>NC_139706.1:30404081-30659081 GCF_964188405.1 Protomyctophum parallelum
TGCTGCCTGACGCACCTCCTCCAGTGCCTTTTGAACAGGTGTGCTGTGACACCTCACTGAACACCTTTGTGGGCCTAAACGGGTCATCAGCTGAGGACCACCATTCATCAACGTTTCGCTCCTTTAACCCCAGTACGTCTCATGGTGGCGGAGCGGTGGCAGGGATCTCTCCCTGCCACCCCCTGCTGATGCCCTAGGTGTTTGTCCCCCAACTCTTATGCTTCCTCCTTAGCCACAGCCAGAAGCTGCCTTTCTCCGCCTCCTCAGCCAGCTCTTTCATGGCTTTCCGATGCCCCGCTCCTGTGCATCCAATGTCGCGGAGTAGGCGTCCAGTTGAGGAACCTACGAAGCCCCTACACCCCACTTCCACAGGGCAGATAACAGCTTTCCAGCCAGCCTCCCTGCACTCTGCCGCCAGGTCTGAGTACTTGGCTCGCTTCCGCTCATAAGCAGCCTCCAAACCTCCCTCCCATGGGACAGTGAGTTCGACCAGAAGGACTGTCTTGCAAGCCTCTGACCACATGACTAGGTCTGGCCGCAGCGATGTTTCCACGATCTCCCTGGGGAACTGGAGTTGCTTCCCCAGGTCGACCCTCATGGTCCACTCATTTCCCGGTGAGAGGAGTCTTGCAGTATCTCTCTGGCGGGAGGGTTTGACACCCTCTCCAGCCCTCGCAAACTTGATGGGATGTCTGCCTGGAGCGGAAGGTCTGCTGTTTGCTTCCTTTCTGCATGACTCTGACACCTCTGCCAGCTTTTTCAGAACTTGGTCGTGTCGCCATCTGTAGCGGCCTTGGGACAGCGCTGTCCTGCAGCCCGACAGGATGTGCTGGAGGCTTGCGTTGATGGTGTTGCAAAGGGGACAGGTCTCTTCGGCACCAAACCATTGGTGGATGTTTCGGGGACAAGGCAAGGTGTCATATGTTGCTCTGATCAGGAAGCTGAGCCTAGCTTGGGGGATCTTCCACAGGTCAGACCATGACAAGGATCTGTCTGTGAGGCCTTCCCATGACGTCCAACGTCCTTGCTGGCCCTGGGACACCGCTTTGATGTTAAGGCGTTCCTGCTCAGTTCTTGCCACTTCTGCCACCACCATGGCTCTTCGGTCTTTTTTGGAAGCCTTTGACCAGAACAAGGGAGTGTCACCCCTACCGAGGCCTGCTCGACCCTCCTGGACTCTGCCAACCACCTCGCGGTGCTTCAGCCTGCCGATTGCCATGTCGACCTCTTCTTGGGCTTTCCACTTTCTTCCTGTTCTTATCTGGGTGCCCGCTGCTCTCACCAGCTGGTCAGTGGAATCCCTCAGCTCCAGCACCAGCCGAGCCTTCTCTTGCTTGTATCCCATGCTGATGGATCGCAGTGGTAGTTGTAGCGTGTTCCTACCAAAGAGGCCTACGTCTGAAAAGCATCTTGGTAGACCCAGCCACTTCCTGATGAACGAGTTAGCCACCCCGTCCATCTTGCTTACCACTGAGGAGGGGATTTCGCTCATCTTCAGTGGCCACATCACCCTTTGGTACAGTATGAACTGGTAACACCATACTTTGTACTTCCCAGGGAGTTGGCTTTGATTGATCTTAGCCAGGCCATCTGCGAGCTGCTTCCTCACTGTCTCCCCCATCTGCCTGTCAGAGAGCTCAGCTGTGTAGATACGACCCAGGCTACGAACAGGTTGATCTGCCAGCAATGGGATATTCTCACCGCCTGCAACAAAGATGGTGTTGTCGCTTCTGACTCCTTTCCTGATAGACAGACTGCGTGATTTGGGGGGTTTGATCTTCATCCTCGCCCAGCCCACAAGCTCGTCTATCCTCTTCAGCAGTCTTGTTGTGCATGCTGCTGTCTGGAGTATGGTGGTGATATCGTCCATGTAGCCTCTCACTGCTGGTAGCCTTTGACCTGAAGGCAGTTTCACTCCTCCGACCATCTGCCTAGCCCCTATGAGGATGATCTCAAAGGCTGCGACAAACAAGATGGGCGAGATTGAGCAACCCATGGCAATGCCTACTTCCAGCTGTTGCCATATATAATAATAATATATATAATATATGGAGCTGACCTGTTCTGAAATTCCATATTCCATATTATGGAGATCTAAGGGTGGCAGCGGGGGCAGTGTCTTGAGTGTACAGGGTGTGAGGTCAGATCAACATGGAATGTCAGAACAGGTCAGCTTAGAAAGTGAAAGTGAATGGCCGGTTTTTCTGTGGGTCCTCGCCCACTGCTATGATCTAGTGGCTGCGTGGGAAGCCAAGCAAGAGAGACAATCTCTGTTGCTGCACTAGCAACTCCTACAGGTAGGTCAGGGTACGGGCTCAGCAGGGAGAGGAACTGGTTCTCCATGTCGGAGGAGAGATGTGCTCGTATGCACCCTCACACATGGCCGATGGTAGTGGTGACCATAGACTGTAAAATAAAATAAAATAAATAAGGATGAAGGGAATGTGACAAAACCCATTGGTTTCTACAGACCCGTTTTTAAGCCTCATGTACCGTGAAAAATGCAACCCGGAAAACCGTGGGATAGTGGTGTGTGTGAAGGGGAGTGATGGGTGGCCAGGGTGGGTATCTCAGTATCCTAATCACAAATCCCGAAAGCATACCCTGCTTTATCATAAGAAATATTTAATTAATGGGACCACAATTTACAAAAAGGCATATGATGCTGCATGAAAGAAAACTTGAAACTAGCAATTGAAAATGTTGATGAAATGGTTAACTTAGGCTTTACTCCAAGTTTAAAGTCATAAAAGAGGGTTATGGGTAGATAAAGGCGTTAATTTAAAATTAAATTAGTTAATCTTACTCTCAGGACTTTGCTGTGAGATTCAAACAAATGCTAATAATTCTTGTGCATGCATGCCAGAGGCTATACGCATATCCATACAGATAATCAACGAATCAAGGAAAGAATTTCTCCTGGTTTAGCCCTTAGCTATGTTAGATCATAAAGAATGAATGCAGCCAGAAAACACAAACCCGTAGCCAAGTGGAAAACATGTAAGAGGACAATCATTATTATTACTCAGAACAATGGAATATTAATTATTTCATTATTATTATTATTATACATAGGTCGCAATAATGACCGTATATGGTCACGCCTCGTGACATCACACCTCCATATATGATCATGCCTTGTGACATCACGCCTCCATATATGCCTCGTGACACGTCACGCCACCATGGCCATCTCCGTATATGAAGATCACGACACTGACCTCATCCTACCCGTCACCCTGGATAACCTAACCATACATGGAGAAGACTGGATCATCACCTAGATCTGCATACAGTATATGGAGCCGGCCAGCGAAAACCACAAACCCTTAGATCTCCATATATGGAGCTGACCTGTTCTGACATATGTTGATTCTATCCCACCCGTCCTTTCTGTTCTGACATTCCATATGTTGATCTGACCTCAATTAAACCTTGTACACTCAAGACATGCTCCATATATGGCCAGTACAGAATTAATTGCATAATGTTGATCTGACCCCCCATGCCAAAGCGATGCCATTTTCTCACTTCACTTCACAGTCTGGTAAGACTCCCATATCCAAGTTCACAAGCAGGCGAAAACAATGCACAATGTTGTACAATGCACGGTATCTCTTGATTGGTCAATGCCATCTTGACTAGTGATGGGAGATTAATTGGCAAACACATCGGTATCGGCCGATTTTAGATTAATCGGAATCGGTCCGATTAATCTGTCTGTCTTTACAGATAAACAAGCCCAAAGTAACAGCTTGAACAGATCTACAAGCTCACAATATTAAATATAAAGGTATTTAAATGAAAGCTGACTTGCCTAAGCCTGCAGATACCCTGTTATGTTATGTCTTTTTCAGAATGGATAAAATTATTATTATTTTTCAATGCAGAATGAGATTATATCGACATGGGTAATATCGGTAATCGGCCTTAACAGCAATTAATTACAGCGACGTCGCTACACTTTCAAATGTTTTTGAAGCTTGCTCGTAACATTGTTGGCTTAAAACTTTTGATGCACTGATGTTGTTCTGCTATATGCCTATCCGTTGGCCAGGTATAGTGACTTATCACCTTCAAAATTGCGCACCCCCCGAATTTGCGTACCAAAGGTGCGAGGTTTGCATGCACTATTACCTGGTAATTACTGTACCGTAAAATGAAGGGTTACAGAGTATCTTTGGTCTACAAATCTTTTTTTAATGTTGCTGAGCTAAAATCCACATGGTTGTCTGCATGTATCTGTTCTTCATTAGTTTACATCGTTTTTACACGCTATGCATGATAGTTCTGTGCCAAAGCAGTGGTGTGAATAGTGGTATAATTGTAACACACATAATATTGTAATCAATGTATTTTCCCATGGAATTTGCTCAAACGCTCAAACTGGTACATCCAGTAATATTTAATAATACCCTTATGTTTGATACATATTCTTAACATCCATGGTATGAAAACAATGTAAAACTGAGTGAGAAAAAACAAACAGACAATGGGTCTGTTTTCCAGGCTAGGCCGATTCTAAAAAAAGGTTTTCTGAAAAGCCTATGTTTCTATGTCAGTGGTGCTCAAACCTTTTCATGTCAAGGGACCTCCCAGAAGCAAAGGTATGAGTTAAAAACGTTCACTGCGAAAGAATATATATCAAAGATTTGCACCACATGTTCACGATTTTTGAAAAATAGCAGATCTACAAGCTTGTAGCGCGGCACCCGGTGCTATGAGCTTGTAGAGCTGCTAATTTCTCAACGGCTAAAGTTTAAAATAATGGTTAAAGGCTAAATGTGAACACAGATGAGACAACAGACATTGCTAACCAAATGTATCAAATAAACTATTTTTCACCATGTTACATAATGTTACATATTGTTATATTATTATTTACTGTGTGCTGTATAGGGGATCTTCGTGAAACTCTGTATTCCAAGGAGCAATAATGTGTAGTTAGTTTCACGAAGATGCCCCTGTAGTCCTGCACTTGGAATTTATCGCCCACTCACAAATTGAGTGTGATATTTCTGAATACGCCACAGAAGGTGGCAATTATACTCATAATTATGGCTTTTAAAGGTGAGGTGAACAGACAATGTACCTCCTGCTAACCACAAATCAGTGACTAGATAGACCTCGTCAGTGGAATTGTGTTGCTATAGGGAACAGCTTGGGTGCAGGTTATTTCCTGTCACTGATTTACAAACACTGCTACTGAAATTTACAAACACTGATATTCATAAACGCTACAACATCCATGTGATCTATATTCTTTGGAATAAAACCTGTCGGTTCCCATCCTGGAGAAATGAAATGTTGCTGTACATGAAAACATACAGATCAAATGTTGCCGTTGGTGCTGGATTTGAACAGGGGGCACATACATGCACTTATGGAAAACAGGTGGGTCCTTTTATCATTTACACCATGTGGACAGCTGGACAATTGGCCCGGCTTAACGTACAATGTGAAAGACAATACCTTGATTCGCTCTCTGCGGGCGAGAGCCATGACACAGTGTGACTGATAGGATACTAGCCGTGTTCTATACTATCATGTAGGACATGCCACACATGTTTTGTAGCTCCAAAACATCCATTAGATCGGTGCCACTGACGTATGTTAATTTAAGGACCTATAACATATAAAATTCTACTTTTTGGTGTTTTTTTTTTTAGCTCCCCTGTGTATTTTCTATTCCCACAAATATGCAATTTTGCATAGGGATCAAGGATCAGGATCAGGATTTCTCATCAGGGGCTTTTATGGAAATTGCTCTCAGGAACAGCTCAACTGATTTGGTCGTATTTGTGATGTCATCAATGTCACCCTACTTTGTATAATTCCTCCCTCTCTTCAGTCTTCAGTTCTAAATTTGCATTTCCACTTTGTTTACAATGTCAGCCACTGTTGATTTTCCATGCTGGCATGGAATGGAAACAAGCCTGTGTTTATCTAGCATCAGTATAGAGCGGCGCAGTCCCTCCCCCTTTCAGAGCAACGCACAGCCCAGGAAATGAAAACGCAATGCATTTCCCCATAAGCAGTTTTTATTAAATTTATTTAAAGACCGTCGTACGAAGCCAACTCTTGTCGTGACAAATCATGACAACACACACAATATTTCGGGCCAAACAAAGAATTAGAAAGTAGAAAAAAACGGCAGGTTACAACACTTTTTTTGTTGTTTTTCTTCTTTGTAATTATTTGTTTGGTCCAAAATATTGTGTGTGTTGTCATGATTTGTCACGACAAGAGTTGGCTTCGTACGACGCTTAAAAGGTCTTTAAATAAATTAAATAAAAACTGCCTATGGGGAAATGCATTGCGTTTTCATTTCCTGGGCCGTTCGTTGTTCTGAAAGGCGACTGCGCCGCTCTATTATGACTCAAATATTAAATAAGTTGCAGATCAGCACCCCCACCACCTCAGGACATTGTGGTACTGCAACTAAAACAGCTTCAGAAGCAAAAAAGAAATGTCATGGACTTGTTATACCAGAGTGGTGATGGAAGCTCAAAACATTAGAAATAAGTTTGAGGGACATAGACAATATGATATTAAATATTAAAAACTAATTTTAAATTAACGTTATAAGCTTTAAGTGATGCGCATATTCCACATGGTTTTGACAGAGATAGATAGATAGATAGATAGATAGATAGATAGATAGATAGATAGATAGATAGATAGATAGATAGATAGATAGATAGATAGATAGATAGATAGATAGATAGATAGATAGATAGATAGATATACAAATGGCAGTCAATGTGGAAAGAATGCTATTTAGCTTGACTAATTGTTTTTTGGAGAAAAACAAGGTTTTGATCTGGTTGCAGTAATTCAGTGTGCACTCTCCAGCCATGCTTTGAATGTGACGGTCCACCAGTGTGGATTCTAGTGGGGGTAAGGGGAGTGTGCATATGTGGGGATACTGGGTGGGGGTATAGTTCATTTCATCCCCCTCAGCATGATGCCTAAACAGTGGTAAATGAATGTGACAATGAGACCCCTGGGCAACCACAGACAGTCTTGGCCTTGCTGTGTGGCCCTGTGTGTGTGTGTGTGTGTGTGTGTGTGTGTGTGTGTGTGTGTGTGTGTGTGTGTGTGTGTGTGTGTGTGTGTGTGTGTGTGTGTGTGTGCACGTGCATGCGTGTGTGTGTGTGTGTGTGTGTTTACAGGGGTTAGGGGAACGGCAGTCACACATGTATGAGGCAATACATGAACACTGCACATTCAAGGTCATGGCTTATGCTGCAATACTCACATTGAAATGGGTTTTTGTTTTGTTATTACTCCTCAGCTGCAGCAGTAGTAGCAGACTAGCAGGAGTAGTAGTAGTAGTAATAGCAGCAGTAGCAGACTAGTATTAGTAGTAGTAATAATAGCAGTAGTAACTAGAAAACGTGCCCCTCAGGGCACAGGTCTCCACCAGGAGGATAGGAGTGTGTGTGATATTTGGCAAAATGTTTAGGAGTAATATAACACGTTTTGTTTTTGCAACAACTTTCTTCATTTTGTTGAGGAAATGCAGAGCCAGATCACACATAGCATCTCTGAGGATAGAATTCTGGATGGACATTTTCAGCATTTTGTACAAAACGAGGCACTCCTGAAAACTTTGGAAGGCAATCTTAGCCAATCAGTGTAGAAACTGCCTGGTATTACGAATGAGCAGTTCCGCTGGCTGTACGCCCGGGGCGAGTTGGTAAATGGGCGACTTGTTTGGTATTCAGTAGCAGTATTAGTAGTAAACTATAAATCATTCCATCCAAGAGAAGAAAGGGAGTGGCTAATATGCATTCTTCTCCTCACCTGCATCTTTCTAGACTAGAGCACCCTCCTACTTGTCCTCCCTGTACGCACGCACACATGCACGCATGCATGTGCCTCCTCACGGACCGGTCCCTCCCTCCTCTCACCTGTTCATTCCTCCTGTCTCCTGCATGCTGACCCTGGGCCTGGCCTTGGCGTGTGTGTAGACAGGTTGGGTGATGCTCTTGGGACACGGGGGCCCCCAGCTTGTTTTGATAACTCCTGTGAGGCCTAGTGTCTCTTACAACAAAACACAGACTGCTCTATCATCAGCAAAATGTCAACCCTCAGACCTGCTCCTAAGTTACCCATGGGAGGATCAGGTTACTTTACACCATGCGACCCATTAACTCAGAATAGAAACAATCTCAGCACTGCCTGGCAATAATGATCGCCTTAGTTTGCTAAGACAATGATGTTGATAAGAGATGAGCAGCACACATGGCTCCTGATTGAGATGTGTTATGTATTGGGTTTCATGTTGGCCGGACAAAGACTCTTAACGACAGACAGGGCAGTGTGAAGTTACCTTACTAGTCTCAGTGGGATAAAAACACACTTGCGTCACTCAGAGGGAAGACACGTGTGGTCTGGACTTCTATGGAAGGTGAAGGCCCTTTGGCTTTGGAAGGTCTCAGCTGTGTACAAAGATCAGCGTGATTTGACCACCATTATTTTTTACATAATAGGTAGTTAAACTAGTAAAAATCACTACAAGTGAAAGCCCTAGCCCAGGGGTACTCAACTGGCGGACCGCGGTCCGGTCCACCTCTCTGCGGACCCTAGGCAAATTATATATATATATATATATATATTATTTTTTTTGCATCAGGTCAGGCCAGCAAAAAAATCTCTCCTAAGCTCAAGCCAGGCCAGCCACAGTCAATTTCAATTCAATTCAGGCAGTGTTGCTGCAGCAACACTATGCAACTACTTATGTTAATGGAGGGAAGAAGTTAATAATATAAATAACATCAGATGGTACATTTCTCATGTGAAATTGCTGCAAAGGCCCCCAAAATGTCCCCCAAGGGCCCCCAAAATTCTGGCGTGCGCTATGCGCGCGCACAGTGTGGCCTGCCAGGGCGTATAACTCCCGGCCTGATTTGGAGTTCCACTCCGGGCCTGCACTCTGCACCCCATTATTGGTTGGGTGGAAGGGGATCTGATTTGTATAAGCTTGGCTTGACCATACTAAATGGGCATAGAGCCCCGCTCTCCGATGGACGCCGCGCATGGGACCGGACCTCGTTCTTATTCAAAAAAATATTTGTGGACCTTCATCATTTCTAGTTGAGGACCCCTGCCCTAGCCCCTCCACTTATGTCCAGCTGTTAGTGTGTGTTCACAAACTTTGTCCTACACAACAATATATTCCCATTGACAATGAATTGACAATTTTACATCATAGTGTAAACACAAATATTGCGTAACACAAATATTGATACAACTCTCAACTGTCAGTAAGAAGTCGGCGATGATGATGTACAATGATAAGAGTGCCCCTCACTTCACGCGTGTGATTTTTACTCACAACGCATCACATTATGAGCTTGTAGATCGTCTTTTATTTTATGTGATCTTTTGAGGGGCGCCAGCCCCTCCTATACACAGGTTTAATGTTTGTCTTTAGTTCAATGTTTGTTTTGTAAACGCCATTGACAATGAAGGGAAAATGTACGTCATAATGTGCCTCAAGAGTCATTACATCATATTGTCTCTTTATTGTTAATGGCGTTTGATGTTTGTGTGTAACATGAGTTAGACTTTAATATATTAGCGCCCCTCACTTCACACAGGTGTGATTTTTTTATTTTTAAGAGGCGCTAGCCCCTTCAATAAACAGCTTTTGTCCCCACACGTCTCAAGATTTGCCATTGATAATGAAAAGGGGAATTCCGGTCAAATGTCCGCTAAATCTTGTCCCCATCCGTCTCAATATTTGCCATTTGCCACATTGAAGGGAAAACTTACATCATCATCATCATACTATAATTCTAACAATGTCTGAGTGTCCGTGTGTGTGTGTGTGTGTGTGTCTGTCAGAAACAGTGCCGTAACTCCTTACTGCCTGCACCAATCACTCCCACTTTTCACACAGGCATTGACCATATGCATGTGGAGGGCGTTTTTCGATTTGACACATTAATGATTATTAATTAATGTATTAGTCAATTACAAACGCACCCGGGCACAGTACCCTTCGCGGCCACAAGGGGGGGCAAATATCTCACAACGGGTAAGGATTAGTATATGTAAACGAGCAAATCAGCTAACCATTCACATGTTGGTGGGAGCGCTTGGCCAATAAGGGGCCATATGTACTTTATGTAGCATAAATTGATGCACACGGGTGTGATTTTTATAAATAGTTTTTACTTGTATTTCACCTATAATGACATTAGGAACGCCAGGTTGAAAGAGGTTAGATGCTAAATAATGTGGCAGTTGCCGGGGTCACCCAATCATGCTGTCGCCGACCTATAAGGCAGAAGGCTATATAGAAAACAATGGATCACGTCAGTACGTCAACACTGCTAGGGTTAGTGATTTGATTACCCACTGGCCTGAGACCTACTGTATATTATGCTCCATGCTAAAACACACTTTGATACAATCAAACCAACAATAATTTGATAATGTCCTATATTTCACCTACTACAGTAGCTGTGCTTTCCAAACAACCCCCTCCTGTGAGGATGCCTAGCTTCTACAGAATGCATCATTTTGTATTTCCATCCATTTCACCCTTCACCCTTTAAGAAATCAGCCACTCTAGTAGACGAAATGAAAGCCTGGTATCGAGGCTACCACTCTAGTAACCCCTCTCTCTCTCTCTCTCTCTCTCTCCCTCTCTGCCCCACCCCCCCCCCCCCCCCCCCCCCCCCCCCCCCCCCCCCCCCCCCCCCCCCCCCCCCCCCCCCCTTCCTTCGTTCACTCTCCCTCTCTCTCTGTCTACCATTTCATGACACCAACGCCCCAGCCTGCTACACCAGTCCCAGCCGGCTTCCCATTGGTTAGCCCTAAGGTACAGAGGAGCATATCTGTATCTGTAGTCAACCTTGACGTGCTAAACTAGGACGCTGAAGGGGACAGAATGAGAGGAGAGGATGTAAACCAAAAAAGAAAAGCGAGAGAGAGAGAAGAGAGAGAAAAAATATATATTGGTGAAATAGGGAAGGGGTTGAAGAGACTGAGAGAAACGAGCCTGGGAGAAAGAGAGAGGGAAGGAGGTGAGCATGAGTGGAGGTTGGGAGATAAGCGAGAGGTGGGTGGGTCTCTGTGATTTGTCTCTCTTGCTTGCCTGTGCCTGCATGGTCTCCCCTTTCTCAGCTTGGAAACCGAAAAGAAGAAAACAAGAAAAATCAATACACCCACACAGACTCTACCGTATCCCCACACGAACCGGATCATTAAAAAAAAAAATCAAACACCACAACCATTATTTTTCATCATCGTCGTCATCATCACCACCATCATCATCATCAAGCCGTCTCTGGTATTTGTGTATCGTGAGAGCACAACACTCTGACGACAGCACGATAACAACGTGACAACATAATCAATGGCCCCCTCTAATTATTCCGGTGCCTCTAGTTAATCGACCAGTTAACGCGGCCCCTCAGCCTTGACACTGACCACAGCGTGCAGAGACAGGACGCTTGTTAACAGACGCACGTGGCAGAACCGGAGTGCTGCTTCAATAAGAAGGTGGAATATCTGACTTTTTCAGCTTCACAACTCAATCCAACTCAGGGTCGCAGTGTTGCCTAGTAACGATAGCACACTATACTGACCTTATATATATGTGGTCATAAAAATGTATGAAGAAGCCCCCCCCACACCACCACCACCCCCCTTCTCCGTTCAGTATCTCCATCACCACCCCTCTCCATGAACAATCACCAGCATCCAGCCAGCCAGGGGGCAAGCACCCTCCCATACCCCAACAAGGGCAGCACTGCAGTGGGTGATTGTGTGTGTGTATGTGTGTGTGTGTGCATGCCTAGGAGGAGCTCCCCTTGGGTAGAGGGGGAGCAGAGAGTCTTCACACGCACGCACGTAAGCGCACACAGACACTCCTGCATGTGCTAAAATGAGCTTGCACTCGTGTGTTGGGATATATATGTGTGTGTGTGTGTGTGTGTGTGTGTGTACAGTACACATTGACTGACACACACACACACACACACACACACGCACGCACGCACGCACGCACGCACGCACGCACGCACGCACCAGTTACAGCACTGGTGGGCGGGCAGCGGGAGGATGCGAGGATGCAGATTGCATGCTATGAAACTGATAGATAGCTGTAAGCACAGAGGGACACAGTCAAGCGCAAAGGAGACTCAACACTACACCGCAAGGTGAATCGGTACACCAGCCTCCCTGGCAATATCATTACTAGAGAGTAGAATTCGACTCTGCTATGGCAGACAGGAAACATGGGCCGGTGCAGGGAATGAGACATTTTTAACGTACAATTGAAAAAACAGATCGTGCACACCGTCTTCGCTTTTACTAACGTTAACGGGCGGACAGTGGCTCAAGGGTACTAGAGCAGCCGCTTGGGAATCAGAAGGTCCCTAGTTCGATCCCCTGGCCAAGAGCATACATGGGCAGCTGGCCACCATCACTTAATGGGTTAATATCTGAATAATTATATATTTCAGCTGTTACAACTCCAAACATTCAAACATGACCCGCTTTAATTACTTCAGGCTATATATGTAGCTTAATGACTAGTATTAAAAAGTTATTATATATTTTTTATGTCAAATGTATTTGTATTTAGTTCATAAAGTTAACATAACTATAACTAACCATTTGAAAATAAATCAAAAGGTTACTTTTCAGGATTCCAATACAAAAATAGCAAAACACAATTCAGGATTTGAATTCAAATATAGCAAAAATGTGGTGCCCCAACGACCCTCCGGGGTTACGGGATAGGTGAAGATAGCAAAGATATCTGATCTACAAGCTCAAAACGCGTCGCAGTGCAACACGTTTTGAGCTTGTAGATTTGTAGATTTTTGCTATGACAGGAATATGCAATGTGGCGGCGGCCCATCTGGAGTGAGTGTGGAAATATAGGGCTCCATTTTTGTCTCATCTTTCTAAAGCCACTAGTTGGGGATTTAGGAGTGGGGAAAGGGTGTTCCCCCACTAAAGTTGGTATTTTGTTTACCTGTCTAAATCCCTTAAACACCTCCGTTACCCGTTATATTATGCATAGGTGTGGTTTGGGCGTTACACAATTAGACCAATCACCAGTCCACGTCCCATTGCCTTTAAGAGATCCCTTATGTGTTGCCCGTTAGTGCTATATTGCTTCATAACCTCAGCCCGTTGCTGCCTTGAAGTCTCCAAAATACCAAACTAGCAATTATGGGGAAAGCGAGCCAGCACGCCCATGACCACACATCTAGGCGCAAATACCGGTGTCGGCAAAAAAGATAGCGGGTGACGCTGGACGAAAATACCATTAAGGGACAGAGAAAGCTATATTTCGTAATTTTCGGGCAGCGGCTGAATTGCGGGCCACGTTGCTGGTAAAGTCGGAGACAAAATTGGAGCCCATAGTGTCCCTCTCCATCGTCAAAGTTGCCCACCCCTGCCCAGCCCTACCTAGAGTTAGTTGATGCTGAATCCCTAATTGCTCCCAATGAGCAGGTTTGTGCATGCCTTGCTTGGTTACCTCCACTATTGGTGTATGAATATTTAGCAGTGATTCTCAACCATTTGAATTTGAAGGACCCCCATGCATTAGATTAGGCAACAGACCATGTGATGCATGCCAGTTTTTTTTTTTTATCTCTGGGACATCAATCTACACTGTAAAATCATCGGTAGCAACAGACAAATGAATATGGCATTGGCTAATCTCTAAAAGTCCAAGGATATTTCATTACCCCAAAAGCAATTTGCAGGTGAAGGATGAAGTGTATCTGATCTCGCCCTAATAGGCCCTCAGAGCCAGGTTCAGCTTGTCTAATTGGCCATCACCTTGGAGACAGTGATCGTAATGAGGAAACAAGCTCCAGGTGTTGCATCCTGTGCACCCACGGGCGGGGCGTGCGTGCGTGTGACACGGACATGTGCAAACAAGGGCATGCACGCACACACACACACACACACACACACACACACACACACACACACACACACACACACACACACACACACACACACACACACACACACACACACACACACACACACACACACACACACACACACACACACACACACACACACACACACACACACACACGCCACCTGCTTGCTCTGCAATTAACACCATAATTATTCATCAAGTCGTTAGAACATGAGTCATGGCTAGTGAGGTGCCAGGCGACATTGACTTGGATCCGACTGTTATGTCATTCATGAAATGCTTAAGCCCCATTGTGTACTTTGTAGAATGACAATGTCGTGCTACAGTAACTGGTGTACAAGCTCAAAATGCAAACATGCATGTGTTGTTACTTGTATATCTGCTATTTATTTTGTTAAAAGGTTTTGTTCATAATGACATACAAAATATAGACGCCGGGTTGAAAGTAGTTAAATGATTGATGATAGACCTAGGATGTAATCAAACTACATCAATTTGACTGAAGATAGGTCACATGATGGATGCCCATGACCATTCTGATTTGTGAGCCATGATCAGGTCACAGAATCTGGAAGGTCGGGCATCATCCTCAAGACAGCCACGGTGTCCTTCCCTGCACTTGTCCTTGAACAATGCAATTCAAGTGCAATGCAAGGGTATGGACTAGCCGACCTGACACCATCTCGGGAGCCCTGGATCACTGCCCTCCATTCAGTACCGCCGCTATGTATGTATGCACTGTGCGAAACAGTGCATACTGTGCACTGTGCGAAACAGTGCACTGTGCGAAACAGTGCATACTGTGCACTGTGCGAAACTGACGCACAGTATGCACTGTGCGTATGGCAACACACCGAGGGGGAAAACAAAATGTGCTAAGAAAATCCTCATAATAATTTCCCCCAAAAACAATATTCAGCCAAAATCCGCTAATACTAATCATATCTAATCATATACTGATCATTGTATATTTAAGAGTTTTTAGATGCATTGATATTTTAACCGTGCAGTAACTGGAATTTAGTAGTGAGCCGCTAACATTGTTGCGTTCAATCAAATTCAGAGAAAAAGGGCTATAAAAGGTTGGGCGGCCCCAGCATTGTGTGCGGGCAGCGAGATTTGTTTTCCTAGGACACTTCGCACAAACATATCATGCGTAGGGCAACCAAATGGTCAGTGGCGTGACTTGCGTCCCTGCCTCCATTCCCTCCCATCCGGTATCAGGGTCCAGAACTATGCGTGTTGCTAGCTCCGCTGTCACACTGCGTTGTCTATGTAGGTGGCGCCCCTCCTTCCCGTTCTAGCATGCCTGGGGTTGGCTCCTACATTGTCAGTTTGCTCGCCATCAGTTTTGGGTGCCTAGCCAGCCTCATCCTTCCCTCCCCGTGTCCGTGATGCCTCCGTACAAAACCATCTTTTATTCGATGCAGTTACATCAAGAAGAAATACTGGGGATAAGCGGTTACGAAAATGTTCCCCTCCTCTCTCTCACTCTCTCAAAGTTTCCTGTGTCTGACTATTGCTGGGTCTAACCAATGCATTGTCTGACCTATGGTTTTAGGAGTATTGCGTGTAAACGTGTACACAGTACACACCACACAATTACAATCATCTAGATGGGAAGTGATAAATACATGTAATCTAAATCAGCAGATGACAGTAAGGACTTGATTTTTGCGATGGCTCTGAGTTAGAAGCACGTTTTAACAACTATTTTTACTTCTGTTTTCTGAGATCATAGTCAATGTCTGAACACTTCATTTTTGGACACTGGTTTCACAGCTCTGGATAAGCTGTCCAGGACGTCTTTTAGGTTTGAAAATCATTAAAAATAAAACTCACTGCCCTGCATGGAACAGGTCCTTAGTGTGATGATTAATATCATCCCAGAGATCCACACTCCAGCCTCCACCATGCAGCAAACACGTCCTACTACCAAAGAAACATCTGCTCCGTCACGTGGTGCCCAGCGCATCTGGTGGGCATCTGAGTGAACGCAGATGGTGTGTGAGTGTGTGCATGTGTGTGTCTGTTTTGTGTTTATGCAAGTATCTGTATAGTGAGTGTGAGGGTGTGTGGTAAGACTATGAGTAATGCCCAAAGGCAAGGAACAGAAGGGTGGTAGTAGGGGTTTCTGACTTCCACTGTGGCCTGCTTAGACACTAGCCACACTATGACTCATCTAAGTGTCACTAACGCCTTCCCTGTGAATGAACAAACGGATGCGGATATGCATGCGATGTGAGACGAGGACGCCACAACGCCGTGGGGGTAAGTGTAAGTGTGAAGAGCCTGGCAGACTGCTAGCGTGAGCCAGCCATCCTCGAACATCGCTATGCCATGAGAGATGGCGCACAGCTATGCAAGTACCGTGATTGATCTTAGAAAAAAAAGAATATATATATGAATAAATAAATAATATAAAAACGTCTGTCTTTCATACGGCTGGAAGGATATGGTGTACTGAACTGAACGAGCATTGATGTACCTGGGCTCCATGCATGCAGCTGTTGTCAGTTCAGTCTCTCTGATCTCATCCACCAGGTAGTCCTCATTTAGGCTCCGATGCTGCAGGAGCAGCTGTGAGTGCATACGTATATACCTTGTTAGGAGACGACAGTTCTGGCGGAAAGAGAGAGGTAGAGAAGTACCTGTTACAGCATAGACTAACACTATGTCACTATGGTATGTGTGTGTGTGGGGGGGGGGGGGGGGTGCGCTTTGGTCTGGCTGCATCTCCATGATACATTGTCAATGTCATATTGGAGATTCTCTGTGCTTTAAGTTATGTTTTGTTGTTCTGTTTTGTCACCTCAGCAGCAGCATTGCACAGTACATATTAAATTATCCTTGGTTGTCAACGTCAGTTTGAAGCAGTGAGCAGAGTCACTGCCTCATATGCCAACAACACCTCCACTTTTCCAGGAACGGATTTATAGGACTACAAAAAAATAAAATAAAAATGAATCATATGCAATATATTTTTGGAAGAATAAAGAGCAAATTGATTCCAACCACTCAAGTAATAACACAAACTTACTTTAACAAGGATTTGTGGAAAAAGGCATTGGAAACAAAAACATGTGGCCAGCCCAGGGGGGCAGTCAGACAGATATTTTGTGAAGCTACTAAGGAAATCGGGATTTCCTGAAAGATCATATAATGGCCTGTTGTGGCGCTGTCATTGGGCCCAAAAAAACCCATAGCCCCATAGAAGTCCATGTATTTGGGCCCAACTTCACCTAGACTGTATTACCTTAATAAACATGGTCATGAATACTTTCTGCTTCCAGTCACTAGTTTAAAGTCTAATTTCTAATGTCATAATATTCTTTTTGGAAAATTATGGTCCCATTTATACAAAAAATGACCATAAAGTCGCGTATGTTCTGAGGGGCGTGGCTACCGTTACAGTCTATGATCGGGATTCCCCTCCCACTCGAGTCAAAATAAAAACCTACGGAGAAGAAGGGGGGAAGTCCCGCCTCGTTGTCTGGGCCAGCCAATGGCCAGCTGGGCCCAAACGGATCTAGAAAGATGGCGATGTACAATTCAAGGACTGACAGGCTTCATTTTACGTTCATGTTAGACCCGCGGAACGCTTTGTCCATATTTTTTACAGTCTAAGGACCAGCCAGATCATTGTGACCTATAGCCTGAAAAAATGCCAATTTGTTGATGTTCAGCTCCTCTGTGCATGCATGTGCTGGAATGACACCGTGTGCTGTACTGTAACATGGAGATGCATTTTACCGACCAGCCTCATAGTGATTATGATTAGCTTTAATCCCTTGACTCCTTCAAAACCGCACTCAAAGAGCACCTAATTCGAAACAAGTCCACAGCCAACCCACCCCTATTTACCATACTGTAAGTCACTGTACATGTTTTTTCCCTTTTTTTTTACTTAGTTTGCATGATTACCTGTTTTTCATAGAAGTGTATATTTGTACGTCTTTTAATGTTCTGAATGTAAACCCTGATGTAAACAAGTAGTGGTTTCGGGTGCAGTACGTTGTTCATACTAGTCATTGGTCCGACAAATGACAACCCACCTCATCTCCTAACCTAACCATAACCGCAAGCACGGGAGCAGACGCTAGTCCGACATGCGGACGGATGTCGGACTAATGCCCTGTCTGAATTACATGCGGTCCCCATGGTTTCATGGTTTCGTCCTCAAAGTAGCATTTTTTGTATTGACTTGTAATTTCGTTTGAAATGGACCCATTCTACATACTGTGAAATGAAAATTTAAATCAATCAATCAGGTTGTTCACAAACCCACTTACCATTGCACTGTATAGGGTAAAGTGTTACTACTTTAATAAACGATGTGCAATATTTTGTACAAGTCATAATATACGTAACTAGTGCACATTAATTCCTCCTGAACACAAGTGTACAGTATAGTTCATCTGAGAGAAAAATCACACCTGTGAATGAGGGGCGCTCTTCGGCTCTTATCATCGTACATCATGACGTAAAATAGACACGACTATTTGCTCAGACACTATAACGTTACGTCACATATTACACATATAAAGACCCCCAGGAAAGTGTTCTAAGGTCTTCTAAACGTCATTAACATTTTTTGTGTCCCTTTAAAAAATTAAAGGTACATTTTTTTTTATTTTTATATATGAACGGAAATGCCAGCTTCCATGCTCGGATTTCAGGTGTAGTTCCAGACTCTATAGCATCCAGAGATGATGTAGGGGAGGGCTGGGCAATATATCTGCTGCGTTAGCAAAAAAAAAAAAAACTTTTAGCTAATAAAATACTGTGCCCAAAATATAGGGACCCCTCGGTTAAAGGTTTTCTGAACTTACCTGATGGTTCTAGCCGTTATATTATTTAGCTTTACCTACTTAGTTATAGTAGCCTAATGATTTTCCTTTGAGTACTAGCCCAAAATAATAATGTGCCCCCCTGCTTATATACGCCCTCGCCTATATTAAGGCGTCTTACTTGTTTAATAATGATAATGCTGGCCGTTGGCCGGAGGTTGCATTGAGTAGACAGGTCCACAAGTATATTTCATGCATTTTATTTTACCTTGAAAGTGCAGTGCGAGTCAGCGACAAAAAAAAAAAAAAAACACTTGAAAAACTATATAGAATCAAGAGACAAGCAGGAACTGGTACAGGCTTTTCCCTGGCTGGCAGTTCTCCCCTGTTGTCGCTTACCTAGCCTCAAGTGAGACTGAACTGCCTCCACCTGCAGCAATGCTGCTCTTAAACAGGTGGGGCAAACCATCCTCTAATGAAGTAAGTGGTCATTAGTCAACTCGCCACACGGCTAACTAAGCCTATGAGTAATTCTTCCACATTACTATATACATTAAAGGAATACTAGATATACAAACACTCAACTATTTCACAAGTCCAATTCATTTAGAAACCTAACATAAATAAACCAAACATAATACAGACAGGAACAAACACCCCTCCTCCTCTACAGTACTTGGCACCCTCCAATCTAGAGAGGAATGCCAGCACTGCAGAGGGGAGACAGGTGCCAGACATATGCAACTTCAGTGTCAATAAATATAAATAAACATTTAAAACTCTTTCAACCAGTGTGTTAATTACTAAAAATGTCATTTGTACAATATATATAAAACCGTTACTCCAGTCCAGCTGTTTGTCAATTGATCAAGTTGACTTAACTGTGTGGTCTGTTTGCAAGGTCCTTGAGGGCACGGGCTGCCCCGTGACACTGTGTAAATTAATTGTGAAAGCATCAATGGACATCCCACAGTAATAATGATACTATAATACAATATAACAATATTACGATCTAAACTTTTTATAACAGGCACTTGTTTGGCTCAAAAATATTGTGACATTTGATTTCGTTTACATCATCCATCCTTAGTGTAGGGGAAATAATCTCCCTTCCTCCCTCCTTGCCTGCTTGTCTCACACCAATTGTAATGATCATAGATCGGTTACAATTAGGAACCAATGTCCTGGTAAAGGAGCTTTGCACTGCCAACTTTAAAGCCGTTGTCTCTCATCAAAGGACCAATTTGCTCACTCATAGGCTATGCTACAGTGCTTTCTGATTAGATCACTGAATGTACAGTATAGTATATTAATGGCATGGTATGCCCTCTTGTGGATAGCAATGCATCTGCACCAAACTTGGCACAAACACTGGTCTCCCATCAGAATACATACAGTAGGGGGCCACATCAAGCTACAAAAATGTTATGTTTTACAAAAACACTTTGAAACCATTCTAGCTGCTTGTGGACACACACACACACACACACACGCACACACACACACACACACACACACACACACACACACACACACACACACACACACACACACACACACACACACACACACACACACACACACACACACACACACACACACACACGCACACACGCACACACGCAAACAAACAAACAAACAAACAAACAAGAGCAACCTCAAATCATACACTACCCTGAAGAGGTGGGACTTACTTGTTTTTTGGGAGTGGGTGAAAACTCACCAAAACTATGCACAGCTTCCCAAAACACGTGTGTGAGTCTGTGATGATGTTCATGTTGTCATTGTGTTCATATGGTCATCAGTCATCCAGGAAGTTGGGTTTCGTCATCTACTCTTTAGAAAGCATCCAACTTCCGGTCTGTGGACAGAACAATAAAATCATTTGTAATACTTTGTAATACCGTACTTACTAGGACAAAAAGCTGTATAGGCTATAGGAGGGGCTATAGCGCCCCTCAAAAAGCCTTCTAATTTATTTATTTATTTAAATCACACCCATTATGTTGTAAGATGGTAAGAGCGCCCCTCTTATCATCATACAACATAATGATGTAAAACGAACATTGAACTAAAAACAAACATTAAACCTGTATATAGGAGGGACACTCAAAAATCCTGTGGCTGTGTTTTAATCATAGACTGTAAAAAATAAGGTTCTATTGGGGAAATAATCTACACCCTTATTTTGAAGTACGCCGGTCGGAAGTAAAACGTTTACTTGTACGGCTGACGAAGTTCGAACGCCAAGTTAACGACAAAGCTGTAGTGCCAACTGGCAACTGCCAGTCTGCCAAGAGTCAGAGTGAGAAATGAGAATGCTATACGCGACTACGCGAACGACGTCTTTTTGTGTTTTTACTTTGTAACAATGGATGCTTGCTGCGTTACTCATCCTTGACAACTGAAAGACTGCGTGTTCACGATGACGACCACAGTGAAAGAGGAGTTTTTATGATGGCTGTGCTGGAAACTAATAAGGAGCAAACTTGCTACGGGGAGTTGGAATTTCTGTCAGAGGTCTAAACTCTCCCTGAGGAGTTGATTAAAAACGAAAAATATGGCACTCAGCATCAGCAATGCTGGTCTCCTCAGGGCATTTGTTTTTAGTTTCTGCTTTGGGATGTGCAAATGTTACTATTCAATTCCACTTAAAATATACTCAGGGAGGTTCAATTCCTCCCTGGAATTGGACTTGTCACCTCTCCAAGATATGCAAAAAACCTCTGGTGGAGATGCCCTCTCCTTGGCCTCTGATCCAGCTGGTCTAGTGAACTTTTTGGACTTGGTCAACAACTTGCAAGGTGACTCTGGACGGGGCTACTACATAGAGATGTCACTTGGTACTCCTGGCCAAAAGGTATTGTATTTGTAATGTAGTGTTGACTACATGTATGCTTCATTACTTGTTTTGGGAGACACGAAACAGATTATTCTTTTACTCCCAAAAGGTCACATATTGTACTTCAATCTTAACCATAGACGACCGATCCCCTCCCTGTCTCTTCTGTCTGAAGAAGGGAATTTATTTTCTTCAGCATGTGATCCAGAGGAGGTGGGGGGTTTGTTTACCTGCAGGACATGAACTGGCCAGTCCAAATTGGTTAGGTTATGACCTTAATGGAGATGACATCACTTTATAATAAATACAGTAGAACTCATCAGCACATTCTTTCGTTATTGCTATCTTGCGTTTAACTTGTTTCTGTTTACAGTGCAGGATGCAGCAAGGAAGGAAGCCAAGCTACTATAGAGCTTTGGTTGCAAACAAGCCATGGGATGTGTAGGCACTAGGCAGAATAAGCCCACACTCACATGAACTCACATGATGCATGCAGGCAGCTTGTGAGAACCAGTTGCTTGCTTCAATGGCTATAGGCAGCTGACTGGGATTATTATGAGGCGCCAAAGTGAGAGAGTACTGTAGTTACCGTATTTCCACGTTCTTCACACAACACAGGACCAGACCTTTGTCAAACTACCTATTTGTCTGTGGCTCATTGGAACTACACCCATAATAGTGGTAAATAAAGAAATGAGTGAAATGGGTATAGGAAACATTCCTCCCTATAACATAGGATATAAGTTAACGGAGCTAAATTCATTTGTAAAAGGGATAACCATCTAAAAATAATAATAATCTGTTAAAGTAGAGAACGGCTAGGCTGTAACGGTTTAATGTTGGTAGTCAAACATAAAAGACATAAATTCCACTGCTCTGTAGACGGTTGGATTGCACAGATTAGAACTTCTAGCCTAATGTGATCCCTGGCTCTTTCTTCAAGTTTGTTGCACATTCTTCTCCCAGGCAGGGCAAGTAAAGTACTGTAGCAGTGACATGGACTGCTACAGTACTTTACTTGCCCTGCCTGGGAGAAGAATGTGCAACAAACTTGTGTACTGTAAATCCTGACTGAGTGGTAATGAACTTTAAATGGACATGTAAGTGTCTAGTTTTCACTGTCGAGTTAAATTAACACTCAAGTTCTGCTGGTCTAGATACTAGATACCTGCCAAGATGACCCAAACATGTTTATAGCTCTCTCTCTCTCTCTCTCTCTCTCTCTCTCTCTCTCTCACACTCTCTCTCTCTCTCTCTCTCTCTCTGCATATCTGTATAACTGCTGTTGATATGAACAATACAAACTGAGAAGTGAGGGGCACCTGGGGGACACCCACTATGTACGTACCATAGTAAACAGTCCACATACTGGACTGCCACATGCCGTCACGGGTGGGCACTGGGCACACACAAATGCACACATAAAAAAGAAAACATACCCGTGTGAACTGTGAGCGGTGCAACTATACTTTTAGTGTGTGTGTGTGTGTGTGTGTGTGTAAGGGTTTTAATGACTCCTTCCTGGAATGCCACCCCACTCAGCAGCAGCTGCAGGGGTCAGTAGGTCATACTCTGTAAGCAGAAGGGTCAATAAGTCGTACTGCAAACACCCATAGGGACATACAAAGGGACACACAAAGCTATTCATTGGAGATGGTGTGCACCGCTCAAAAAAAAAGTTAAAGAAGACAGTGGTTTAGCAAGCATGAGGGCAGTCACACATGAGCTTCATAATGTGTCGTAGCCAACACAAGTGGACTCGTGGAGACTTCAGATGGTTGCATTTCCCATGTCATCTTGTGGGGCTGTCGACAGTGCGGCAGGACTGATGGTTTTCTGGTGTGTAGTTTGTTTGACTTATGTTGGCTGCATCAAATATCCCCTTTTATATAAAACAATCATGACATGGCTACTATACTAAAAGAGAATACGAGTCAAGCAGTAGAGGGGGTGCATCACACTTCATACATTTGTATGACAGTACCAGACAAAGGTTTGAACCGACTCACAAAAGCACAGCTGAATTGGATAACTGATTACATGAGTACACAAATAAGTGAAAAATGACTAAATTAGTTGTTTTCGCTTTCCACAGCAAATGTGGAAAAAAACGTAAACCGAGCCAGTAGCCTACATCACTGATTTGGTGGCATGAAAATGTGACAAAACTCTTAATGTCGGCAGTGATGTGATTACAGAGCTTTGGTGTTAAATGAGGCGCTATTCAAACGAGCCACTAATTGTCACATCTGTTAGCTAGGCTGAGGTGTCGGCTGGAACATCTCACATCTGCTAATTGGTACAAACGGGTACCAGATGCATGCCGCTGCCTCTGATCCACTGCCAGTTCACAAACAGTTTATTCAAATGAACTATTCATTTAGGTGAACAAAATTAACTAATGACTTAAAAAAAGGAAAAAAAGATGAAGATCTCCATATTTCTCACTCAGTTGAGCTCTTGATTGTGATCACTGACTGAGTGTATCCCCACTCACTGACTGAGTGTATCCCCACTCACTGACTGTGCAGGGGTTCCCAACCTTTCTAAAACCATATGGACCGGCTTCATAAAATGTTTGCAGACCGGCATGGGGGGGGGGCGGGGGTTTGCATCACCGTACCAAAACACAGAAAACGGTTGACTGGCCTCAAGTACAGTAGCCACGCTGCTATATTTCTTATATCACAACATAATGTTATATAATTGACCTAAATGGCCAATGATATACCAACATGGATAGGATGAATAAAACAAAGTTAGGTCTGCGTACCAGTGGTTGGGAACCTCTGGTGTATACGAACAAAATGACTTGAGTCAATGAACGAGAACGACTAATCATCTTGTTCACTGAACTTCAGGAGGCAAGCTTTCTCACTCAATGATAATATCCAGCATAATATATCCAGTGAATGACCTTTCTTTGTGTACTAGTTGAATGAGTTGCACTGTGTTCCAGTTCAGTGAGTGGGATAGGCAGGCAAGCACTGAATACTGTAGGTTGTTGAACAAATCTTTTAGATGATGATTTTTGGTACAATGAAAAGAACAAAACCTTCCGTGATCATATTCACTATAACTTCCTGGTAAGTTAGCATACTGAAATGCATCAATAAAAATAGAGGGGAAAAAAATCTTGTTTGAAATAACCAAACCACTGGTAGGCTGCATGTTTCTGAACTGTTCACACCTTCTAAGACACAGTGGGCAAGCATTAACTATTATCCGTGAATTACGCATTTAGGAGCTTCCACTATGCGTAAATGGTATCTAGCGTTGCGGGCTTGTGGCCACTATACCCACTGTACAGTATGCCGACACCTTTATTTGCGGGTGGAGGTGTGTCTCTAGGCGTACGTGTTGATGCACTTTCCCTATAATTGCTATCTTATGCACACAGGTTTAGGACAATGGAAAGCGCCTCCTCAAACCACCCGTAATGCGAATCCCATTTGATATAAAATAATGCAAGAATGCGCTCTGAGTTGGAGCTGCCTTGGCTTGACGCATGTTGCAGAACATTCACAGCTCAGAGATTGTAATTTTCCTATAATCAGCAGTGTCAATTCCTTGTGTCCATTGTGCTTAATGGTCAAAGAAGTTACTCACAATCTATATACCAAATGAAAGCTCGAACTCCATAGATTACACAGCACTTGTTTTTTTAAATGCTTCAGATTTGAGCGAGTTGTGACTTAATGAAATGACGAGTGTTTTGGTGCATATCTGGAAAGAAAGTGAGACTGTGTTGGTCGCGGAGTGGATAAATAGATCAGTCAGATCACACACAAAACCCCTCCCTTTAACCTATGTGAATGTAGTACATAATAGAGCGGCGCAGTCCCTCCCCCTTTCAGAACAACGAACGGCCCAGGAAATGAAAACGCAATGCATTTCCCCATAGGCAGTTTTTATTTAATTTATTTAAAGATCTTTTAAGCGTCGTACGAAGCCAACTCTTGTCGTGACAAATCATGACAACACACACAATATTTCGGGCCAAACAAAGAATTAGAAAGTAGTCTTTAAATAAATTAAATAAAAACTGCCTATGGGGAAATGCATTGCGTTTTCATTTCCTGGGCCGTTCGTTGTTCTGAAAGGGGGAGGGATTGCGCCGCTCTATAGTGCAGTATGTCTAAACTTAATCCAGAGTCCATTAGCCTAACTGCTTCCTTTTTCCATAGACTACTTTTAATTTATCTATTTTTGGAATGACATTTTAGGAAATTGTTGTTTTAATCTCTCAGAGAAAAGCAGATCTACAAGCCCACAATGCATCACATCGTGATTCATGACGAGTTATTATGAGCAGTTATTCCCCCGCTATTCATTGTTTGACAAAGTATATACATGTATAGAGCTTATTTGGTAAATAAAGAGATTCATACACTGAATCAGACCATTGCAATGTAAACTCAAATATGAATGGAAATGTCCCCAGTTTTCTTCCAGCAATAGGCTACAGTTAAATGTCAAAACTTGCAGGTTTAGTTTGGCCGGTTCTTTCCTTGTGTGGGTGGAGTGATGCCATCTGCGGTGCTGGGTCTTTTTGATTTCACGGCCAACAGGATGGTGCCAGGGCCAGCCCAATGAGGAGGAACTGATAAGCCTTAATCCCAGGGAAGAGCCAACTAGGGCTTCCCATGGCCAGTTAGAAAGGTCTGACAATGCTGACAATGGGACAAAACCATTATGTTTGTGAATAGAAAAACTATTAGAAAGCATAACGGTGATAATGACGAGTAATTCCTCATTGCTCATACTGTAGAAAAGCAGAAGGGCTGTGTTCAATGAAGCATTAAGGAATGAACATTATTTTCTTGTTATGACGGTGTTGCATGGCTACCAGGCTACCATGATTGTATTTCAGTTAATGTGCGTAGTCTGCTTACATACAGGATATCAATCCTTCCTGCTCATCCGGTCTTTTAAAAAGAGAACACAAGAATGAGGAAGAAGTTATTGCACCTTGAACTGTTTGCACTGGGCATGGCTTAGTTAGTGTATTGAATGGCTTTCTATCCATAAGCAATTAATTCAGTTTGGTTACTTGGTTCATGACTAAGGTCTCCTAAGGTCGCCTACGTCTCCACTGCTACTGCAATTATTTGGATGTCAGCCATGTTATTGATGCCTTTCTGTAAAATTGAAACAAATTTGAAGATTTGTATTTGTATTCCATCCCAGAAGAGGTGAACACAGAAGGTACAGTGGTGAAAGAATGCCAGAACCACACTTGTTAAAGGACCACTTCACCACTTTTCAACCTATTTTCATATAATAGGTCCTCACTAATAATCATGAAAAAATGGCGCAATTATTTTCTACTCGGTCTGTGTCTCATAGGAGGGCTGTGGGCAGTTCAGAAACCGTCTTCCAGTGACATCATCGATGGGGAATACAAGCTAATAAAAAATGCAGGCTTTCTAGTCCTGAAAAGTTGCAATGCGAAAATGGAAGCCATCGTTCTCACGATAATGAAAATCTAAATTTTTGTAAAAAAAATCTTGTTAAAAAAAATAATCTGCCTAATGATGATGTGACTTGATGTCACTGGAAGACAGTTTCTAAACTGCCCACAGCCGTCCTATGAGACACAGACTGAGTAGAAAAAGATCGTGCAAGTTAAGTAAAGTTGTTACTTTACTTAACTTGTCCCATAAACACCTTAAGAGCGGGGTAATCATGGCTAATACAATTTAAAGCTTTCCTGGACTGATAAATAAACGTCTTCTGTTTTGAGTTAGCAAAACTCTGTAGAGCATTAGTTGATTTGACGCTACCTCACCACCACCTTAATGGTGAGGAATGTTTAGTAATGACCTTCATGCAGCAAGTGGTTGTAACTTGTAACAGAGGTGACAGAGGTCTGGCAGCTTATTAGTTCACACCCTCATTGACATGATGCCTTCAAGATATCATCTCAACTACTTAAGCTTACCATACTCAGTCCTCTACACAGTACACACACATGTGACACATTCCGGGACAGGACATTCATTCTTCTAGGAACATGTCCAGAGTTTGTCACATACTGTAGCTTACTGAATTCAAGCACCCCTTTTAATCGGTTTACAATTTAGGCATTTATCCAGAGCAACATAGCAAATACACATGAACCTTGGTCAACAAATGACAGGGCAAATATGTACTGTAGCATGTAAACTTGTAAAGAGCAAAATGTTGTGCCTCAAACTAAGACACTAGATTACCAGGTAATTATCAAACCTAGCATTTATCGAAAGTATCTAAATAAAGTACCACTTCACCCATGTTTAACCTATTGCCTTATAATTGCTTATCATTAATTAATTACCGGTAGTCATTCTCATATGCTTTGTGTGCCACTGCCCACACAACACTTTCAAAATAGTGACCCAGGGTGCCCAATGTTATTTTTGTAATTTATTCTTATTTTGTATGAAAATCACAAAAAAAAATCAAAGACGTCCACAGACGTCCTGGGCACCGTCTGTGGACGTCTTGGGCACAAAATGTGTTCATTTGTGTCTATTAAGTCTGTCTTAGAGGAGGTCTGTGGACAATTCAGAAACATGCTTGCTCTTTCCAGTGATTGACACAAATTTAAAATAACTTAATGCAACAGTTGCTTTTATTTGCATGCAAACATTACAAAAATTGTGGTTTCTATTAGCTCGGAATCCCCATTGATGATGTCGGCCTAGGCAGGTCTCTGAACTGTCCATAGCCCAACTATGGGACGCAGATTGTGTGTACAAAATTGTACCATATGAGCATGAGTTAGGACCAGTTACTGTATATGAACGTGAACATGAGGATGAAAATTGGTGACGTGCTCCTTTAACATTTGTAGTAGTAGTAGTACAGAAATTAAAATCTAATGGAATTTAAAATTCCCTTTGATTTATTTGTCTTATGCACTTTGCCTTTGAAAGTTAAAAGTTAACGCCTTAACCACTTAACCCCGGCCTATATACTTCATTGTTCAATGAATTGCATGATGTGTGTCATTATTTTCCATATTGTGAGCTGTCAAGAGTTCACAAGGTTTGGGTGTTGACAGTTTCAGCTTCTAGCATCATGAACCTGCATGACTGATAAAGCAAACTTTGCCTTATGTTTTTCAGCTTAATATCCTGGTGGATACTGGCAGCAGTAACTTTGCTGTGGCTGCAGCTTCACACCCCTTCATTACACATTACTTCAACATTGCACTGTGAGTGGCTGGAATTAGCTTGTATAATGCTCCAATGCTGCAAACGCCTAGCTAGGCAAATTTCTTCTTTTTGGGGGGTTTTCCTCAGAGAATCTCTTGGTTGTCTTGAAGGTGGTGTGATATGTTTTTGCTAAATAATGATATGCCTATGCCTAATAAGTACGGTAATACATCAAAGCTACAATTAGCAATGTCTGGGCCCTCGTATCCCTGTCCACATTAGGGGCAAATATCGACCAAACAGAGATAAGTAACTCTAGTGACAAACTGTTCAAAAGTTATGGAAAAATATAGAATCCATGAAATATTGACCGGTCAGAAGAGGGTAACACCAGCTAAGTTAAACCAAGGACAAGGACTTAAAATCAAGTCCATTGATGTGACTCATAAGTCTGTACGACAAACCGGTCAAAAGTTATTGCAAAAAATAGGAACTGCCAAAAATCAACCAATCGGCTAGTAACACCAATGAAGGACAAGGACTTTAAACTGAGTCCAATGAGATCACTTACAAGTGGCTACAAAAAGCAGGTCAAATTGGGGGCACGGTGGCTTGGACTCCTCATGCATTGAAGGAAGCATGAGGTCAGTCCGTTCTCCCCAGATTGGCAGAGGGAGTGTAGCGCCCAGGATCACATTACGTTAGAAAATTTACACTGGGTTACAAAAGTCATGGGATAAAAAAATGGATAAACAATAAATTGGTCAAAAGTTATAAAGAATAACCTTTGCAATTTCATATTTATTCCAATATAGTAATCATTTATGTAGAGTGGCTGTTCAGTAACAGGGGCCTCCCCATTTGACTATCTATTTATTAAGCAGAAAATACATTCTCAGGTCGGCATACCAATTTTATCAAATCCGGAGAAAGATCATTTATCAGCTTACATTTCATAGTGTTCCAGTTACAATCGTTTATCTTCTATATCCTGTATGAGTCCCCTCTCCTGATTGGATAGAATTGGTGTCGTGACCTGAGAATGTATTTTCTATTTCCAATAAAGAGACGGGGAGACCCGTTACTGAACAAACACTCTGAGTCTATAGCAATGATTTCTATCGGAATTGAGCTATTAACACCAACTAACTATAAAAATAAATAAAGATTTACAACACTTAACAAGTCCTATTTTAACCAATTTGTGTAAATCTCCTTTGCATGAGTAGAATGAATAAAATGTTCTTCTGCACCTTGTCTGTGTAGCTCTAGCACCTACCAATCTACTCAGCGGGCAGTGGCTGTCAAGTACACCCAGGGAGACTGGGAGGGCGAGCTGGGCACTGACCGTGTCACAATGCCCAAAGGCCCAAATGGGACCTTCACCATCAACATAGCTGCCATCCTGGCCTCTGATGGCTTCTTCTTGCCTGGAGTCAACTGGCAAGGCATCTTGGGTCTGGCTTATCCCCTGCTGGCACGGGTAAGAGAAACCGTGCTTTGATTGGGTTATATTTGCTTATTCAGGTGTTGTTCCCTGCTTAGTGCTTACTTGGGGGAAAAAAAAAGTTTGTCAAGGAGCTGCTGAAAATGGGGTTGAATAAAATGCGCCACGATCGTTAATCAAAACTTGTTATTAATGGGTTATTAATCATTAACCGATAAGAACACATTTTGCTTTCATGCAACTATACAGTTCAATTAATGTGTACCTCGGCACAAGCATATTCAAAATGCCATATAAACAGATTCTTTGCATGGTATTGGCCTGATATCCAACACCAGTGAATAATATTTGTGTCCATTAGAAAGATGACATTGTGCTAGCCTGAAACTAAATGTAATGCCTACAATTCCAAGTGCTTGTCAGAGTGGGGTGTCCCCAGTTCATATATGGCTATTTTGGGGGGTCGTGGCATGAGAAGTTTGGGAACCCTTGGTCTAGGGTGGCTGTAGCGTTGCAGTTGGAATGCGGCACTACCACACTCAGGCCTGACAGACTCTTGACATGGGTCAGCAACCACGAAGATTAGAACCTGTTGAACATGGAGGAAATGCATGGTGGTTCATTGTTCTGTCGGTTATGATTTGTTTTACTCCTGAAATGTGAGACCAGCTTAACAATGCATACAAAGTGGTGAATGAGGAAGAATTAACTCAACTGAGACACAAATACGTTCACTCATAGCCCCATGCGCTGATTCTAACTAATCTGTGCGATTAAATCTAAACGATTGAAGGGAAGATATGCTTGCACTACCAACTTTGTACTGCTGAGGTCTCACTTGGTGCTTCATTTTGGCTTGCCGAAGGGCAGTTAGTCATGCATCACATGCATAACCCTGGCCCTTGACATAAAAAGCTGTTTGAGGTCAGGAAGATAGTAGAGAACATCCTTTCGTCAAGGAGAACACACTGTCTCTATTACTTTCTCCCACTTCTGCACACACATGTATACAGTATGCAGTAGGCTACATACAGTAGTACAAGTTTTAGGACTCAGGGGCGTTTGTGCTTTCTCAATTTACTTAACCCCCAGTGTCAATATATGAAAGGAACATCTGTAAACATTGACCTAATTGTATGCAAAGTGTGAAGTTTGCAAAATCCGCCCTGAAAATAAGCAGTTACGAGTAATATTTCCAAAAGGTATCTGCTGTGATCATAATGATACTAATCTCTTGTCTAGACAGAATTACACTGACCGATTAGGGGTGCAACAATTACTCTAAATAATCGATTTAGAATTTTAAATGAGCAGATATACAAGCTCACGTGTTGCATCGCAATGTGTTGATATTTTTGCATGACACACACTGTCATACGCCAAAGTGTAAACTACTATAGACTTATCAGTTTAGTAAATGTTTGTGTTGTCGATATATACAAAATAATGTACTGTATATACATTTAAAAATGTGCTTGTCAATAAAAAAAGTAAATTGTAGAATAATTGTTTAGAATATGTACTTGTTGCAGCCCTACAGTCATTCCAGATACACAGAGGGAGACGGGGAGTAATAAATGTGTTATAATGATGTGAATTTGAGTTTATTATGAGTCTGACTAGACCTAGCTTACAGTCACTCGACTGAGAGTCAGTCCTGTGGGAAACAAATCCCTAACCACTGATAAATAATGGTAGTATTGTTTGCCTGTTTCTCTCTCCCTCGGCAGCCTGACTCTTCAGTGGAGCCTTTCTTCAATTCCATGGTGCGACAGATAGGGATTCCTGACATCTTCTCCCTGCAGATGTGCGGCGCTGGGCTCTCGGCGAGCAACACCGCCGAACCCGCGGGGGGCAGTCTTGTGAGTAGTCAGCAGGGGGGGCCGCCTGGGGGGTGGGACACGAGGAGGGTTGACTATGAAAAGCAATGAATGAATGAGTTTTTGAGGTTTTCCACTTTAACAAAGACAGAGATGTTTTTGTTCCTATGAATATTCAGGCCACCTCATGATTCACGTACAGATTTTGTACAGAATACTTTCAGAACATTCCTGGCATCCTCCTGGTATAGTCTTTTTCTTTTCTTTCTTTTTTTTACCTTTATTTACCCAGGGGAGGTATACTGTTGGCCACTGAGAAGCTCCACTGGAGCAGTTTGGATTCAGTGCCTTGCTTAAGGGCACTTCAGTGGTATTGGGGGAGGAGTAAGTGGTAGCCATTCACATGATTTCTGATGTGTGTGCAAAACTCCTCCATCCGCTTTGTCAACCGGAATAAATAAAAACCGGAATTTCAGACTATGGCATTGTGTACCAGGAAAGAGATGCTATTTCATTCAGTTCAGTTGCTTGACTGTGTTAATAATAACATTGTATTTATGGAGTGTTTTTTCCAGGTATGCACTTTAAATTTAAATGAATACAGTATGCATTTTCCATCGTTTAGGAGAGAGAATATTGTGTATCACACAGTTCAATCGAAATGAGGCATAAAAACACTGCCCGTTATGTCCTGCTTCATACAGTGTTATTCTATACTAGGTTTACTCTATATCATTTGTGTTTAACAACAATGGTGCATACAATACCATGCACTATACATTTATACAGTGTGCACTATTCTCGTCTTGTACTATAACATGGAACGTACATGAACTTTGTATTGTGATGCCTTAAATGCACTCAAAGTTAACACCACAATGTCATACTGTAAATTAATAATGTCTGTAGAATTCACTTGTGTGGTGTTAATTGTACTACTTTCACACCAGAGCCATAGAGTAAGACAGAGTAAGACAACTCTGTTCACTTCATGGGGCCAGTCCAATGGCAGCTCTTCTACATAGACTTCTATTGGCGAATAGTGACAAAGGCCTGAACTGGAAGTTGACAGAATGCTTTGGAGTCTATGGGCTTAGTTTACACTAGTATAGTGACAAACGTGTTACATGAACCACGTGACCGGGCTGTTTTCTGCCCCCTCAAGGTCGTAACTCTGTCTTACTCTATGGCTCTGTTTCACACAAAGTAAACTGGGCATTGACAGTCCAAACCACTCCAGGGTGGATGAGACGTAGCAGCGTGATGCATCTTGGAAACATGATCGCAAGCAGCTTCCTCACATAATGGTTTCCCCATGGAAGCCCACTCTAGTTAGCGTGGGCCTAATAAGCTAAGATGGCCCCCTGTCGAGTGCAGGTCTGTCACTGTTACATGAATGGCCAAAGCTTGCTAAACCGCCGCTATGTTACACCTACAAAGGCAGATGGGCTGGACAGTGGGGTGCTGTATGTGTGTGTGGGTGTGTGTGTGTGTGTGTGTGTGTGTGTGTGTGGGCGCGTGTGTGTGTGTGCAGTATACTACCTCTGCCAAAAGTATACCCTTGTTGGTTTTTCACACTGTTGTATTCACAGCACAACTATGGCTAAAATGAACATGCAGATTAATTTTTTCGCTGAATATATAATCTGAGTAAAATCCTCAGTGTTCATTTAACTCTCAGAGTTAAAGTAACACTGAGGACTTTTACTGTGTGGTTGCCATGATTTTGGGGGGAATTATGTCGACCTGCTCGTAGATGAATAAACTGGACTAAATGAAGTAAACTGACACAACTCACGTTTCCTTTCCTTGCCCAGATCATGGGAGGGGTTGAACCAACGCTGTACAGTGGACCCATGTGGTACACCCCATTAAAGGCGGAGTGGTACTACCAGGTGGAGGTCCTGAAGCTGGAGGTGGGAGACCAGAATCTGAACATGGACTGCAGAGAGGTAAACTACTTGCCTTCGGTTCTCTCCTGATCGCCTTGATCTTTCAAAATGCAAGCATTCACAGTTTAAACCCAGAATGGTACTTGAGTTTTGCACTTTGAGATGCTTTTGTCATTTATATTATAGCACTTTTCAATAGTACATTTACCAGTAAATTGCCTCTGTCTGAAAAATAATCAAATAAAACCAAGCAATGCCATGAAGAATAATCTACGTAATAGGCAAACATTCGACAAAAATAGCAGCTATACAAGCTCACAATGCATGTGAGCTCCTGAGCTTGTATATTTGCATCGAAGGTGTTTGGTGTATTTACGTACCATGCATTTAGTACGTAGGAAAGTATTCTGTAGGCGTACGATGACGCGTCAATGTTGTCAGTTACTGGGAAGTCGGACGCCAAGAATTACAGAAAAGGGAGTTAGAATTTCAAGGGAAAGTAGGTATACCGGATTGCCTGGTTGAGTCACCATTATAAAGACATATGCCCATACTCAATGTAATGTCTGCTCACTGCTCGTCATGCATAAGTTGCAATGAACAGCATCATGAGTTTAATATGGAAGGTTAATTCCTCCCCTCACCCCTACGCCCATATCCCTCCTCCCAACACAACAGTGGTCCCCAGGTTGATTCTCAGTCAGGGTGGTGGTCCCTGGTTCATAATCAGTTGAAAACCCCTGATTTAAAGGAAGATACCAAAATAAACTGCCAATGGCTTATGTAAGGAACTGCAAAGGTTGGACTGGGCAATGAGACTATCTGAATCATAATATTGTGAATTTGTGATATGACATGTTGGTTGGTTTTAAAATCTGCATTGCAATGAAGTGATGTGAACTTACATGACTTGCCTTTACCAATGTATTATGTATACAGTAAGTATTACTGATTATTTATCAAAAGTCTAATTTGAAAGCATCAATAATCATCCCCACAATATGGTCACTATTGATTTTGTTCTTTTGCCAAGCCCTACTTGGAGTTTTCACGGTCATATTGGCTGCAGTCAGACCAAAACAAGTGAACATTCTTACTTGAAGAGATATCATCAACGTCAGTACAGGGAAATAAAAGGGCAACAAGGCTGTGCAGCCAAGGAATGTACCAATCCTGTTTGTGCACTTTGGTACCGAAGCAACTTCCTCCTTAACTTTGTTTACTCAAGGTTTCCATAAACCATAGATATATATATATATATATATCGCCCTCTTTCTCTCCTGTTTCTTTCAGTATAACATGGATAAAGCCATCGTTGACAGTGGCACGACGTTGCTGCGACTTCCTGTGAAAGTCTTCAATGCGGTGGTGGAGGCCATCACACGTACATCTCTGGTATGACAGCTACTCTCCACCGACACTGAAGAAAGGCATTCTCAGGGCATATACACTCGCTATTCCAAGGACACGACTCCATAAGATATATATATACAGTATATTGTACAGTACAGTTCATGCATATCTTTGCACATGCCTTATACTGTATGATTGATTCGCACAACATAAAATAGCCAATCTCCAAGCTCACAGCTTGTAGATCCGTTATTTCAAAATACTTTCAGTTCTTTTATATTTTAGGCTAATCTCAAGTATACTTGGATCAATAAATAAACAAGCGGTCAGCTGCTACCCCTTCATCTGTTCACATACTACGTTTATCTGCCTGTCATTTCTTTCCATCTTTGAATTCATTATATGAACATGTGTAAATATTGTCAGCAACCGTGCATAATTATTATGGCGTGCTGGTGGTTGGAATGGTGAGTCATTTCTACGTGAACGGAAATGGTATTACTATTGTATCTTAGTAAGTCTTATGTTGTGATCTCATCTCTTTCCCTTGGCCTGTGTCTCTTACCCAGATCGAGGACTTCTCGTCAGGTTTCTGGGCTGGCACTAAGCTGGCATGCTGGGGGAAAGGGGAAACCCCCTGGAGGTTCTTCCCCAAACTGTCCATCTATCTGAGGGCCACAAACACCAGCCAGTCCTTCAGAATCACCATCCTCCCCCAGGTACCTGGATACTACATCACATGCACTTCCCCAGACTCTCTAGATTAGAATCTACCCACGGTCAACATTAGTTCTGTCACAATTATTTGAGCTAGTTGTAGTTATTTTGCATAATTGTTTTACTATTGTATTACTATAGAGGGTATGCACATGACATCATCGTACCTGCAAGTTATGCGGGAACGCCCACTGAGTGGAAAATAAACTACTTTCTGGCCTTGACAGCTCATTCATCCAAACAGAAAAGTCCTGTCTGATTGCATTAAACAATGTTAAACTCACCAACATTGCAGCTGTACGAAAAGCTTGAATTATCCTCTATCTGCAAAGTTTTTGTTTCATAAAAATCCACCATAGAAACGTTATGAGCTACTTTCTGTCAGACTTTGGAAGTGCTTGTTTTCAATAATACAACATTTTGCTGCCTCCTGCATTATGTAACATTTAGAAATGGGTGGTACGCAGGACTGTTGAGTGATTTCCAACGAGCGCTTCCAAACTCCAACACTCGATGGGAAAATCATGCATGTGCATACTCTCTATTGGTGCCCATGCTCTTTTAAAGGTGCAGGGAAACGGAAATGGTGGGCATTTTATTTTGAAGTTTCAGACGGTTTCTGACCCAATCAGAGCATTGCATCCCTTCAGGCGATGGGACGGTAGCTATGCTATACACAGGAGCATGGTGTGTGTTTGTTTACAAGTCAGATAGTTGGCCAGCTGTACCAGTTTACTGTTATGTGGCTTATTTCTACCCTATAATGTTTTCAGATACATATTTTAGCGTGATGATTAAGTTGAAACCGAGTAATACACTGTCTGGATGTTATCTTGAATGGGAATAAAAACAGAGGATTTCTGTAATCAGTAGCAGCTGTGCTGGACGGATGCGCAGATATGGGGAATTAAACGGGTGAGCTTCATTTTGATTGGCTTTTATCGATGTGTATCTCTACACGTCATCACGCAGCACGTTTTCATTTTCAGGAAGTAATCAAAAACATATTTTTATGGACTTTTCATATAAAAACACAGAAATTAGAATTTGCCCATTTTTTTTGGCATCCATTGTTAGGTAGGCTACCCATATGATGACCACGGATATGGTCTAAAAGTGTGAAAACCGTCTTTTTCATTTCACTACGCCTTTAACCACTTCCGACCAGTTTCACTATTTGTATTTTTCATGAAGGTTCATTACAAAAACAAAAAAAAAATAGGATGCAGACTGTTTCGGCATGTAAAATGTCATGACCGTGACAGCCCTGGGTCTACCAACACATTGCTCTGAATCAGTGTCTCACTCAAGACTCTCTCTTAGATCTCCATTTACACCACCACCAGACTGCTACAAATTATGCCGGCCGGCCCATACTCGCATGAAAGACAACATTATGTTGTTGACCTGTGTCTGTGTGGATCCTTCCCCAGCTGTACATCCAACCAATCACGGACGTGGATGGCACAATGGACTGTTTCCGCTTCGGCCTATCGGCATCAGCCAACGGCCTGGTGATCGGTGCTACCGTCATGGAGGGCTTTTACGTTGTGTTTGACCGCATCCAGCAGAGGGTGGGCTTCGGTCTCAGCACATGTGCAGGTGAGCGTTTATATGTCCAGGTCATTTGCAAAGCACAGGAAACTCATGCTAGTGATACTAATCAGTCTTTCTGCCTGCATTACACATCCTACTATAACATGAAGGAACCTATGTCCGTCATTCTGTCAGATCCCCATTTTTCTCCCACAATGGGTTGACCAGTCGATCTGATCATTGGCATATGAAGAGAGTGACGAAGCCAATTAGCCACATGTCCCAGTTTCAGCTGTATATTACAGTTCTTTTGTCAACGGTCTTCACAGACTGGGATCTGTAGTCATGGTTCGACTAGTGTATTGTGATTACCTTATCACTTATCATATTAAGACCTGATGTCAATTCTACAAATGCCTTCTAAATCAGTAGTTCTCTCACAATTTAAAGATAATAAAAAAAAAATAGATGCAGCTCGCAGCAAGGCACAAAATGACATGCTGTGGGATTGTGTATCTGCTATTTTTGAATAGCAAAACGCTAAAATGAGACTGATGCTTTCCCGGTTTTAGTTTTATCTGGTCCGCAATCACATCAAGTTACGGGCAAGGACAATTAATGTGTAAATATGGAAAGATGGAGTGGACCACAATGGAAACAAGCGTCGTCTTTTTTGTGATTTGATCCACGTCGTTGGCGTTTCTTTTTTATAGATGTAAATAAATAAAAAACAGATTCAATCCAATTACTGCGATACGATTGGGAAATGACTTGCAGTACAAGACCTGCCCTTTAGATACGCGTTTCCTCTGAATCTTTACATCAGCGTGAGAAATTGTTCTGTGCACCGTCTGGCCATGATTGCCTGTCAGGCAAGCAGAGATGTGTCATGTGGTCTACATTTACCATGCTATGGTACAATATCTCTGTCCAGTCCTTGTGCTTTATTTACATAACGTAGTAGAAACTTGTCTTGGTCTCCTATTGCACTATGCAGTTACACACACCACATGGACATTTCAGACATTTTTAGTGAACACTCAATTTATTATAAATAATAAGAATTAGTGTTGTACATTTCTAAATGTACCACTAAATTGATTCAAAAAGCCTGCGATCCCTTTATTGTTTTCACTTTAAATGTGCCTGAATGATAAATACAGGTAAAAAAAATAATAATAATCTGTTTCCTTTGTCATTGTGCTGTCCGTCTGTTGGCATGGTAACCTGAGCAGTTAATGGATTTGCACAAAACTTAGTTATGGGCCAAGGAAGAACCGATTATCCTATTACAACGACTGGGCCACGGGAGGGTGACACAATATGCACAGGACAGATGAACATAATGCCACAGTATTTTGAAGTAGAACAAATAAGGTGTTTTTATGAGCTCACCAGGGAGAACTGATTAACTTACTTACTACTTGATTGAAACCTATATTTAGTTTGCCGAGAGAGACCAGATGGAGGTAGGAGGAGGGACTCACTACTGCCACCATGTCAGTCAGGTTAAATCCTGCAGACTTTAGAAGCCAATGTTAGCCATTGGAATATGAAATGAATCCTGTGAAAGATCACAGGACTATAGAGATATTGTGTAAAGATTTGCGGGATTTTACAAAAGTAGGCCTCCTGGTGGTGCTATAAAAAGGCAGATGAGTAAAAGCAATCTGCACAAAACATTCTTCACACAGACTTTGGACCGATATCTAAAAACCCACTTGGAGAGAAGGTTGTATGTGGAACAAATTAAAGCTTCCATAAGCCAATTTGCAGTTTTAGGAAAATATTCTCCTGCCTCAATTTTGTTGTTCTTTTTTTGACATGTCTCTAGTGAGTGGTGGGTCGCCGCTGTCAGAGATCGCAGGCCCGTTCACAGCAGCAGACGTGTCGGCAGACTGCTCCAGCGGGGCTCTGAGGGAGCCCCTCCTCTGGGTGATCTCCTACGCCCTGATGGGGGTCTGTGCTCTGGTCCTCCTCGTGCTGCTGCTGGTGCTAGTGCTGCCATGTCGACGGCGAGACCGCTCTGGGGAGATCACCGACGAGTCCTCGCTGGTCCGCAATCGCATCAAGTGACTGAGAGGGCCTTGCTGGGAGGTCGGGGCCGACTGGCTGAGAGCGGCGGGCGAGGAATCGACCGGTTCACCGTCGGAGGTGGGGGAAGGGGCTCACGGCGCTCCACTGACCAATGGGACTTGTTACCCGGAAGACCGTAGGTCATCGGGTTGACCCGTAGTAATATGAGAGGATCCGCACCGCTCTCAAAGACAATCATAGGAGAGTAGGTATAGAAAAATAGGACCGTCTTGTTTCTGCTATCTCTGTGAGGTAATCTATTAATCATAGATTCTTACTTAGTTTAAATATGACTTGTTCATCTTGCCCAAATGCAATTTATTCCACAAGGTTTGCATTTGGTTTACAGTTTCATCAAAAAAGCCTCTTCCGTACTGTAGTTGATGATGCTCTCCTCCACAACAATATTTATATATTTACAAATAGGTAAGGCTATTAATAATAATATAGGCTATCCCTAACCTAATCTTTTCTAAGTGAAGGAATCTGACCAGTGCCTTTAATTGCCTTTAAGTTTGTCTTTCAGGGAGTGAAATTAGTCATTATCTTTATTCAATTGATCACTGTCAACAAAGAATATCACCAGGTTTCATGTAATGTTTACAATGCCTGTAGTGCCTTCTGGGATCATCATAACTCTGTCAGTGGTCTGCTAAATTGCACTTTGTTTTTATTGTCGCATCAAATAACATAAAAACTACCAATAGTGAGGTATGCAGGTAATCTGACCACAGCCATCAAAGAGTTGTACATCAACTCTGTCATACACATTGTCTACCTCTCTCCATCTTTCTCTCTGCTTTGGTGATTGTCAGCAGTGCACTGCATGCAGCATGCTACTTTACTAAAGAAGCTAACTGGCTTAAACTTTCATTGTTTTCATAACATTTTCCAGAAAAATACTTAAAGCAGATAAACCGCTCTAAAAGATCAGAAACATCCAACTAGGATAATTACCCAGTGCACTGCTGCATTTACAACATTTACCGCTAAAGCCAAATTTATACTTTGTCCACATGCCAAAGAAAAGAGTACCGTACATGCAGTCAACAAGTCCAAACTAGATTAAGCACTTAAAACATCACAATTTCTTTTTCAATTGTATTGGTAATTAACTGTCTCTGATGTATTGTTACATCCCTGCTGAACAGCCCCATTATGTGAGATTAACTACACACACAATTTCAGATTTTAATGTAATTTTACTAATACTGTATACACGACCCTTTCTATTTAAATCTACTTGAATGTGATTGTACAATATATTATTCCAAAAAGCTACAAAGTATTTTTTGCGAAAATATGAAGCACAAAGCAATGCTCCTTTTCTTAACTACAGTAACTGTCCACAAGTCTTAAGAAATTGTTTAATAAAAACGTTTGTCAATATTTGATTAATTTCTGTTTTGTGTTTTAAGGGATGTGACATGGTGGTCAATTGTCCTATTAGCCCAGATTCTGTCGACAATATCAAGCCAAATGTGTGTAGTCAGAAAAAGCCACAGCTGAAACGGTGCAATCAAACAAACTGGCAGTACTGTTTTTTTCTGGGTCTTGTGTGCAAACTGCACTATACTGTGTGCCAAATTGTAACGTTGTGAACGTTTTATTTGTTTAACAATCGCACAACTAAATATTCAACTATGTGTTTGTTCTGTGCCAGATTTGTGATTATTCTGTAAATAAAATAACTTGGTCATTGATTACACATTCTGACTTAAGTTAATTCTAAATATTTTTCTGTTGGGGACAAGATAGGTCATGGGATTCAATGGAATAGCAGTTTGAGAGTGACCCCTTGTGTTTGCACTGGGTATTACATTTAATGACTTAAGAATTATTATGATTGACTTGTGATTTTTTGTATTAATGTACTGTAATACATAATTCTATATACACAATATAGTAAATTGATTATCCGTGATCATACAGTATATAAACAATGTATTCAACAGGCAAAAAAGTTCATGTTCTCGCCTTCATTTTTTCCTTACAATATATACAACAAAGCCAGATAGTGAGTCTAATGTACATCATTAGCATGTTTGCTAATGATAAAATAAAAACTGAGCATCAGAATTCATAAGATGTAATCTAGCAAATAAATTAAGGTAGTGTCACTAGACTTTGTACACAGCCAACAAAAAAAGTTAAACTATAAAAATGAACTTGACAAATCACGTTTGGCCTTTCTTTTGATACTTATTCGTCTTGATATTTCTGTAAATAAAAAAGGAATCAGGATTAGTCAAATATTTTATACAAATAATGGATGTAAAGATAATTCTATGTATCTAGGAGTAGCATTATTTATCTTCTAGGTAATCAATATACAGTATAAAATGTAAGAACTATATGTTCTGAAGTCCTGGGGGAGAGTACTTCACTTTAGTCTGCAAGCAGCAGTCCTCTGTATATGGAAAACGACAACACAAGTAAGCGGTGTGGTGTATAGTTTAGTAAGTTTAATCAGTCAAATCTGATATTTGGAAATTGATGAGATGATCATGTTTTATAAATTATATAAGCAACAATACAAATTTCTCAGAGACTCAGCCATCTCTATAGCTCCAATCATCACCCACATAATAAACCTCTCCATTAAACAGGGACAGGTCCCCCAAGACTTCAAAGTTGCAAAAGTAACCCCCCTGCACAAGATAGGTAGCAAATTAGACCCCAGCAACTACCGCCCTATTTCTATTCTTAGCTCCATCTTGAAAAAAAGATCTAAAAATCTAAGTCTATGAACAGATTGAAAAGTATCTTGCCACAAAAAAACTAATGTACGAATTCCAATCTGGCTTCAGAACATCCCACTCCAGACTCCACTGACACATGCCTCCTCTATTTGAGCGATCACATCAAACACGAGGTGGATGCTGGCAAATACTAGTCTGTGGCATGCACCTCCTGGTACCACAGCACCTCAAAGGCCCTAAAAACAAGGCTCCAGACTTCCCAAAACAAACTGGTCAGGCTACTACTTGGCCTCACTCCCCGAACGCACCTCACCCCTGCCCACTTTGATAGGCTGGAATGGCTTTGGGTTGACGACAGAGTACAGCATCTTGTAATGGGTCTGGTCTACAAGATTCGCTACCACCAAGATAGCCATGTACCTTTCTAAATACTTTCTTTTTTTTTTTGGTATTAAGACAGCCAGCAATAGGTAGGATGCTCCCAAAAAATGTAGTCTCTGTGACACACCTAGGGGCCGCAATCTGCATTCAAAGATGTTCCTAGAAGCTTTGTCATTGGTCGGAAAAAGAACCCTGGTTGCAATGACTAACCAATCAGGAAGTAGACAGGCAAATCGATCAATGACAAAGCTTCTAGGAAAATCTTTGAATGCAGATTGCGGATTGTTTGGGATTGTTCTACCCATTGCTGGCTGTCTGACAAAAAAAAAAAAAAAAGACATGGCCTGGGCCGTGGCTCAAGTGTGAGTGCTTAGTCATGGTGTGTCCAGACTCGAGTCACAGTTTTTTTTAGTGACCTGTGCTTTCGTTTGAAATGTACCCATTCTACATACTGTGAAATAAAAAATTCAATCAATACGCAGCTTTGCTTCATTGACATGTCATAAAGTTAGGTCTAGAGTCTAGACTTTCATACTAGCACACTGACTATGACCTCTCACCTGCATCTGATGGGAAATCCAACCCAGAAAATAGGTCACATTGCCATAGACCCCTGGTTTGTTTCTCTGAGCACATTGCTCTCCCCAGCTAGTGTCCCCTAACAGCCACCATACGCCATCCGTCTCTGACACCAAAGGCCCACCGCTGTCTCTCTGAAAATGACATAAGTTCTGTTCATTAGTTATTGACCCACACACACACACACACACACACACACACACACACACACATTATTATCATTACAAACTAATAATTAAACCCTTGAGTTGTCCTTTAAACCAGTGTTTCTCAAACATTCTCATGTCAAGGATCCCCAAATGATTGAATGTGTAATTGTCCACGTATTTTGTGCCAGGGACCCCCATTCCAGATTTGTGCGGTTAAAACGTTTCAAAGTTATTTCACTTTTTTCCCCAAGATTATTTTGTCTTCGTAGACCTGGTTCTCACAAAATCTGCCTAACGCATGTGGAGAAATACTATCCGACCTGGTTCTCCTCCTTGCTCCCCGACCAACCTGTAGGAGTCTCTAGCGTAGTGACTGAGATCCCCCTGCCATTCCAGCATCCTCCTAACATGGACAATTGTTCTAATAATCAGCTTCGCAAGACTGCTCACTATGGGAGTTTGCGCCCCCTGGCGTAAACACAGAAGCATTTATATAAACTCACAGACCTTTGGCTGGGACTTTAGACGTGATGACGTTGAAACCCCGCCCGCCGGGGTACAGTATAACTGTGCATCAACGCCTACGTCTTCATTCGATTGTTTCTTCTCATGTGTGAACACAGCGCAAACAAAGTCTCCCTTACGGATTAGTATCTGATTTATTTCCACAAAGGACGAGAAGCCTTCTCGGTACCGCAGAAACTACTTTTCCCAGAGGCTTCGAGAAGAAGAAAGACAGTAAGTCCGCTTTCTTACTGAGTTAATACTAACTTAGTGGTAATTTAGCTTTGTGTTGTGGCCCACGGCCCTAGCTGGCTTCTTAAATTACCTGTGTGACGGTCTGTAACGCGGCTAGCAACAGCCAGTTTTTGCTTCCACACAAACTTTCGTTGGCCTCAAGCTAGTGATAGCTCTGTCCTAGCTTCCACTTAAACGTGGCTGCCTACTAACTCGGCCCCTTCTTGCCTTGTTTGTTGCTTCCACGTGCATCTTAGCTTTATAAGATGTCTGAGTCCCCGACCAAGGCCCGTCATCGACGCCGTCGCGCCCTAGCGGACACTGACAGCCAGAGCCTGCAGAGGGCCTGCAAATCATGCAGGGGCCTGCTCGCCCATGACGACAAGCACGACGAGTGTCTCTACTGCCTGGGTTATGGCCATGCTGTGGAGGCGGTGGAGAACCCAGAGCGATGCCCACATTGCTTTGCCTTCTCCGACATGCTGAAGCGTAGCAGACTGAAGCGCGCCCACAGGGCATATCGGACCCAGCGGGACGCCCACGTACGGGGGAGAGAGGACGAGGCCCAGCGTCAGGAAGCCTCCAGGGAGGCAGCTGACCCTAACCGCTACTCTCCAAGCCTCTTCATCGGAGCCCCGACCCCCGGTGAGGCAGCCCGGGCTGCAGCACAGGAGGCCTACGATGCAGATAGAAAGCGTGGGGCCACTCCTGAGGAGGCGGCCCACGCCATTGCAACATCTATTGCACAGAGGGCCTACAACACCGCTCTGAAACAAGGAGCCAGGCAGTGGTCCGCTGACATGGACACTACACTCCCCGACGCCCCTGACGTTGTCATTCTTGCGGATGACAACGCAGGCTTGGTGCAGGCTCCCAGAGAGGACGACGCTGAGATGGACTCCGGGGAGTCCTCATCTCAGGACTCAGCATCCTCCTACACCTCTGACGAGGAGGAGGTGATGAAGAGAGCAGCAACGAGAGCGACGCCGAGGTGGCAGAGCCGCCTCCAGTCGTCAAGGCCGCTCAAGCGGCCGTCGTCGCCGCCCCCATTGCAGCACCAGATGCTGCTGAAGTTGCACCGGCCGGCACCGCTGCAGCTCCAACGGCTCCAGCTGCTCCAGCTGAACCGCAGCTCCACTATGACAACACTGACATAGTCGATCTGTTCAAGAAGGCCACAGTCCGCTGTGGTCTGGTCTGGCCGGCCAGTCTTGAACCTCCGGTCGCTAAAGACACCCTATGCGAACAGTTTCGCAAGACGATTCAGGGCAACCCAGTGAAGTCCCAGACCAAGGCTGAGATCCCCCTCGATGACGGGTTCCTGAAATCCCTCATGGTGTCCTGGGGACGGCCTTACTCAGCTTCCACCTCCCTGAGCGGAGGCATGAAGCTGCTGGACTGCGCGGGACAACGGCAGGCGGGCCTCGAGGCCATGCCTCCAATGGACAAGTCCTTCGCCGGCTGGCTCATGGGTATCAACCCCAACATTTTCCACGGGGACCCGGACTTCTCCTTGCCTGCGGACAAGGACGACTCCAAAATTAATAAGGCTGCCTACAAGTGCGCCTCAACTGCGGCCAGAGCACTGAACGCCACGACCCTTCTGCAAGGGTCAGCGTCTCATGTCCTGCTAGAGGCGGGTGACGAGCCTACCCCCGAACACATGGCTGAGTTGAGACGCCTGCACCTTGAGCTCCTCCGTCTCACTCAGGCCCAGGCGGAGATGGTGGGCGGAACCATGGCGAGAATTCTGGTCCTCGACAGGGCCAGGTGGCTGGAGCTGTCCCCTAAAGTGGGACGCAATCCATTGAAACAAAAAGTCTCCGCTTCGACACTCTTCGCGTCCATGATCGAGGAGATGCGCTCCCGCGACGGACAAACGAAGACTGACACGTCATCGGCGCCTGTCTCCCGGCGTCTGGAGCACGGCCCAAGCAGGCTCAACCCTACAGGCCGACCTACGAGCGCACCAAGGACAGGGACGATCGTTCCAGGTCCAGGAGGAGCACCTTCAAGGTCCCCGACGCTCAGAGGGCTCCGTCAGCGGCGTCCTCATCTTCCCGCCCACCTCGCAACCGCAAGAAGGCCGACAGGCCCAGGCGCCCCTCGGCTTCTCCGGCCGGCGCCCCCCGCAAAGGGGCCAGGAAAGGAGGGCCACCTGGCGGGAAGGCGAAATAACCGGACCTGCCCCACGGGGAGACATCGGACACTGTCTCCCCCACCCTTCCCCGAGTTTCTCTGAAGCGCAGCATAGTGGCCATGGGCCTCATGCCGAACGCTCTTGGTGTAGACAGGAAGAGGACTTGTTTTTCGAAAATGAATGTCTCTCCAGTGTTTTCTGTGCCACCACTTTTCTTAATAAAGAACCTCCTGCTAAGAACCGCCTAGCTACCCCGGTTCCGATGGACTTGGCGGCGTTCTGTCCGCCCCCCTTTGCCTCTGAGGAGGATAAGAGGAGGCATAACCTCTGTCCGGTGAGGGCATTGAGGTTGTATTTGGACAGGACTGAGGTGACGAGGAAGACTACACAACTGTTTGTCTCCACAAGACTGTGGGACTGCCTATCTCAAAGATTAGGCTTTCCCAGTGGATCGTGGAGGCTATAGAGCGGGCCTACTCTGGTAGGGATATGGTGCCTCCCGTAGGGTTGAAGGTACATTCCACGAGGGGTATGGCATCGTCCTGGGCCCTCTGTAGGGGGGTCTCTGTTCAGGATGTTTGTTCCGCTGCAAGTTGGGCATCGTCTTCCACCTTTGCCACCTTCTATAGACTGGATGTGACAGCAGCGCCAGTGGCGCATGCGGTCCTGGGCGTGGCCTCCAGTTAGTGGAGAGACTTAGTTCCCCGCGGGGGACGTTGGTTTTCTCCAGGGCATTAAGACGGTTGTTCTGTCGGCCCCTCTTAGGCACATATGGCAGACTTGGGTCTGATTGGCCTTCCCAATGGGGTGCAGTAGTCCTGTTGAGGGACGTACTGTGGTCCTTTGCTCACAGATAAAGGTACGGGCCCTAGGGGTCCAGACTTCGTGATGACAATAAGGGAGTTAATGAAGTCTCCCATAGTGAGCAGTTTTGCGAAGCTGATTATTAGAACTAGGGGTTACGTATGTAACCAAAGTTCTATAACAGCGAGCAAGACTGCTCACCGAGATTCCCTTCTTGATTGCTTGAGAAGAGAACAATTGTTATCGAATGAAGACGTAGGCGTTGATGCACAGTTATACTGTACCCCGGCGGGCGGGGTTTCAACGTCATCACGTCTAAAGTCCCAGCCAAAGGTCTGTGAGTTTATATAAATGCTTCTGTGTTTACGCCAGGGGGCGCAAACTCCCATAGTGAGCAGTCTTGCTCGCTGTCATAGAACTTTGGTTACATACGTAACCCCTAGTTTTCATTGGAGCCAAGCCAGGGGCCACCAGAGGATGCCAAACCACTAGTCTTTGTCAGTGCGTGGTGTGCAGGAACTTTGCCTATGTGCCACCCAGATGCCCCTTCTGTGATGTGTCTTACCTGGCAGGAATCCACTCCCCCCTCCATTTCTCCTGCACAGATCATGTCCTGGGTGATCCTGCCGTTGTAAGACATGGAGCTGTTACAAACAGTGCTGTCTATCAGGGACACCTCAGCTTCCCTCAGGTCCGGGGAGGCATTACCTGTGAGGGAATGGAATATATTTGACAAACTTGGTGAAGTGGTATTCAACTTGGAGCAGCACAGCATGTGAAGTGAGACAGCCCCGAGTGGGATTGATTCAGTTGTTTGAATTGAAATTAAATTAATTACATGCTCACGGCACTATGATAACCTCAGTTTGTAACCAAAATAAATGAAATATGATGGGTTTACCTCCATTGACTGTCCTGCCAAACCCTGATATCCAGCACTTCTGGGGAACCGTGATGTTTAGTCCAACATTGGGCAAGCAGACAGGTCTCATATCTATAGACGCTACACAAACATAAGGACGACAGCATTAGCTGTTAAATAAAATAATAGATATCAATCTTTTTGTAAATCTCTATGTGAAAAATGAATGGGCGTTTTTTTTCAGTGGAACCAGAAAACCACGCCCACTGCTATGCCCTACAATACCTACATGTAAGGTCTAATGGGTTGGAGAGCCTCATCAGGGCAATGTCATTCCTCATAGTAAGGCTGTCAAAACCCTCATGGACCACGATGGAGCTGACTGAGCGACTGGGACTGAAGACAGTACCTAGCTCATCTACTATTCCTGCATAGACCCTCCAGTCTTCAGGATTGGTCATCCTAGGGGGAAATGTGTAAGTTAACATTAACTAGAGGATATTATATTGTCCTACTGTGTGAAACAGCATCCATCATCCCAGTGGCATTGTGTGGTGAGATCAGTCAGACTCACCCAACCACACAGTGTGCTGCAGTGACGATCCATGAGGGGCTGATGATGGAACCTCCACAGACGTGTGAGCCCTCGACACGCAGGCTGACCTGCCACGGCCACGCCCCCTGGACAGCAGCTTGGCCTCCGATGACTTTCTCTGAGCGTACCCTAGTCCCACAATCTGAAGACAACACTGACGTTAGAGATGATTCTCTCTGAGCGTACCCTAGTCCCACAATCTGAACACAACACTGACGTTAGAGATGATTCTCTCTGAGCGTACCCTAGTCCCACAATCTGAACACAACACTGACGTTAGAGATGATTCTCTCTGAGCGTACCTAGTCCCACAATCTGAACACAACACTGACGTTAGAGATGATTCTCTCTGAGCGTACCCTAGTCCCACAATCTGAACACAACACTGACGTTAGGGTGGATGGACGCGCTTTTACTTTATTTCTGCATTGGATACTTTTACTTCTCAATAAAAGATAGAATAATCGCTAAGAAAGAATCCGTAGTTGCAATACAGCCCTAATGAAAATCAACAGTTGGGCATTGCAATAAAAGGTTTTGAAAAGACATTGATTGTGACATACCAATGCAACGCAATGTCACCACGTTGTTGTCTGGACAAGTATTGCTGGGGATGGCAAACAAAGTTGATGTTAAATGAATGTTGGTTTAAGTTTGATCTAAATACTGTTGTTTTTTAATCACTTGAACCCTAGGATCCTTATTCTGGGAGGAGGAACATATTTGCCAAAAATAGATCTACAAGCTGGGAGGCCAGTTCACAAACCTGTGGTCAAGTTGTTGCAGTATGGGTGTGTCCAGGCTGAACTCAGGTTTTACCAATACAAATCCATTACTATTGGCAGCCTGCTCTTGGCCCGATGTAAAATATGTGTCCCTGTCAAGTTTCAAGTTTATTAGAAAACATCATTGCATAACAGTATGAATTATGATGTTTCTTACAATTCAAGTAGAGGATCGACCATCAAAACACAACAATAAAAAACGTTTCTATTACTTCTGGTAAAACTTGTATGCTCTTGGGAGGAATGACAACTGGTGCCTTTTTATGTGACTCACAGGTTGTGAGTGTCCTCCCAATCCCATTCCTTAGATTTTAGAGACTTGTATTTGTCGCTACAATCAAAGACAATCAACTAAAAGTCAATATTGCTTTGTTCATACTCACTAATCTATTATGCACATATGCTGTCAACCTACAGTAAGGGGCATTTACAGTAGTACCTTTATCCAAAGCGTATGAATGTGATAAAATTTCACACACACATTCACACCGTGGTGGAAACCAATGAAAGGCACCAACCAGCTCATGGAGAGCAGTTAGGCCAGGGGTGTCAAATGTATCCCCCAAAGAGCTCCCAAAATGATTACATGAGTAAAAACATACATTTTATGACTCCATTTATTGATATGTAAATAAAATAAACACATTTAATATACAGTATAGCTACTGTAACACTCAAGATCCAGAGAAAATGAAGCGTGCGGAACAGAATAATCTTACATTCTTAGATGATTATATTAGTAATATTAGCAAACTGTAGTGATGTACAAGTAATTCATTTGAATTGTATTACAATTAATTTACAATGCTAAGTAAAAATCTATGTCTTACTTGCTATATCCAATGTTCTGGCAACTTGCTTTCCCTTGCTGATCTGTCCAACCAGATGAACACACAGGCTTCCAGGATCTACTTTGTGAAGAGTAGATCTGGAGGAGGAAACTGGAGCCATACAATCTCACTAAATGCAAACACAAAGAAAAATGGGACATTTTGTTTGAGGTAGGACAGACCATAACTCAGCCTTAGATAAAATTTGCTTTCAGTCAAAGTATACTTAATAGATTTTATGTAAGTCATTAAGACAACTCTCAACTCTCAAGCATGTTCAAGAACTATGTGAGCCCGTGAGGGTTTATCAAAACATATTTTTTAACAGGTCTGCCCGAACAAAACACTATGGCCTTTAGGCTACCATTTCATATTCTTACTGTTGGACTAACTGGACAACTGACATCTATTCATTCAAGCTCAACTACTGTACGTGCAGCTCCTTGAATTACATTCTTTATATATTTACCAGTAACCAGAGCGACTTACAAGTGCAAGATCAGAGTAAGCATAGCAAGCATGCACCCTGGAATCCATGAACCATGGCATGAACAATAGGGCAAACAGTCACATAAGTACAGCGCAAAGAGAGCAACAGTGCCTCAAATAAACTAGGACACCAGGTAAACATTGAACCTTATCCAAATAACATTCATTATTTGTTGTCAAGATAAAACAAATCTAAATGACAAAAATGTAAACAATTAACCAACATACAGTATTGTCTTCATAGTAAACTATCATCCATCGATAACCTTGGGATAAGAAGGGATACAATGAGAGAGGAGTGCTTCTGAGTCTTCAGACTACAGCAGAAAATTGGAGTGAGTTTACTTTATTACCACAGGAAAGTGGTAGACAAAGTGCCAGATAAATATGAACTGATTCATGAGTTGAAAAGTGAGGAAAGAATGTATGGATATTTATGGAGTAGTGTGACCCTCACAGCAGCTAGCCTCGTCCTGACCTCCTGGACAATCCTTGACCCCGTTACACCAGTCTGACTCCCACACACAGACCTCATCACCACATGACATCCCGTGGACACATCTTGACGATACTAGAAGACAAGAGGGACAAAGAGCATTGTGTCTCCTTGACTTCACAAACTAACCCATCTGGTCAGTCTATTGGGGGAAAAAGCAACAAAATATAATTCAGAAATTAAAGGTTTTATGACATTCATTTTCATTTATTTTTTATTTTAGGTTTTATGACCTCAATTACACCCAAAAAACCTGAACTTTGAACATTCAGTGGATTTTCTGTGGTCTGAAGTTTTCTTTGGGGTTTGGAAGCCTTGGAAGGCTACAATGAAAACAGGCAAACAGTGAAAACAGTGACATCTGCTGGCAAATCCCATTGACATATGGGATTTGCAGGGTCTTACATCACTTACTGCCGGCAAATCAGAGCACCTGTTTGAGCCAGAAAACCCCAGATCACAGAAAATCTACTGAATGTTAAAAGTTCATGTTTTTTGGGTGCAATTGAGATTAGAAAACCTAAAAAAAATAAGAAATATTCCAAAACCTTTTTTTTAATGTCACAATCCCTTTAATTCTATTGATCCTATCAAATAAAAACGAGTTAATTGCTGTACTTACAGTAATAGCCAAGGAGTACTCCAGCCACCAGCAGGAGGAGGAGGAGGCTGATTACAGCAGCCACAGTGTATTTGATGCACTTCTGTCTTCTACCTAAGATCCACAACATTGTGATTAGAACGGTCTCTGACTCCAAAATCTGCAAAGTAATCGAGGGGAAACATACTTGATTCTCCCCTTTTAGTCGATTTAACCGTGTGATAAAAATGCTGATTCTACAATCAGTCATTCTCACAATTTTTGAGTGGTGCAACCACTCCAAGGAACAGCAATGTCTGTGTTCACCTATTTGAGTGGTGCAACCACTCCAAGGAACAGCAATGTCTGTGTTCACCTATTTGAGTGGTGCAACCACTCCAAGGAACAGCAATGTCTGTGTTCAGTGTTCACCTATGTGTGGTTACCTATGTGACATTAATGAGCACCAGTATGAGTACCAGTAGGGGGTGCTGTTGTGCCAGAAACAGAGAGAGAGAGACAGTGCTGGAATGTTGCCTGCTAATGAGAGAGAGAGAGAGAGAGAGAGAGAGAGAGAGAGAGAGAGAGAGAGAGAGAGAGAGGAGGGGGGGAGAGGGGAGTTGCACCACTCGGTTCACACGGGTGCAATCTTTCAACAATGTTCAGAAATAGCAGATGTATGGTAGAAGCTTGCAGTGCGGCTCGAACGCTGTGAGCTTGTACATCTGCTATTTTTAAATAGGCTCAGAATTTATTGAAAGGATAGCCCCTTGAGATGCATCTCATTTTGGAGGGAGGTAAAAACATTACATACAGTACAGTGCAGTTACACAAATAGAGAGTGCACAATAGACAATATAGCTTGCTCTTCCTCAGATTAGTGTATAGTACATACAGTACAAATCACAATGCAATAAATGATGACTGAATATAATCTTCTGACTGGCTCAAGTTTATTACAGTAGGCCTAATTAGAATGCATAGCAGCCCTACAGTACAGTACATTAACTGTATATCAGGGCAAAAGTGTGGACTACTGTACCTTTGCCCTCAGGGATGGAGTCTGTGATTTCAGGGGGAGGCATGGGACCAGGGTCCAGGGCCAGCTGGTGAACATACTGGGGCTGAGGGCATCTCCCCTCAATATCCTGAAGCCTCCCTTTGATGAAAAAAAGATCTGAGTCCAGGTACTGTTGACAGATACACGTAAATATGGAATGAAAGTGGGGACAGAACACAAATTCTCAACAATATAAAAAATTAAAATCACACCAGTGTAAAGTAAGTGGTGCAACTCCGTGTGGGGGTCCCCGGAACTTCCAGACCCACAGGAACGCGCCCAGGGTGCCGGTTGCGAAATGACAGTTACCGTGTGCAGGGTCCCCAGGGGTCCCTCTACTGTATTGTACTGTCGCTGTAATGTCACACCCAAAATCATCATATATTAATGTGTGTGTGTGTTAGGCTGCGCAACAGTGACACTTGGTCAAAACGCTATTTTCGTGCTCGGACAGACCCAGCCAGGGACAGACACTGTACACACACACACACACACACACACACACACACACACAGACTTGTTTATAGCAACATGGGGATTCATGGCTTTCGCCAACAATCAGTCACATCAACTACTGTACATCAAATGACATTGAAGTGTGCTTACCGGATTTGCAGTCATTTCCAGTTAAAAGTATACCTGGTAAGTAAAAAAAAAAAGAAGAAAATCCTCTTGAAATGATTAATCTTTAGCTAAGATTAATCTCATAAATGTTGATATCCTTGATGAAAATTATCTCTTTACAGTTATTTAAATTGTTTTTATATTAAAAAAAGAAAATTCCACATTGTGCTCCACTGGCATTCTGAGCAGACCGAATGGCCAATCCTGAATTATGTCATCACTTTGTCGAATCTGTTCTAATATAAATAAAGGGGGCGGCAAACTTCAGAGAGCACACATCATTTAGAATGGTGGGAATTTTACCGAGCAGGGGGTAGGGGGGGGGTTATCTCGACAGCGTCAACATAGGTATTGTTGGTTCAGATACATGGCACAAGAAAGGCCACAATTTTGCATGACTAATGCACAATATGTTAGTCATTTAGTCAATGGGTGACTTCACTTAACATAGAGCAAAATAAAGAAACCAGTATCACTAAATTGGGATATATCTGGAATAAGAATAGTTACAATGTCAGTTAAAATGTAACTCCTTCAAAATTAGAAACACATTAACCATGACAAATGAAAACTAAATTGAAACCTTATTTCCACTTTATTACCAAAAAACATTTTTTTAAACAATTCAACACAAAATGTACAGGAACATTTTTCATTATACAGTGACTTGAATTACTTCATTACTATTATTTTACAACTATTGTACAAGAGAGGGTAAAAGTAGTAAAAGTTTCCTGAACAATGCTTGTTTCTTCAATATATATATATTTTTTTAGATCTTATTGCTTATAGACCATATTCACACAGCGGCCATCTTGACCTTTAATTAGTTAAATTCCACCTCGTTGCCACCCCGCTTTATCAATGCAAAATCACAACATGGCCATCACGTGAATATAGTCTATTGAGGATTGACAGTCAAATTCACATTACAATGCTGTAATTACCATTAGCTGATAACTGCTTACAGTATCATTACTATACTGTTATGAAATTGGATAATCAGTGAAAAGTGCATACCAGTATTTTCATTTAAACAGCCAACAGCATTTGGCTTCGTACCCCGTTAAAACTCTACATGAAAGCATACAGTATGTGCTGTATACTGAGGGACAGTGAGTGCATTTTCTCAAAACATTGCTGCGCCAAAAGATAAAACTGCTGCAGCTCTTTTTGCTGCTGTTGAAACTTCAAACATTTAGAAAAAGGGCCTTTCCGTATTATTAACCAAAATATAAAATCAAATAAATTCTGTTATTTGTTTGAAAACACAAACAACCAAAATGGCCACATTACATTTTAATAAATCCTAACATGGAGGGTCGCATTAAAAGACTCAACCGTTTATTTGTACAACGCAACGGAGTGGTCAGAGCGCTTCCTCACATCCTCATGGCGTTTGGCTGGGCTTCATTGAGTCAGGGAATTTGCTGTACAACCAACCAAACCTTTTAAGTAAGTGCCAAACTTCTCAACATTAGTTTGAACACTAACATCCATATTCTGTGGGGAGAAATTCACCAAAAGCAGCCGATCTATATGCTCAAGTTGTGAGCTTGTAGATAGTGGACTCAGGTGGTCGAAGGCACTCAGGTTCTCATCAGCAGCAGTTTGGTTGTGGGTATCTCTACACTGCGTCATTCTAAGTCCTACAGGGCTTGTGCTTATAATCACGCCCCGCTTCTGTGGCCAACGCGGAAGTGCATAGCCTACAACAACTACGGACAGTTATTTTTGGTCGATAAAGTATAGTTTTTGATTGCGATGGAGGCTTGCCATCTCAAGCGAACTTGGGCAACGTGAGGCACCGCGAAGCGAGATAAAGCGAGCGAGTGGCCGTGCTGAACGTTGTGAAGTTCCATTGAGCCGACTCTGTGACTCTGTGCCGTTCCAGTTTCGACCCGATAACACATAACGGTAAATCATGTTCTGGCAAGAGCCTTCCCCCCCCCCCCCCCCCCCCCCCCCCCCCGACTGCCACTCAAAGTGGCTACTGGTCAATCACAGTGCCTCCTTGCACAAGTGCACGCGGCCAATCACAGCACGTCCTTGCACAAGCTGTGCAGGGTTTGGAACGACGCATCTACACCCAGGCCTGCCACCCGGGGAACAGCCTGCTGAGGTTGTTGGGGTCCATGGCCTGTTGGATGAGCAGGTTGACCTGTCCCCCCCACGCTGAGCACCGTGCCCTCCTCCACCCCCTTCAGCTTCTCCTGCAGCCGCAGCAGCACCCGCTCTGCCACCTTGTTGAAGCTCTGGCTGTCACTGCTGGAAGAGCTAGGACAGTAAGGACACATGACAGAGTGCATGTTTCTACAACTGTGGTTCTGCAAGTGGGGTCAAATATAGTTTTTTGATAAATGCACACAAGCACACAGTGCACACACAAGCGCGCGCGCTGAGAATGACGGTACCTAGCTTTGCGGTGGTTGTCGATGTCGTCACCTCCCATGGTGGAGTTGAGCGTGGCATTGAGTTCCTGCTGCTCGTCATGCTGCTGCTGCAGGTAGAAGGCCTTCAGAGGGCTCATGGTCCAGTCAAACAGAGGGTCGTACAGCAGAACCTACATACACAGTCACACGCTCATCAAATGTCTGATATTAGGGATGCACCGATGTATCGGCCGATATTTGCCGTTATCCGTAATTATCGGTATCAAGTGACTGACATTAACCGATATTTATCTGTTTTTGATAAGCATACATTTTGGGTTGGCTATGTTGGTTATCTGCAGCCTACCAAACTGTATTTATTTTTTCTATTGAAGATGTATTTGTTTCCCTGCTGGCACAAAAGGGGAAATAAAAACAACAAAAATGAAATAAACATATCTGTATCAGTATGTATTATTTTATACATCGGTATTGGCCAAGAATTTCCATATCGGTGCATCCCTATCAGATATACAGTAGTAGTATGATAAAGTATGGTAAAAAAAAGAGGGGGAAGCATAGAGGGAGAAAGAGAGGAGATGGGGAGAGAGAGAGAATGACTGTGTATTCAATTAACACTGCGATTAATTTACTGTGTACCTCTACAATGGTCAGTAGAGCTTCTTGAGAGTTCTTCATGACTTCCATAGTTTTCTCACAGCATCTGAACATTATAAACAATCGGCAGTTCAGTTTTTAATTCAGACAGAAATTAGATGCAAAAATGTATCCTGAAGGTGGTTTAATAAATAGGCAATAAAATAGGCTTTAAGTGAACAAAAACAATGTGCAAATGTACCCTGGCAAGGATGTACGGAACGTCAAGGATACTTAAACATCCACACAACACACACACACACACACACACACACACACACACACACACACACACCTCTGAAGACGCCCTCCACTCCAGTGATGCCCATCCCGTCCACAATGTCTCTGGACAGTCTGAATGGAACCGTCTCCGGAGTGGGAAGAATCTTTCCCTGCTCAAAGGCTACGCCTGAGGACAGACACAAACAAGATACATAAATGTGACATCACTGATCCGCCATTGGTCACTAGAAATGTTTTTAATTACTTTAAACAGAATAAGTAAAACAATCCATCTTTCAGTGACTTGGGCTTATTTTTATTATCCTTTCAGTCTTCTCACTGCACTATAATTATATTCACTTTATTAAGTCAATGAATACACAGCTCAGTCTCATCCAACCCAACTAAATACAGTGGCTGTGTGCAATGTGTTTGAGCTCACCTAAATCGATGTGTACCAGCTCAGCGGTTTGCTCATCCACCAGAATGTTCTGGATGTGTCTGTCACCCAGACCAACTATGTAGCCAACTGTCAAAAGAAAGGGAAATGTCTTTAACACACACACACACACACACACACACACACACACACACACACACACACACACACACACACACACACACACACACACACACACACACACACACACACACACACACACATCCCCCATGGATTGTCACTCAAAAGGGTATACAGTACATGAATTATAGCTAGCTATGTTTCAAAGTTCAAACCCATGTACCTACAGCGCATACCTATTCATATATCCACCGATAAAGTAATCCATCCATCTATCTATTATCAACCAAGTGCTCCCATGATGCCACTAAAATGTGGCACGCCCTACCAACAGCCATTAAGATATGTGAATCCCTTGACTCCTTCCAAACCGCTCTCAAAGAACACCTACGGACGGACGGCTGCAATTCCAAACTGGCCCTCTTAAACGTTTCAGTTCATACGACGCATGAGGCCGTCATAAGGATTCCGAAAAATTAGTGCCTACGACGTCTGTGGACGTCCTAGCGACGTCCTAGTGACACGGGGCGAGATAAGAATATTCAGAATTTTTCCTATTTTTTTTTTGGCATTTCGCTTTTCGCTTTCCGTACGCTAACGCTCTGTGCAACTATTAGCTTGTCATTGACTCCCATGTTAGCTCGGCGGAAAGAATGACTCGTATCTCCTAATCCAGGGCGCTCTCCGTGGTGATGAATGGATCGATATGCTGGCGCTTCATTTCTGCTCCTCATCCGTCTCTCTCGCAAAATATGAACGCTTTTTGGAGCGTAAAAAAATAAATTAAGATGATTGGGGATGTGAGGTCACTTTGTAAAGTCAACTTTTTTAGGAAAGTGTTTCCGGTTCATGGCTTTCAGAGTAAAAGCGATCAGACAACTCTGGCACCCCGGAGCTTCTATTTTGATGCACTTCCGGCACTAAATGTGCGTCTGAGTCACCCCTTTTTTCCCATACTGTACATGTTTTTCCTTTTTACTTGCTTTATATGATGTTTTTCATAGAAGTGTATATTTGTAAGTCTTTAATGTTCTGATGAATTTAAAATGAAGGACCCTGATGTAAACAATTCTTGGTGCTTTTCATGGTTTCCTGCTCAAAGTAGCAGTTTTTTTATTGATTTGTGCTTTCGCTTGAAATGCACCCATTATACTGTGAAATAAATAATAATACATTTTTCAATCAATCAAACTTAATCCCCATTTAATTGTCCAGAGTCCCCCAGTGCTCTATACTAGGTCCATTCCTTTTTTCTAGTGATTTCAAGTGACGTATATGAAGTTATCTATGAAATCTATGATAAAGTACAATCTGCAAAACAGTATGTAGTGGGGGTCCCGGCTTCATCTCTCTGATCTATACTTTGCATTCAAGCATCCATCCATGTACCTATGGAGGAGGTGGCCACACTGCGGGTGTAGGCTAGACGTCTCTCCATCCACACCGCAGGGTCCAGGAAGCGCTCCATGCAGAAATACCTGAAGACTGGCCTGAAGTTCTTACACACCTCGTTGTACGCATGGAGCTTGTCTTCAGAACTCAGCTTGTGAGCTTCCTGCAGAGAAGAGGACAGGAGAGAGGGGCTTATGACACGCGGACGTGTTCAGGAACATTAATTCAGGTAGTATGTAAGAGCAGAGTGGGGAGCCTTTCATCTGTATGATGGACCAAGCTTATTATTTTAGGTGAGAACCCTAATGGGGTTCCTTTCTCACCTGCACTTGTTTCTGTGTCTTTTAATAATTGTTACCTTTCTGTACTGTTTTTATTGTGTGAATAAATAAATAAGCTGGTGCCATTCTTCTCGCCGTCGGTCTCGCATTTGGTTCACCTTACCAATATTCCATATAGACCTTTCTTTCACGACAGATTGTTGACATGCCAGTGCCACTAAAAAAAACACATGTGTGTGCTTTTTATTCAGCTCTGCTCCCAAGTTCCCTTGCGAGTTAACTGTTAACTGTGCTTAAGTCTTATCTTTGTATTCAACTATAAGGGATCTCAAACTGGGGGTTGAGAACTCTTGCAACCGAATGGCTGGGAAATGTAAATTAACACCTTGTATACATTCTAGTAAAACTGTGGGGGGCCTTGGTCATGTATACACATCTTTAGGTCATATTTAATTATATCAAACGGGATCGCTGACATCCATTTTATTTTAATTTCTTTGGCCATGCTTTCTTCAGCGATCCATCATCCTAGACATGTTTCGCGCATGTGCACTGCAGTTCACTTTCTTGTTTACGGCCCAACAAACTGTCTAATCTCTCTAAATCTATGGCGCTCTCCATGGTTTTGATCATAACGCATAATGTTCTGTCCTCATTTCTGACTTAATCAAGCATCTCGTTTGGAATATAAACGCTTCTAGAGAGACATAAGATGTGACGGTTTTGGGGGGTAATGGCTTTTCAGAGTATCTGCTTGGCACTCTGGCACCTTTATTATGAAAGATTCCCCGGCAAAAGAAGTGTAAAGAGTTTACATAGCACACGCATATGATTTGATAATGATTATATCTGGTTTCAGTATTTATTTATGATGCATTTACTCTACGATTAAGGTTATTGCAGCTGGCAATTTGTATTGGGGGCGGGGCGGGAGGTCGCGAGACATGGCCAAGGCATTTCCGAGGGTCCCCAGCCACAAACGTTGAACTATATATTTATATATAGTGTATACATACAGTATATTATAACTCATAAATGCAAACACATCACGAAACAAACAGAATGTAATGGGTGACAATGCTATGTGCTCTCTCGCCCTTTTCGTCACACAGAGCTACATACTCACCATCATCTTCCTACGGCAGGCTAGGTTGGTCCAGTCCTGAGTTCGGAAGCGTTTATGGGCTCCCTTAGCCGGGTCCACCAAGAACTCTCCGATGGGCACCGTGCCAGAGCACCACTCTAACACACCACTACGCTGGGAGAACGGAACCACCTGCAGGGAACACAACACAGTCAGCACCACTCTAACACACCACTACGCTGGGAGAACGGAACCACCTGCAGGGAACACAACACAGTCAGCACCACTCTAACACACCACTACGCTGGGAGAACGGAACCACCTGCAGGGAACACAACACAGTCAGCACCACTCTAACACACCACTACGCTGGGAGAACGGAACCACCTGCAGGGAACACAACACAGTCAGCACCACTCTAACACACCACTACGCTGGGAGAACAGAACCACCTGCAGGGAACACAACACAGTCAGCACCACTCTAACACACCACTACGCTGGGAGAACGGAACCACCTGCACGGAACACAACACAGTCAGCACCACTCTAACACACCAATACGCTGGGAGAACGGAACCACCTGCACGGAACACAACCCAGGCAGCTGGGGATTGACATCCTGACACAGACGATATATTGTATGCCGATTGGTTTGATTTGTGGATAAATTCTCAGATTTCACACATTACCCGTTAATGTGAAAGCAACGAAACAAAAAATTGAGTTTGAAGTTTGAAATAAACAGTAACTGTAATTTGTAAAAAAACAAAACGAAAACATCCCTGACCCATTCAATTCTATTAGTCTAAAAAATAAAACCAATTCAGAGACAAAATAAGCAGGAAAGAGAAACAAGAACCTTGTATCTCCTGATGTTGAGTCTCCTCTTGCGCGTTTCACTGTTGCGATGCAGCAGCATGGAACACATGCTGAACACTTGCTGCATGACAGCATCCTGTCGCAGGTCGTCCTGACCCTGCACACACACACACACACACACACACACACACACACACACACATGTCAAGATGGGTGTACAGTATGTACAGTATGTAGTTACATGTAGAAATTCTAGCATTCTTACACCCTTCATAATTTAATATAATATAAATAATATTTAAAAGATAAAGGGATAGTGTGTGTGTGGGTGATATTTATGAAAGATGAGCCTGGACCAGTAGAAGTGTGTATTCTTTGTCTCTATAAACTCATCACATGAAATGACTATAAAGAGTTAGTAGTTGGATCCCTTATTGAGGCCGAAGCAGGTGAAAACCTGCTATTTCACCATGACCACCACACTAACACTAACACCAAGGAGCGAGCGTTCCGAGGGCGATATTGTGCAAAAAACTGTCCTCACATGCAGCATCGGCGATATAAACTTTGTATTTGTCACAGCACAAAAACACAGAATTAACCATTTACCAACGTGGAAAATAACTGAGATCAAAGCTCAAAATAACAGATCACAGCTGAATGTTATCAGGTGCTCTCTTGTACTGCTATTCATTCGTTTCTCAAGATTATCTTCAAAGGTAGGCGACTTGAATAGAACCTAGCCACACGCAGCAGAAGAATGTCTTTTCAGAATATGTGTGAAACAAACACTTAGCAGCACAAAGGCATAGTTTGTTTAAAACACAAGCACACAGTGCTTGTCAAATACACACACGCAGTGGTTGACTCAAACAAACACACACACACTCTCTCTCTCTCTCTCACACACACACACACACACACACACAGTCACACACACACACCTTGACCAACTGTCTCCTGCTGATGCCGTCGGAGCCAACACAGTCGAGGATCTTGGGCAGGTTAACGCCACCAGCCAGGTGGTAGTGGGGCTTGAAGGACCTGATGGTCACCACGTCGTCATAACTGCCTGACGGGTCCACCTGCTCGTTTACAGTTACACAGTTAATCACTTTTGCCTGTCTAACAGTGCACATACTGTAGCTCAAACTATTTTATTTCAAAGACCCCCATAACTGAGTGTGTACAAATGGAACCAAATGTCCATTTGGTTCCATTTGCTGCTGTTTCCACTTTGTTGGTTTAGGAATCCTAAACCAACAAAGTGGAAACAGCAGCACTCCAAAATAAAAGATGCAAGACTGGCTCAGATGCAATTTCTATTTGATTGAGAATGCTCATAGCCAGTCTTGCATCAATTTTTTTCCAATAGCCAGCCTTGCATCTTTCTTTTTGGAGTGGAGCTTTTTTCACTTTGTTGGCTTACGAGTTCAGTTTTATTTAAAGCTGACCCCACTTTGAGGACCACTGTTACAGCTCCACACATTGAAACATATTGGTGATGCCACTTAATTCATGCAAGCTCTTCAATACAAACATGTGACGGACGAGTACTGGTTAACGCTGCTAAGTGAGACTTGGAATGGCACTGGTCACCAGTACTTTGAAACAATGTGCTAAAGTACAACCACATGCAGTAACAGTAGGACATATACAAGATAAAAAAACAATCACTTCCCAGCCTCCGTTAATTACTTGAATACTAGCGTCCTTATTCAGAGGCGAACATTCTGTGAAAATAGCAAATCCATAAGCGCTGCGACCCATTGTGAGCTTGAAGATCTTGTATTTTCGTCAAAGGGATTTGGTGTTGAGTAAAACAAAAAGGAGCAGACCTCCTATAGAGCCCTGGAGGTGGTCAATGTATTAGACCTCCTATAGAGCCCTGGAGGAGGTCAATGTATTAGACCTCCTATAGAGCCCTGGAGGAGGTCAATGTATTAGACCTCCTATAGAGCCCTGGAGGTCAATGTATTAGACCTCCTATAGAGCCCTGGAGGAGGTCAATGTATTAGACCTCCTATAGAGCCCTGGAGGAGGTCAATGTATTAGACCTCCTATAGAGCCCTGGAGGAGGTCAATGTATTAGACCTCCTATAGAGCCCTGGAGGAGGTCAATGTATTAGACCTCCTATAGAGCCCTGGAGGAGGTCAATGTATTAGACCTCCTATAGAGCCCTGGAGGTCAATGTATTAGACCTCCTATAGAGCCCTGGAGGTGGTCAATGTATTAGACCTCCTATAGAGCCCTGGAGGTGGTCAATGTATTAGACCTCCTATAGAGCCCTGGAGGAGGTCAATGTATTAGACCTCCTATAGAGCCCTGGAGGAGGTCAATGTATTAGACCTCCTATGGAGCCCTGGAGGAGGTCAATGTATTAGACCTCCTATGGAGCCCTGGAGGAGGTCAATGTATTAGACCTCCTATGGAGCCCTGGAGGAGGTCAATGTATTAGACCTCCTATGGAGCCCTGGAGGAGGTCAATGTATTAGACCTCCTATAGAGCCCTGGAGGAGGTCAATGTATTAGACCTCCTATAGAGCCCTGGAGGAGGTCAATGTATTAGACCTCCTATAGAGCCCTGGAGGTCAATGTATTAGACCTCCTATGGAGCCCTGGAGGAGGTCAATGTATTAGACCTCCTATGGAGCCCTGGAGGTCAATGTATTAGACCTCCTATGGAGCCCTGGAGGAGGTCAATGTATTAGACCTCCTATGGAGCCCTGGAGGAGGTCTATGTATTGCAGAGCAGACATTAGAACACATACAGTCAGTCATTCTATACCAGTGGTTCTCAAAGTGGGGTCCAGGGTTCCTTGAGAGGGGGTCCAAATGGACCTTTACAGGTCTGTAACTCAGAGTTATGGGGTTCCTTGACTTTTAAAAGTGTGAGAAGCAGTGTTTTCTATACCTTGATCTCCATTGTAGGGATGATAACATCGCCCAGGTCTTTGATTTTCATAATGGGCTGGTCGGCAGGAATAGGGATAGCTTCTGCAAAGAAAATAAATCACACCTGTGTGAACTGAGTGGTGCAACTATACTTTTGTTGTGATAGTTACTGTATTGTACAGTTTTATTGTTGCACTTGAAGGCTATTTCTTTCAGTACGTTGGGGCAATAGTCTAGTGTACACACCTTTGTAGGTGTGAAAAATACTTACGCTTTTCATATATATACCGTATTCAGGGAATAAAATGAACACAATCGTGTGTATTGTGGGTTTCCTCTTCTGCTGGCAGGTTACAAAGACGAAGAAGCCACTCTGGCGTGTAAAGAAACCAACCTCCTAATTTGGGAATTTTCATACACAAAATAGCTTCTGTTGTCCGTTTGTCATTCTGCCTAAAGCACCATTTATGTATTTTCTAAGCGGTGCAGCCTGTGTGTACTGTACGTCAGCATGCTCTGTCTACTCACTCTTCTCCGTCTTGTGTTTGCTGGCGTCCATGTATGCCAGAGTGATGTAAGCATCACACAGACGCTCTATGTCCTTAATCATCTTGCCTTTCTTCTTCCTAATCACACTGATGATCTTCGTGGCTACATCTGAGCGTTCCTGCACATAAAGGCACATCAAACACGACGTGCTTCATTCATAAAGAGCGAGGTACATTTTCAGCAGAATTCCTTTGATAAATGCACATGTCGGAAGTGATCAGTACAGAATTAATTGGGGTGAATTGACATTCAAGAGATATGGGTGCATTTTACTGATTAAGGCCGCAGCCATACAGAGATTTAGTATCCATCAAAAATGTGTTGAGTGACTGAGTCGATGTATTTTTCTCTACAGCGTAGAGTCCTACCAGGTCTAGTGGTGAAACCTGTCGTGAAGAGCTCTTTGACATTCGGGGCTTGGAGATAGTCTCGTCTTTGTTAGCGTTCACCAGGGCCAGGATGATGAAGAGCGTGTGGTGGGGATGCTCCAGAGATGCACGACAGATGAGCTAGAGGACAAGAAAACCTCAGATAGCTTCAACTAGGCAAGGTTTTTAATGTTGTAAACGTTAAAATACTGTACATGCGTTTGCATTTTGTTTAATTAAAATAAAAACAAACGGCAAAACGTGGAATTACATCTTTAAGAACATCATGGAAGCCCACATCTTCAGGGACAGCGGAGGACATCTTGGATCCCATGCGAGCTGCCAGCTGGTACATGAGAGGCAGGAACTTATATGATGGTATTCTCTGAACTCCTTCCTGCAACACAACCCAAGAGATTTATCACAATACTTCCCAGATGACAGACGTACTGTATACTAGTCAAGTTGTAGTCAGTAAGTTGTATTGTTTTCCTCTTTAACGCTCTACTGTTATTAATAAATGACATGAACATAAATTGTCAAAGCACGGGTGTGCATTTTAGTTTGTGTGTGTGTGTGTGTGTGTGTGTGTGGTAGATGATGTTGTGGCTTGCCTTCATCAAGTCGTTGACAGCCTTAACGTCGGCGTTCTCCAGCCAGAGTGAGGCCAGTCTGAACACCCAGGTGTCGTGCTCGTCGCCCTGCTGCAGACACAGGATGTAGTTCTGCACCGCCTTGCTGAGGAAACGGCGCCGGTCTGTCTGCAGGTTGGACAGAGCCTTCTTGTCCAGCTCCAGTTCTCGTTGCACCTTCACTGTATACCTGAGAGGGAGGAGGAAAAAAAAAATCATACAAAACATTAATGCTTACAGTTGGTTTAACAAGTACTCCTACATACAATTAAAGAGCACATGATTAAGTGCACATGACTGCAACTATCGAATATCTTCTTCTTTTACGTTTTGTTACAACCCTAATAAAAAGGAATGACCTTTAGCTTTCTCCAGCAAGGTCTGAAACATTAAAAACATTACTATGATTAACTAGAGCTTAATATTTTTCAATCGTAGTATTTTTTTTAAATCTTCATTTACTTCAGTCCGTCACTAGTAAGACAAGCCTGTGCCTCCACTGGTTTCAGTGTTGATGTAGTTATTGCATAATAAAATCTCATTAAAAATGTTGTCGTTTGCGCCTCCGCATTACCGCGGAGGTTGAGGGTTCGAATCCACCGTGGTGCATCCGGCTTTGCCGAGCGTCTATACGAACACAGTTGGTCCATCTTCGGGGGAGGGAAGCCGGGCGAGGAGGGTGGAAAAACAAGTGAATGACATGCACAAGGTGTGCTGGCCAACCCACAGGTTTTGCTTACCTGTTGTCGTTGACTTTACGTTCCTTCATCAGGTTCACCTCCTCTTTAGCTTTCTCCAGCAAGAGCTGTTTGTTCTCAAACTCTGAGGAGGTCATGTAGTTCTCTATGCTCTGGTATTGAGCGTCTGAGAAGCGGGCCAGAGACAGGAAGGCCTGGTTTCGCTGACTCTGCAGCCTCGACTCACCGCCGTCCGTGTGGGCCTCGATCACCTCCACTGCCTGAGAGAGAAGACATTGAGGAGCAGCAGTTTAACACGTGCTGTTGTGCTGCTCAATTGACAAACATGTTTTCCTTCCTGATACAGATACCTGAACTTGCATATTGGGTTGATACAGAGCAGGTTAAACCCTTTGTAAAACTTGAGCCTAACAAATACAGAGAATGAATGCTATAGAACTTTCTTTTATTGACAAGTTTGAGTCAGTCACATCTTGCGTGCGTGCATGTGTGACTGTGTGTGCGTGCGTGCGTGTGTCAACTTCAGGTTATGAACTGAATGGTCTTGTAGGCACCCAAGTATACAGTACCATGCTCAAGTTCCAAATGTGGCAGTTAATTGAACTAATAGATCAATTATGAAACATTATTGTTTTTAGTCAAATACGTTTCACAAATAGCCCAACTACAAGCTCACAACGTGTTGCATGGTGAAGCATTGTGAGTTTCACTTTCAGGCCTAGTTGCCTACCTTCTCCAGGTAATGTTTCAGGCCTAGTTGCCTACCCTCTCCAGGTAGAGTTTCAGGCCTAGTTGCCTACCCTCTCCAGGTAGTTTCAGGCCTAGTTGCCTACCCTCCCCAGGTAGAGTTTCAGGCCTAGTTGCCTATCCTCTCCAGGTAGAGTTTCAGGCCTAGTTGCCTACCCTCTCCAGGTAGAGTTTCAGGCCTAGTTGCCTACCCTCTCCAGGTAGAGTTTCAGGCCTAGTTGCCTACCCTCTCCAGGTAGTTTCAGGCCTAGTTGCCTACCCTCTCCAGGTAGAGTTTCAGGCCTTGTTGCCTATCCTCTCCAGGTAGAGTTTCAGGCCTAGTTGCCTACCCTCTCCAGGTAGAGTTTCAGGCCTAGTTGCCTACCCTCTCCAGGTAGTTTCAGGCCTAGTTGCCTACCCTCTCCAGGTAGAGTTTCAGGCCTAGTTGCCTACCCTCTCCAGGTAGAGTTTCAGGCCTAGTTGCCTACCCTCTCCAGGTAGAGTTTCAGGCCTAGTTGCCTACCCTCTCCAGGTAGAGTTTCAGGCCTAGTTGCCTACCCTCTCCAGGTAGAGTTTCAGGCCTAGTTGCCTATCCTCTCCAGGTAGAGTTTCAGGCCTAGTTGCCTACCCTCTCCAGGTAGTTTCAGGCCTAGTTGCCTACCCTCTCCAGGTAGTTTCAGGCCTAGTTGCCTACCCTCTCCAGGTAGTTTCAGGCCTAGTTGCCTACCCTCTCCAGGTAGTTTCAGGCCTAGTTGCCTACCCTCTCCAGGTAGAGTTTCAGGCCTAGTTGCCTACCCTCTCCAGGTAGAGTTTCAGGCCTAGTTGCCTACCCTCTCCAGGTAATGTTTCAGGCCTAGTTGCCTACCCTCTCCAGGTATAGTACCAGCCCTAGTTACCTACCCTCTCCAGGTATTTCTCCAGGATGACTCCAGGGCTCTCCAGACAGGTCTCAGCCAGCCAGTTCCCACACAGCCTCAGACACTCTGTGTAGACTGGAGCCACGGCAGGGTTGAAGTCCACCTGGCAGAGCATGCCAAAAAAACATTAAAAACATTACCATGACAACTAGAGCTCAATAACATGTAGTCATAGAATGTTTTTGGTTATTCATGCACTTCAGTCTTTCACTAGTAAGACAAGCCTGTGCCTCCACTGGTTTCAGTGTTGATGTAGATATTGCTTAATCAAATTGAATCTCATATTTTGTCTAAATTTGTGAGGCATTCGTGTCTGCGCACCACCGGAGGTTATGGGTTCGAATCCACCGTGGCTCATCCGTTTTTACGAGGAGGGATGCCGGGTGAGGAGGGCGACACTTGTGTATGCTATTCTTCCGGGCTGATGGCGGCACCCGTCAGCAGGGAGTGTTGCACGGGAGGAGTAGGACAAAGCCTTCACACAAATGTTGTGGCCATAAAAGTAGTACAGTAAGTCAGAGAGGCTTATTGTTGGTATCAGCAAGAATACCAGAGCCTGTCCCTGTTTGGCAGTGCGCTAGAGCCCCGGGAGATGGATTGCTGAGGTGGAGCACCTACCATCAGCTCCCAGTACAAAACTATTAAATGCATGTGAGCATGTCTGTACCTGCTCCTCCAGGGAGTGTATCATCTGTCTCAGTAAGCCCAGGGCCAGACCCTGCTCTCCCTTCGCCCAGAACACCTGAGCTTCCTCCAGCTGCCATGAAGACGAGGAGTCTCCAGCCTCTTGCTGCTTCATCTGGAACACAGCTCGCTCTGCCAGCTGAGGAACACAGGACACCACACACAGAAGACGGGGACAATACACAATCAAGGTTTTGTTTTGTTACATTGTCATTGATCCATGTGTAGAAACAACTATCCATGCATTTAAACGGTTATCCCTAGAACACTGAACTTAACTTTTGTCAAACCATCACTAAACCTGGGTATATTTTACCTGATGCATATATTTCTCATCAAAATATATTGAAGTACAGCAATACATAGCAACTTTAAGTACTCTAATATTTCATCCCGACTTTTCACAAAAAAACATAAAAAAATAGATATCATGGGGGGCAACTATCAAAATGGGTGAAAAATGTGTATTATTCAACAACAAAAAAATGAATGGAGCTGGGAACTTCTCCTTGGTCCACTCATTCCTGGGACATGTGAGAATGGTCCAGTGAGAAAAACAAACAAAAAAAGCCCATTGTGGGTATGGTATTTTTCTCTATCACTCTATCACTAAACGTGGGTGAAATTCACCCAAACAACTACCTTCTGTGATGTCACTGAGCATCATGAAGGTACTGAAAGACCCACCGACCTTAGACATCAGCAACATTATGAAAATTACAAAAATATAATTGGCCATATCCATATCAATGTGGGGGTCTTTGACATGAAAACGTTTAACCACTGTTGTGTTCCCACACTCCTACACCTACCTGTGTATTCCCAGCGTTGCGAGCCACCCGGCAGAGCTCCATAAGGTGGTCAGTGAGCAGAGAGCTGAGGTACTTCTTGGCGTCGGGGTTTGTCACCCTGGACATGAGGGTTTGCTGCGCCACAGAGCGCACAGCCAGAATGGGCTCCACCAGAGCAAAATCACTGTCGGCCAGCAGCTGGGAGTGCTGCTGCCACTGTCTGCACACATCCCTCGCAGTGACATCTGAGAGCGCTCTGCCATATCAAATACAAACATTTGAAAATGTATAGTTACAGCCACAGGCAGCAGTTCAAACACAAATGACAATGGAATGAGTTGAATTAGTGAACATGATGGAAAACACAATTTACTTAAATATGAAATAATCCTCACTGAAAGTGTTACAAGGCCAGAGCATTCTGGATTCTAGCTGATATGGGGAAACTTCTAATATATGTTATATTAATGTATATTATATACATTTCTTATACTCGACTAAACTGAACAGAACAGCAAAACTGCTCATGAATTCTCCTGTGGATTCGTTCCTCTGTGAATTTGCACTTTTTCTTAATTAGAAAAAATAAAGGGAAGCTCCGCACACTCAGATCTGCGCACAATCAATGTATTTATTTAGCAAGCTAAATCTTCAGGCAGATCTTGCCTGAAGAAGGTCAGTAGACCGAAAGCTTGCTAAATAAATACATTGATTGTGCGCAGATCTGAGTGTGCGGAGCTTCCCTTAATTTTTTCTCATGTTCCCTTTGTGGCTCCAGCACCTCTCTTAAGTCTTTCCAGCGGATGAGCGGTGGTTCTTTCTCCATTTTTGTCTCACTTTTTCTTAATTAAAATGTACTTAAGAGCATTTAGTATGGAAAATGAGGATACAATGAACACAATATATTTAATCTAGATCATCACCTGGAGAAGAGCTGCCTGACACTTTCCAGTTCTCTGATGCTCTGCAGGTTCCTCAAAGCAGGGTAGAGAGAAGACACAGCCTCCAGACTGCCTCTGCACAGCTCCTCCACCTCAGCACCCCTAAACACACACACACACACACACACAAACACACCGTCAAATAATGTAGGGGAATGGGTGCATGATTTTTTAATTTTCTCACTGTGCCATTATGTTCGTCATACCTGGCATATTTCAAAGTTTGATCAAACATGGAGAATTCTTTGTCCCTCAAAGCCTGCAGGGCACAGAACACTGATTCGTTGAAGCCGGGGTTGGATTTCTCACTCCTAGCGAAAAACAAAAACAAAATGTAAGGGGGAGAGAATTAAATCAAAAGCATTGGTGCTAAGAGAGCCACACATTCACTTTAATATTATATCTCTTGATTCTCTTCTCAGTTCAGAAAGCATCAATGCTCGTCTATCTATGGAAATATGTTAGTATGGTGTGTGTGAAGCATATCAAACCAACATGTGTCCCTTGTGAACCAGCATAAAGGCAGAGACACCAAATACAACCACCACAGTGGTGTGCTGCTTATACTGTATTAACACACTACCATACAGCTTGGCCAAAACAAAATGTATTCACTTTTTATTCATTGGATTAGATTAGTTTACATGTCCTTTATTATCCACAAGCGGTAACTCATTTTGCTCAGGTCAATGCATACATTCAAGACAAGACAATAATATCAGTCCAACTCAGACAATTACAAACAAAACAGCAGCACACACATCACTATAAAGCTCCTAAACAACAAGCCATACATTCCTGGACCCCCCCTTTTTTCTTCCTTGTAGTCCCAAATACCCCACATTGGCCTACATCAAACACACTAAAGAGAGATGATTCATGGACAGAGCTAAATTCTGGAAAAACTGTGAAAGTGCCTGACCTTTCTGACAGGTCACAGTCCCACTGGGTGTTCCTCCAGGCAGCCTGGAAGCGCAGCTCCCTTAGCTCAGGCCCCCACTCCACCCCCTCGCTCTCCAGACCCCTCAGGTAGGTGGTCAGGATGCTGCTCAGACCAAAGTTCCGCAGGCCCTGATTGCCCCATGGAGGAGTGATAAAACATCAGCAATGTGTCCCAGCCTGTGGGCCGCGGGGCCCACTAGACTGTGGGCCATCAAGATGTTTGTAAAATGGGCTCCAGAATAAAGGTTTTATTCATAATAAGGCATGAATATATAAAACATTTATCATACAAATAAATTAAAAAACATAAAAAGACCTTCAAGTATACTACATCATAGTTCCATTGATAGCCGGAAACACAATCACATCATCGATCATTAAAATAAACATGCTCTGAAAATTTGCCTAACGACTTAACGTGATCAGATGGGTGGGCTGTGAACATTTCCACATTTTCAAGTAAGCCCAGATCCAGAAGAAGTTGGGAACACAGGAATAATACAACATTTATAATGTGTTGTCAATTCCATATGTGAATGTTTTTTTATTCTTTTTTTTTAACGACAGTTTCACAATCAAAAACCAAATACAGGATGTGTAACTGTCTTAACAACTAAGCACAAAGTGCCTTACCTCCGCTATTCCCACATGTCTGGTGACCTCAGGCAACGTACAGTGAAGGTCATATGAGGTCAGGGCTTTCCCCCACATTGCCTCATGCTCATATGTTCGGATCCTACAAATTATACACAGAATAATCAATAATTACGAATAATAGAATCATGGCTTAATTATTAATTAACCTATATCAGTTCCATTTGTACACTGTGATCTGTGGCCTAGTAGTGCATATTAAACTAAGGCCTTTACATTAAACGGAGAGAGCCTCATTGTGCCACTCAGGATACATAAAACTCCACATCAGAATGTACAGTATCTACCTCACCTGGTTATAGGACTGGTCAGCTTCTCTCCTCCACATCCATACAGGCTGTCAGGTTCTCCAATACTCCGATACACCTCAATTAGCAGCTCCTGAAAATTATTAATTGAATACTTTATTAGTCAGAAATGGAAACTCTTTTCTAGCTGGCAACCATTCATTACCTACTTTGAGAATCTGAGGGTACTTCCGACAGACTAATTGAACCAATACTGTGTGTTTTTTGCTTCCTCATAACAATAAAACTGTGTATAGAGGGTGCTGTATGACAACGTTCCGATTCAACACAATATTTTCCAACATAACTTGTAACTCTTTTGAACTATAATAACCCAACTCATAATTGTATTTATTTTGTTTTATTTTTTGTTATTTATATTGTTTTTGTTAACTGTGCTTAAATTATTATTTTTGTTTCCTACTGTTCATATTATATGTCAAATATACATGGTTGTTTTTGTATGTCTGTACTCAATTGTTATTGTTATTTTTTATATTGTTTAATGATGACGATAACTGTGGGGGGAGGGATGGGGTGAGGGAGAAAAAAATGGTATGTTCAAACTGTACTACATTGTTGAAACCTACTACCAATAAACATATTAAAAAAATAAAATAAAATAAAATGGAAACAGCACATGCGGTCTACAATTCAAAGAGTAGCACATCTACCTTTGCAGGGTTTAGTGTCAAATTTGTGGACCATGGACATTTTCTGACACCACTTTGTAAAGCTTTTGAAAAGAGAAGGAAGATTGACCTGTAGACTGATGCCTGTGTCTTCAACACTCTTCTCTGAGAGTTTGGAGATGGCGATGTTCTGACTGTTCTCCTCGAAGTTGATCCTACGCGATATGCTGGACTTGGATCTGGGAAGTACAGGTATAAGTTACTTGGTTCATGATCAAGCATGGAAACAAGTTCCGGAAGGCCCAAATGTAAAAGCGTCAATATCAGTGCATACCTGCTCGTTTCCTCCATGGTATCCTTGATTTTGTCGACATAAATCTCAGAGTACAGCAGGGCGGTGAAGTGGGCGGAGCAGAACTGAGCAGCTCGAGCCACTTCCAGGTAATTTAGCTCCAGCCAGAAGTTAGCATGACACACCGTACCACAGTAGTCACTGTGGGATACAAACAGGGCAATCATCAAATCAAAAAGTAAATAAACACATTGTATTCAATTGGGGGAAAAAAGCAGAAAAAAAACACACTAGAATACATTGTTGAGTGTGGAAAATCTGAGACCTGAGCTACTGAGACCACAAAAACAGACCTGTCAGATGCTAGTGGCCTGTGTTGGCGTCTTAGGTAGTCAATGACGGACAGCATTGTACGTAGTGACACCTTGTCAAATGAACCCTGACTGGCAACGTCTGTCTCTCCTGTCAAGATATTACACAGGTTAATAATCACACAGTTTGCATGCACAAATGTCTTCTACTACCAATGACACCTACAGTAAGAGCATTAGATAAACGTTGATACAATTTCAGTCAGAATTGAATAAGTTAATGAATGGGACTGACAGGTTGTACAGTATCCAGACCATAGTCAGTTAACAATTGCTATTTATGCTTGTGTTTGTTTTGAACTGTGGTGGAATACCAGAATAATTGAATAATTGTGGTGGATTGTACAACATCAGGACGACTTAAAATAAAATAATAATAAGATAGCAGGGCTGCCTGGATACATTTGGTGAAAAAAGTGGCATTGGTTAGGACAAAATCAATAGAAACAACGAAAAGTAAAACAAGGTACGGTATGCGCATGACATCATCATCATACCCGGAAGTTGTCAAAAAACTACTTTCTGGCCTTGACAGCCCATACATCCAAAAAGAAAAGTCATATCTGATTGCATTAAATGACGTTAAACTCACTTCGCCACTCGATTTGCCATACCGTTGATGCATGCGCATACCCTCGATACCGGTAATACCTGTGTTACAGCCCTGGTAGCCCTGGTTGATAAACACTTCAGTATAACCCATTTTGGGCAGGAATCCCTTTTGGTGTTTTAAACATGTTATAATGTTGACCTACAAGCTCATAGCGCGCCACCAAGTGGCACACTACGAGCTTGTAGGTCTGCTATTTATTTTTAATCGAAGAACGACTGACATAGAAACATAGCTTTTTCAGAAAACTGTCAGCATGTAGAAGACATTTTTAGAATCTGATCTCAGGTCAGAATGGGTTTGAATGTGTGACCCAAGGCTGATACAGACCAGATTCAGTGATGAGTGGCGTGGTGGAGCGGCTGCAGGTCTGGGCGCTCCGCGAGTAGAAGGCGAAGCATTCCTGGATGTGTGTAGACAGAAGCTCTCTCCACGTGCCGTCAGAGTCTCCCAGCAGGATGGAGTGAATGATGAGAGGCAGAACCTTCTGGCAGAAGTCTGCTCTCACCTGGGAGACGCACACACAGGGATTCAGTGGGACTTGGTCAACTGCACCGAATTAGCTACATCAGTAGCTTGTGATAAAAAGAGACCTCAATTAGAGTTTGAAGTTTGTTATAATTATAGCTGTTTAACAGCGAATAATAATACAATGGTATCCCAGGCTTATTTTAAGGCAATACTACGGCAAATACATTTTTTTTTCCTTTTCATTCTTTTCTTGCTCTCTGAGAATTAAACAATTATTCTAACAGTCCAGTTTAATGCAATCTGATATTTAAATGATCTGGTATTCCATTAGATTTTGTATTTATTTATTATACAAGTAAAAAATAAACAAACTCATTTTAGAGCAAAATCTAGCTTAAATCTTTATTGGGTGTGGGGGCAGTGTAAGGGCCCTGGATATTGTATAGAAAGGAGAGCACTGAAACCGAAAAAAGGTTGGAAACCACTATTCTAGCATAGGAACCACACTCCAAATCTATGTACTTACCACACACAGAGGTCGTGACAGAAGCAGAGCCTCACTCTTGACCCCCCCACTGTCCAGCAGGGCAGTACAGAGGCTCTTCAGCCAGGCCTTGTGGTTCCCTGCCTGAGGAAGCCACAACTCCCGGCTGGCCAGCCGCTCCCTGTCTTCGGAGTTCACCTCCACATTCACACTGGCCACCTGAAGGGGCAATACAAGGGGTCAGTGATGCCACATCAATGTATTAACTTCCAGTTCACATCCATATTAACGTAGATCTGCAACTATGGATTATTTACTTATTATTCTATCAATCCACTTATTCGAATAATTGAAAAGCAAGTTTGTTTTATATTTTATATCAACAAATCAATGCCTAAAATGTATACAGATTAGCCCGATTAAACAATCAATGGTTAAACAGACTAATCTTCCTTAACACGTCGGGACCGTATGACAGCTATACTCCTGAGTAATTAATTCTGCGCCATGACGAGCAGGCTCGTCTTAATGAGTTTAATATCACTAGAACATTGCCTCGCTGCGTTTCTTTTTTTTTAAGCGCTCCGGTTGCTATGCACCGTTGCTAGGGCTCCGCCCGCACCGTTTGTTTTCACTCAACCACAATGGCTTCTGTTTTAGGCTGCGCCTTTGCAGGATTTCTTCTCGGAAACTAAAGCGCTATCCGTGGTGTTGAACAGATGTGCGATGTTCGGAGGTCGGAACATTGGCGTTTTCTAGAGCAAGTATGGACCTCATTTTAGATTGGTAGCAGTGACGCTATGCTTTAGCATCTAAGATGGAAGCCAAATACAGAGCACATCATAGTGGAATGGTCAGAAATCCCCAGCACTGAAGCGCCATACCACCTTCGTCCAGCAGGCGGCACTCAATGTATGAAGGGGAATACCGCAAATGTTCAACATGTGCGCGTGCAAGACCTACCTTTTTCTTGGAGGTTCTGAAGGGGTTGAGGTATACCAACATGGGATCTCCATTGTTTTTATGTTGCTCCCAGAAGTCTGCTCCAGACTGAGAATTGAGGATGTGCTGTACACACTGGGCTGCAGCCTGCCTCACCTCAATGCTACATGAGATGACATAAAGTATATTAGATACTGTAGATAAGATAGATTACATTTAGTAGATAAAAATAGATTTAATACTGTAGATAAAATAGATTACACTGTAGGTAAGATAGTTTAGATGCTGTAGATGCACTAGATTAAATCCTGAAGGCCTACCTGTGGTGAGTGAGGGCATTGTTCATGCAGTTGAGGATGATGTAAAGGCTCTGAGCTTCAGTGGAGGAGAACAGAGAGACAGCCTTGGTGTAGAGAGGGTCTCTGGAATGGAGCATAGCGATGGTGGAGAAATCGATTGGGCCGAGCTCCCCCAGACAGCTACCTGCTGCCTCTGCAGGGGACATACAGTACACATACACAGGAATCAACTTCAATCCCCACCACATACTGTATTTGTACAGCGACTATCCAAGCCCCGCAGTAGCCGTTGAGAGAGATATACATATTTTTTTGAATTACTAACTTGTGCGCTCAAGTTAATAATTAATAATTATTTTTTTCCCTCTCAATGGCCACTCTGGGGCTCCGTAAAAATGCATATGCACACACTTGTATGTACGGTGGAACAGATTTCAGATAAAGAATAAAAATAAACTAATACAAGATTTATTGTAATTATTTGACTTAGGATGCGGCATAGAAAAGTGTTTACCGAGGATGTCACTTCCTCCCGGGTGATTGGCTGCTAGCTTACAGAGCTGCAGCAGATTGAGCACCAGCTTCACCAGTACACTCTCAGACGGGTCTTCTGTGAGACGGAGGTGGAAAGAGACATTTTATACACAGGAACCAAGGAGTGAAGATTCATCAGTGATCTCACAACCCATGTAGCACGGTGTAGCAAAAGTGCTTCAGACGGTGTGCAGACTTACTGTACCTCTTACGGTAACGGGGTAAGGGCCTTAGGACCCAATTTTTTTAATTATGAAAAATATTATAAAACAGTTCAAATCTACAAGCTCACAACGTGTGGATGTAGATTAGCTATTTTTATTTTCTTCTTGGTTTCACTGAAACCATTTAATAAGCGGTTTGCAGAAGCACATGGACACTCCTGTCCTACCGTGACAGTCTTTGAGCAGCCCTCTGATCTGTCCCTTGTGGGCATGCAGCTGCCTGGTCAGCTCCTTCAGTCCCTCCAGTCTGGTGAGGGGCAGCGAGTCACAGGACGTCACTGACAGGAAGTGGTCAATCTCCTGTGTAGAGGATCGATCATCATGGAGACAGTTGATGAAAAACAATGATTTTTTCATTAGCAGAACAATGTGACTATCCATTATTTGTCACGTTTTTTTTATCGATTACTTTCCGATAAATCAAATAATTTGGAAGCGTTCTTTTTATCTATTATGTAACAATAAATATATTTTCCACGCTATCCCTATAATCCACAACGTGGCTGTGTCAATCATCTAATGTGATCCTGGGCTCTACACACCCTCCACCAACCTAGTCCCCATATATGGGGGACATGGGGAGAGCAACGGACTTGAACTCATGCTTCCTTCATGCCTGAGTGTCCAAGTTGCTCCTTTACACCTGACAGGGGGGAGTTTCCCTGGTTGGACGTAGCGTGTGGAAGGAACACGTTATTCCAACCAGTTCCTTTCCCCTCCATCAGGCGCCCCGGCTGGCCAGGGGGAGGCAGTTTAGTGACCAGGATTACTGCATGTTTTTTGTGAGGGTACCTACCCTAGGGGACACAGGGAGAACATGCAAACTCCACACAGAAAGGCCCTTTCGCCAACCCCGCCTTCGGGTATGGGCACTGATGACGCGGAGGAGGAAACACGCCGCCAGCACCCACAGCGTCCCGAGCGGGAATCGAACCCAGGACCTTCTAGCTGTGAGGCGACAGCACTACCAAATGTGCCACCGTGCCCCACTTTCTTAGTGTGATCAAAGTTTAGGTCTGTCCCTGTGTCAAGGTCTCAAAGATGGCAGTTTAAAAAAATGAGTAATATATAGTATTAGTATATATAATTATATATATATATATATATTAATGCTGGGCCGTTATCGGCGTTAACGTGCTGCGTTAACGCGAGAATATTATCGCGCGTCAAAAACATTATCGCCATTAATCTATTCTCAAAGTTGGGTCTGGGAGCTGGGTCTGCATTGACTGCATAAAGCGAGCAAACTAGGAATTTCACTTTGATAGTTTTACCTGGCGGAATTACTCTGTGGGAGGGAGAAGTCCTAACCTAACAGGGACAAGGTGAAATAAATTACTCTGAGAGCGGGGCGGTAACAAATCCTAACCTAACCGGACACGGGTGAAATTAATGAACAGTGCGGCGTGCCACATCAAACGTCAGCATGCAGGACTCTGTGAACCCGGGTTTGCTTCAGGGGAAATTTCTTTACAAGAAGCTTCCCAATGGAAACCTCGACAAGAACAAGGTGGTTTGCACCCTGTGCAAAGCAGAAATGGCTTACTGTAGGAGTTCTTCAAGTCTGAAGTATCACCTAACGCACAAGCATCCCTTTGCGTTGGTTGATGATAGCGAAGCTGCCGGCGGGCCAAGCACTAATATGGTTCCGGGGAAAAGTGTTCGTCAAACTACAATGTTGGAGTGCAACCGTGGCAAGCCCATCAGCCCAACTCTATCAGCCAAGCTAACTAACCTCCTAGCTCAGTGGATTGCCATCAACTGCCGGCCTATCAGTGCATTGAAAATATGTGTGTGCTACCTAATAATAATATTAGGTACCACACACATATTTTCAATGCTTTCGGCAGAGTTCAAATGAGCCATTTTAATCTAGATTAATCTAGATTAACTCCAGAATTGCAGTGAGATTAATCTAGATTAAAAAAAAAAATCTATGCCCACCACTAATATATATATTTATATATATATCACACACTACTACTACTATATATTACTCTTTTTTTCCTTTTTTTAATAATCGACTAAACTTCAATTAACTTTGACAGCCCTACATGTGACTGAGGAGTGCCAGCAACAGAATGTAAAGTGAGTATGTACAGTATGCTATGTGTGCCTATTAGCTGGTCTGTTTCCATTACCTGTTGCAGAGTGAAGGTCCCAGAGCTGTATTTCAGCTTGTGCTGTACAGCATGCAGGTCTTTGAACTCAGGCCTGTCAGGGAAGGGCTGCAGCCTGCAGATGGCTCTCTTCAACTTCTCCTGGTTCTCTATCACCAGGAACTGCAGCAAGCCCAGCACCTGAATGGTCCATGGAAGAATCCATCATGAATGGCAAACTTAAACATACCGCTAGTGTTAGATGTATATATATATTGGTGGATGCTGTTAGTGACTACACCCTCGTATCACACTAACTTGCTTTGGTAACTAACAAACATAACAGGCTGAAATCGGTTTATCTGAAAGAAAACCCACTGACAGGCTGTAGAATAACCCTTTGTCTAAATTGAAGGCTTTATATGTGATTAGTAGTGTATAGACTGGAGTCTGGATAGATGGAATCAGAAAATGGCCACCACTGCTAAGTAAATCCCCCCCCCCCCCCCCTTCTGTTTCTTTTACAAATTGAAACCTGGACTGCAAGAAATCCACAACCATGACACTGAAATGTAATGTAATGTAAAGCCAAAGTAATGTGTGTTGTTGTATATGGAGCCCAGTGTTTACCTGCTGCGAGATGGCAGGCCGGCTGGTCACCTGCGCAGTGAGAGTTCCCACAATGACCTGCAAGTGGCTGTCTAGAGCATCACCACAGTACTGGAGGGCTGCCCGACACACCTCAACCAGCAGGTCACAGCAGAGAGACAGGCTACGGCCAGACACCTCTTCACACGGGCCTGGTCTGGTGGAACGTTCAAGCAAACGCACACATATTTAACATTTCAGTTTCACAAAATGGTTACTTCAGGGGGCTGCGACATCCATTGGCTGAGCACGGAATGTGATGTATGATGATAAGTGCCCCTCAGTTCACACGCGTGTGATTTATTTTTAAACCTAGCATCCATATTCTTAGGAGAACTTTAGCCAAGAATAACAGATCTACAAGCTCACAACGCCTCAAGGCATTGTGAGTTTGTAGATACTTTCAGCAAAGAGGTTTGGTGTTCAAATCGACGTTTTAAGTGGTTAAATATCTGACAATATACATAAATCTCATTCACTGCCAGATTTATTTCGTTATATGTTACCTTTTCAAGACAAACATAAACAAGGCGTTTAGCGGTTTAAAAAAATGATCACACCCCGGTCCATCATCGTCACGGACACATGTGCTGTGTTCACGGGGAGAAAGATATTCCGTTTGGAACTTTGGAGCTTGCGTTCTAAAGTTAGTTGGCCTATCAGAACACGCTGTCATGACATGACACAAACACTCTGGGTCAGGGGCTCCGTTCAGAATTAAACCCTCCATACTAAACATTTATGCACTTTTGTTAAAAGTTTGGTTAAAAAACATCCACCAGAGTAACACTATATAGGAATAAAAATCCAATTATGTGTATTGTATATTGTCTCTGTTGGGTGGGAAACCTCAAATGTCAATAACTGTTACTTTTCAGGATTCCAATTCAAAAGTAGCAAAAGCAGCAGATCTACAAGCTCAAAACGCCTCAAGCTTGGGGCTCTGCTACTTTTGTGATGCTGTAGTATGATCAGGTAGGGCGTTAATTTATGAAAAAACAGAAAAAGTTATGAGAATATGGAGGAGAGGTTTCTGCCCAGCAGCAGCTATACGTGCACCTGTGTGTGTGGCGTGCATGCTTGTGCCAAGCCAACCTGCTGTTGATGTGGTGTATCAGAGTGTAGATGATGTCTCTGAGGACAAAGGCCCAAGCTCCGCCCAGGCCGTCTTTCACCTCACTGAGCAACAGGCTGACGAACAGGTGGTACATCATCAGAATGCGGTGGCGTTCGTAGCCGTTGGCCGTCTCAGATGCCTTCTCACACACGGCCAGCAGAATCCTCTGGATGGAAATCTGCAACGTCACCATTGTCGCAGCAACGACCACCACCACCATAACAAGACAACACAGAGAGAGTGAACAAAAGTTAAGTAACACATAAAGTACCATATAGTGTACTCCCACCTCTGAGAGAAACTTTTATAATCGTATTGCACACAAACACTGTCTGACAATATCACTTGCCGTTGCTGTAAATCGTGTTGTACTTATCACTGTGCATCTTACCGGGGTCTTGGACAGAATGGCTACTATTGACTTGTGGTTGGCACTGTGACACTTGCTGAGGTAGTCCAAGGTGGCCTTGATGACGTAGGAGCTGAAGAATGGAGGGTTTGGTGCAGGGTCCAGTTCTCTATGGGGAGGTAACCAATTGAGTTAATTCTGCAGATTCTCTCTAAAAAGATTAGATTGGTTGTTTTAAATCCCAATGTTTGATGAACCATTGTAAAGCGCTTTGAGCACTTGGAAAAGCGCTATAAAATGCCATTCATTAAATCACGTTGGGGGCTATTTAGAAATCAGAATAATATAAATAATACAAAAAGGGGGTAACATTATTTGTCACTTTCAGACACTAACTTGTCATTTTTTTACATCACTACATAGTGTGACTTTGCCTTGTGTGTTTTGATGACACATTTACAGACACTTTGACTGGATGAAGTGTTTTAGTTGCTCCTACCCTATGAAGCGCTTCAGGTCTCCTGTCTGCCCTTCAGTTCCTGGTCCTTCATACAGAGTCATCAGCAGTTCTACCACTATGTCTGCCAGGTTACTGTGGATCAAGCTGTCAATTTTCTGTGGACATAGAGTAATGTAATACGTAACATAACACAATGCAACGCAACAGAATTGGATAATACTTCGTTATATAACAAATGTGAGTGAATGTAGTTCTGCTTTTTTTTTGTTATCTTTAAAGTTCAAATACATTTTCGAACATTTTCCCCTAGAATACCCCAAAACGATCCTCAATACTTCAATAATAATATATGCACTCATGGAATAACTGGCATATGTTTTGATTCTACAGTATATAAACGTGGGTGGATGTAACACTGTAATTACACTGACCATCCACATTCCAACCATTTAAACCTTTCTAATAAATACTTTGAAGCTCTCACCTGTTTTCCCAGGCAGTTGCTGTCTTTCAGTAGGTCATAGACCTTGTGGGCCTTCTCTCTCTGCAGGGCCACCTGGGTGTCCTGGCCAGACAAGGCAAAGTATGGCAGAATGCTGACCATGATCTTAGGGAAGCAATCTGCCAGCAGCTCCCTCCAATCCTTCCCAAGTTGGCTACCGATAGACTTCACCTGCTCAAAGTCATCCAGGAAGACCAGGTGAGGGACCAGCACCTGGTAGGAGGAGCTAGAAGACAACGAAACAGGCTAGCATCCCATGTGATGACATAACACTGAGTAGTGTTCTATGAGTCTCTGAAATGCTGCTGAAGTTGTGCTGAAAGGTTTATTATACAGCAAAACTAATAATGAAATGACTTCTATCGACACCTGTAGAAATCGTTGAGTGTGTTGTGGTCGAGCAGGGTGTAAGGGAAGGACTCCAGAGTGTAGCGGTTGTCATTCTGTTTCTGTCCCAGCCACTCGGTCACCAGGTAGTACAAGTGTGAATTAACAAAACTCTTCACACTCCTGTAGCCCAGGGTTCTGCATACATTGCACAACACCTGAGGGGTGGACGATAGAAAAACAAACATGAAATTGCTTGTTCTAGTTCGTTTTAAAGAAGGTAGGTAATTAAGCCCATACCTTTTTAATGAGCTGTTCCTCTATATTGTTTTCTTTGTATGACTGGAAGAGGGCAAACAGAGACTGCTTCTCACAGACAGGACTGCAGCACAGGACCAGAGACACACTCTTCAACAGCGTGGCCTTGCGGTTGAAGGCCTCGTCTGAAGAAAGGTCCTCTGAAGCGCCGCTTTTCTTCTCACACACACACACACACACACACACACACACACACACGGTCGTTGTTAGCAAAATAAACTAGAATAAAAAACAGTACAGTAGTGACAAGTAAGACGCGCAAACGCGGGAAGCGAACGCAGCTCGTGTGTGTGTGTGTGTGTGTGTGTGTGTGTGTGTGTGTGTGTGTGTGTGCGCTACAGCTGCGCCCTGTGTGTGTGTGTGTGTGTGTGTGTGTGCTACAGCTGCGCCCTCTGGTGGCGGGCGGGTGGTGTAACAGCGGGACAGACACACACACAGACACACAGACACACAGACATTCAGCCCTTGCTGTCATAGTAAGTGGCTCACTGCGTTCGCAACTACTGTACTGTTTTTTATTCTAGTTTATTTTGCTAGCTTTAGTTATAATAATCATTTCTTCTTCGGTTTTCTACATGAATATGACCACATTATAACCATATAAAATGAAATGGGAGTAAATGCTGCAATTTGTAAAAATGGCAAAATATGACTCCTAGCGTCATTGAAGTGGGACTCATCTAAAAGACCATCCCTGCATCCCGGAACTCACACACACAGAAAGAGAGGAATATACAAACTGCAGGTGAAAATGTGAACTTACTGGGAACCTCATGCCCTCTTGTGCCTTCAGGTAGACATTCTCAAAGGCTGTCTGCTGCTGTTTCTGGGGGAGCATCCTAGTCTCCTTTGGGCTATCTGGTCTCATCTCCAGAAAGAGCCTTGACACAGGGACAATGAATGGTGATGTAGTAATAAGATATATATATAGGATTGCCTGGGCGTTGACCCCTCGTGATGACCTTGCCTCTAATGCAGTGGTTTTCAACTTTTTTCATATCAAGGACCATTATTCATTTGGCATTAGAGCCACGGACCACCATTTGATGAGATTTTGCCTCTCAGACCCAAGACATAGAATATTTTGTTGTCGTTCCATAGGAGAGACGACAGCCAGGCAAACATTGATCAAAATATCAATTCTTCTACAATCTCAATCTGTGTAGACTTCTTGTAAATGCAGATGTTTAAGAATAATGTAACTCTTGAGTGTAAAATTAAACCAAGGGGTCCATTTGGTTTCAATTTACACTCTCAGGAGTTAAAGATCTATCTGTCCATCTGGTTACCAACTCTCCATCATTTACCTGCGGACCACCTGGAAACCCCTTAAGGACCACTGGTTGGAAACCACTGCTCTAGTGTTAACCTTAGGCTAAAAACACTTATTTTATTTTTCTTATAGCTTTTTGTTATTTCATTTAGCATCGTTCACTACCTCTCCACAGACATGGCTGCCAACATGCGGACATGATGGTGAGAGTCTGAGAGGTGAGATGGGAGGATTACAGACACCGCAAGCTCCTCCTCACCCAGGTCTAAAACCGCCCACTTACAGCATGGATCAGCCTAAATGGAGGAAAACATGAAATCAGAAAATCAAAAATAAATTATACTACAGAAGAGCAAAACTCCTCCTCTATGCAGTGCCAAATTGTCTATTGAAATCTGACCTCTAGCAAGGCAACAAGACACTGCACCAATGCAGCTCTCACAGTGGGTGTGCTTTTCCTTTGTGCCAGGATGCTGCAACAGAGCAGAGACAAACGTATATTACATTAAATTTTTTGGCCTGGATGGCTGTCTGTCTATAGCACATCAATCATGGCTGTATATACTTTATCTATAAATTGATATACAGTATTGTGGCCATGTTATGAAGAATGGATTCATTGCATCTCTTCATAGAGCTATTAACAGACAACTGACATATTCATCATAATAGTGAAACTGTTCATGCTATTGCTATAAAAATATGTAAAATAAGTAAATGGTGAACATATAAAAAGGTTAAATAACATTCTTCAAATGTGCAAAAATAAATAATCATGATTACAATAGCTATACCAAACAGACACTTTATTATGTGAATGTTTAACTAATTTTTGGCGGGAACCCCTTTTGGTTAGCATTATGTTATGCTTTAGCTATTGAAAAATAGCAGATCTACAAGCTCATAGCGCGCCACCGAGTGGCACGCTACGAGCTTGTAGGTCTGCTATTTTTGAAAAATCAAAGAACCACTGACGTAGAAACATAGCTTTTTCAGAAAACTAAGAAGACATTTTAGAGCTCAGGTCAAAATTGGTTAACGTGCCACTGACCAGAAGCCCGAGACGACTTTGAGCAGTGCTCCGTGTACGTGTTTCATGTCCTCGGGCATGTGCCGGGTCTGTCCAAGGCTCCTTATGGCCGGTAACAACGCCAGCAGCACGGTGGCACACACCTCCCGGTCCTGGCGGTACAGCGAACACAGGTCCCTGCGGAAAAAAACATGCTCCAATTGGTCTTGAATCAATAACTGCTTTTTACATTCAAAAGGTCCTAATACATTACTGTAATTGTAATACAAAAAACATAGGACGTAGGATGTAGGATGTATATTAAAAGTTAAAACATGTATATATATCATAATCCATAGATATTAGTGTGTGAGGAAAATGCTTTCTTACGCCAGAGGTCTGAGCAGTGCATCGAAATCCTCTGGTGAGAGCGAGTCCTCCACAGGAAGCATCTTCAACAGGACAAGGTACTAGAAGAGGAAACAAGATCAATGTCCAGGATTCTACCTACCCGATTACAATGCTACCAACTGGAATTATAAATAGAAATTAAATAGAAAAATAATGGTATGCCTTTATTAATATGATGCGACTACGCACAAGAAATAAAAAAATAAAATACAGATTTCCCTGCCAGATGTCATGTTCTCATATACTATACCACTATCATCATCATCATTATCGTTCACTGTTCCACACCCATTTGTGCACAAAAACACAGCCCATCTACAAGCATGCAAAGTGAACTTACAGAACGTCTATTTCCGTTGTGCAACACTGTCACGCAACTATTAATCGGGCTTCAGCGCTGCTCACCATGTTGAGGTGCAGGGCCTTGCTGCAGTCCATGTGCTCCAGCAACAGCAGCAGCCTGCGGCGGACATCCTGTGGTTTAAACAGGAGGCTGTAGTTGGGCAGGACAGACGAGCACGTACACAGGAACTCCAGACTGGCAAGAAGTGCCAGGTCATGTTGGCCCAGAAACTCCTCCTCTAGAACACTTTTAGCACCTGAGAAAGGGCCAATCCAGGACATTCCATTATTCATCATTCAAAGTTAATTTACAATCAGGTGGGTATGTCTTGATGTTCCATATCATGGACACTTATATTGTCAGGTATAAAAACCTCATTGTATTTCCATTCTTTATAATATTTAATAAATGAATGCCCTATTTTATAGCAAAAACTAATCAAAATGCTAAATATGCAAAATACTAATCAAAAACTTATTTTTTGTAACATATTGAAAAAGAATTTGCCCAAATAACATGCCCAAAACAGAGACACCAGGTTGGAGCTTGCAACTTCACTATCCATAGATTCTTATTTTTTTCATTTCCTGATAAATAACGGTTTTGAACATACCGTATGTACGTCCTTCTCTACAGTGTCACTGTGTACTGTACTTGGTATGGTCAGCCCCTGCCTTCCACTTTCTTACCGGATGCACAGGGAGCATCACTGCCATCTCCGCTCGGCCGGTGGGCTTCGCTGGTGCCATTGTCACTGGATATGGAGATGTCCATGAGGTCGTCTCCCTGCTGAGTCCTGCTCAGGTCCCAGTCGTCATCCATGGGCTCGTCCTCATGTACAGGTTTGGTCAGCCTCGATGCGCTGCTCATCTGACGGGACATGGGAACAAGTTCCGTTCCAATGAGTGAGCTTTGTGTCGGTCACTAGGACACAGAACTAGGGCTGTCACCATTAGTATTTTACTTTACTTGCAGTTAACGATTTAGGTTTGTTTAAGTTTGTTAAAATGGGCCCAGGCCGTAGCGTAACGGTCTGGGCACCGGACTGGTAATCCAGTCGCAGTGTGCCGCGGGTTCGACTCCCGGACCCGACACGGCCTTTACTGCATGTCATCCCCCCATCTCTCTCCCGTTTCCTGTCAGCCTACCGTCTGTCCCTTCAAAAATCAATAAAAGGCGTAAGCCGCAAAAAATATCTTAAAAAAAAAAAAAAAGTTTGTTAAAATGCTGTTATAGATCGTTGTAGATCTGCCATTTCCACGATTGTGGAAAAAACTATTGTTTCAAAGAATTGCCATTAGGCGATTATGTAAATGCACACTGTAATTGACAGGCCTACACAGGACTGACTACACATAAACTGTAACAATACTGAGACCCTTGTGGGTCCATTTGGTTACATTTCTACACTCATATTTATATTTTTAACAGGTTTACACAGTACAATCTCATTATCGCATGTAATACTGCTTTGGTGACACATCTTAACTAAATTAAAATGTAGTTACTGAACTAATTTAGATGTATTGAATTGGGATGCAAAATTATCTTTTATTTTTACCTCTTTAAAAATATATATCTTTCTATCTTACCACCATGGCATTCCAAATAAAATATTACATAGCAACGCCTATGATTATTAATATAAAAAATTATATATATATATATATATATATATATATACTCATTGTACATAGTGTGACCTGACCATTTTAGTATGCAAACTGTGCTAGAGGAACTTATCGCTTACCAACAGTTTGCAAATCTCTGCCAGATCACTGAGAAGTGTGGAGGGCAGAATCCTAATGAATAGACTGGAGGAGATGGAGCCAACACTATCCTGTGAGAGCAGAACAAAAGACATTTAGGTTTAAAACCCATTCCCGAAATGCAAGCCAAAGAACTACAATAGTGCTGTGAAATCCCCCCCCCGCCCCCAAATCATATTGGTGAGATGCGAAAATACCTTTCGCTGTACTGTACTTTATATGCACTGTATATTGACAATAAATTGAAACTCATCATCTCATATTGTAGACTTACTATATGCAATATAGATCAATGCTAGGAAGACAATGTAGGGTTTTTTTTTTAAACATTTCTGGGGCCACGTTTATTTATAGGGCCACATAAAGCACTGTTTCCAAAATAGTGGTTCGGGACCCATTTGTGGGTCACGGCCCACAAATGGGTCGTGACCCATTTAAAAAAAAAAAAAAAATCTTTTCTTTAAACAAACAAACCGATCACGCCGATCTACAAGCGGCCTTTTGGCCACCAACCTGAAAAGTTTGGCAACCACTGCTCTAAAGGCACTTTATGTTGTGAATGCTGGCAGGCTCAGTGGGGTAAACAGTAGAACCACTATATATCTCTGTATGACTAGTAGGTACTACAGCCACCATCGCCATTTTTTACTTCTTCCAATACTACTGCAGTTGATGTGATGCCATTTCACCTTGGTGTTCCTCCCAGCAGACAGTGTGCAGAGCTTCATGACAGACCTCAGTACAGTCATAGTACCTTCTTCGTTCAGCTTCACTTTCACACTGGAGACAAACTCACTGAAGTCCTGAGCCAGAGACTGCAATATAAAGACACCGTTAACATTAGGCATGGGGTTGGTTGTTGAATGTACTGTATTTGGTGGGGGGAGGGGGGTAATAATTGCCCTTTTCTGGCAATTAAACTAAAGTTACTTTGTTGTTGACCAGTACCTTGGCCTTAGTGAAAAGCTGAGAACGACAGGCCTCGTCTTCCGTTAGGACTCCAGTGGCAACATATGCAGCCAGAACTCCAGTCAGCAGACTGAAACAGCGTACCAGACACTCTGGAGACATAGTCTGAGACTGGACACAATATAGAGAACCATAAATCTCAGATTTATACACAGATAAAATAAATATTAATAATAATAATATTAAACAAAATAAAAACATTCTGCCATTTGACTTGTGGACACTTTCTCCCACCATAACACACACATTCTCAAATCTAACGGACCACTACCTACATCAGGGGAGTAGCAGTTGAGTACATTCTGGGCAACACCCAACAGTAACTGCTCCATCCTTTCTCTGAGGCTGGGGACGACAGGGATTTGGCCATCAGTTGTCACTGGGCTGGCAGCCTTGTCGTTCAGTTCTGAGGGCAGTTCATCAAAACTGCACAGCAGGCATAGTCTCTCAATCTCGGCCAGCGGGTCTTCAGATTTGTACCCTGCTTGCTCTTGGAACAATGCACTATGCACAGAGGAGAAGTAAAATTGATCCCAAAGGAATTAACCTTTTTAATAATTGTAATTTTAACCACTTAAGAATGGGTTAACCCATTCTGACCTGAGATCAGATTCATACGAGGTTTCCACTGGACACACACTGGTCTGATTAACCCATTCTGACCTGAGATCAGATTCTAAAAAATGTCAGTCGTTCTTCGATTTTTCAAAAAATAGCAGACCTACAAGCTCGTATCGCGCCACTCGGTGGCGCGATATGAGCTTGTAGATCTGCTATTTTTAAATAGCTAAAGCATAACATGATGCTAACACCAAAATGGGTGCCCGTTCAGAATGGGTTAAACCATATAATTCATTGGCTGTGGTCAACGCAAACTCTCAATTTATTATGTTTAATTAATTAAAATAAGATAATAAGAAATAGGCTTTCAGGACTTTTATTGACAAAGAAAAGCATGGTTAGTGTAAGCATTTAGGATACTGGTTATCTTTTCCCTTACCTCTCCAGTACTTGAGAGCCGAGAAGGAAACTCAGGCCAGATCTGGTGTCTTTCAGGGTCAAAGATACTAGAATGTCTGCTATCAAATTGTGAGGAAAGTCCCTGAACACAAAATCATGAGAGATCAACTTTGAGGATTTTCGTCATTAGCTGAGCAAATACTGAAATAAATATTTAGCACAAACATGTCTTAAGAAGCTTCTCTCCTGTATGTGTAGCTTTAAGCTGTTGGGGGCAAAAGCCCCAAAGACAGGCTATAGTTGTCATTGATGGGGTTCCAGAGGGTCCACGGCAAAATGCAGTTTAATCACTTAAGCCCTATATAATTTATAATTGAATACGATATACTAGCTTTTATATCTTGTAGATATGCTAGTTTCTGTAGGAGAAAACTTTCGCACACCTATAAATCAGGCACAGGTGCGTAGGCCAGTGGACATCAATGAAAGCAATAAGGTACACCCGTACACTGTGTATTTGCTCGGTACATGAGTATTTTCTTATTTAATGAAGCAACGTTTCGGTCCCTCCGGACCTTCCTCAGGCACTATATATGCTAGTTTAAAAGAATATTTTACAAATATTTTCTTATTGGGTCCCCTGGCACAAAATGGTTTCAAACTTTCAAATTGGGGTCCTGTGTACATGGTCTTTGACATGAAAAGGTTTGAGAACCACTACCTTAAACAGGATTCTAATAAATCCTAGATATCTGTCCAAACTAAACATCCACACTCAACGATATAGGCCAGGGCCAAAAAAGACAGCAGTGCTGACCTGGAAATGATGGGGTGAGGTCTGGAGCTGTCCTCCACCTCCTCGCTCTGTTCGGTCATCAGCAGCCATGCTATGAGGATCTCCTTCAGGCTGGGCATTCCGGAACCATCCGTGGCTCTCACGCAGTCCAAACCTGCACCCAGGGCGAGGCGCTTAGGGACCAGGCATTTCAACAGGGCCCAGGTGAGACAGAACACAGCAGCTCTGTGTATGCACAGACAAGAATATAAGACAGAGGTCATCAGATGTTGCTGATGTGTTCACGCACACAAACACAATGAACAAAGGCACTATTTCCAGTGACAGATATATATTTTACAAATTATACAGTGAATATAGTACTAACTGTGACAATTTGCATGCTGTGCCAGAGAACAGCTTCCAGAACTCTCCGTCTACAGCGATCAGACCGCCTTGGACGATGGTGGTTAGGAGGTCCAGACTGAAGGCCTCTGTGTGGGGTGAGCTGACTCCTCGCAGTGCCAGGACCCATACCCGGACCCACAACCGATCCAGCTCTGCCTTGTGGGCCAGGGCCTTCCCCGGGTTGCTGGCCTGGCATCGTGCCACTTCCTTCAGGCAACGCAACACATACGTTGCCCTCTCTACTCTGCGATGCTCCGCTAGGAGTTGGCACATCACAGAGAGTAGAGGGATCAGCTCCTGGCTGGGAACCATGGACGGGTACTTGGAGGCAAGTATTGCTGTAATCTGGAGCCTATTTAGAACAAAAAAGTTCAAAATAATAGTGTACATTACTAATATATATAATATATCGTATATCGATATATCGATATTAAAGTTTTTTAATGGGTTTTTTCGCGGCTTTCGCCTTTATTTTATATATTTTATGGAGGGACAGACAGTAGGCTGACAGGAAATGGGGAGAGAGATGGGGGTGGGGAAGACATGCAGTAAAGGCCGTCGGGATCGGGAGTCGAACCCGCGGCACACTGCCAGACTGGATTACCAGCCAAGGTGCCTGGACCACTGAGCCATGGCCCAGGATATTAAAGTTTTTAGGGGGGCTAGTGAATTATGGTGTGTGATGTGAAATGTGAGCTTTAGTCATACTCCATCATATTCAAGTGCTTTTGGAGAGAAATTGATCACTTTCAGTAGTAGAGCACTGTAGAGAGGAGCTGTGTGTGTCTGTTACTGTACAGGTGATGATGGTCGTTGTGACTGTGCCCAGGTCGTTGATGCTCATCATCAATGTAGTTAAATACAAAATGTGAAAAAAGTTTGGGGGGGGAAGATAAATTATGAATTATGAAAAAGAAAAAGAAATCTTTCTGGAAAATATTTTTTGTTTAAAATATCGTGCAAAATCGTATCGTGAACCTCATATCGTGATACGAATCATATTATGAGTTGAGTGAATCGTTACATGCTTAATTACTATGTATAAAGGTGAGCAAAGCATATGTTAATGTTATCCCTAGATACCTTTTCGATGTAATTTGCCAGATTTGTACCAAGTTTTCTGCACAACTGGTGATTTATTTAATTTTTAGCCTGCCTGCTTCTGCAGGTAATAAATGGTCAAAATTCATGTCAGACCCTGTGTCTAGGTGAGACATGACCTTTCACACAATCTAAATGTCTCAATAGAAGAGCAGGGAGACGAAATACAGCCACCGCAAGTTATTGTATTACATACTCTATTCACATTGGACACAATACATTTCTATTCATTAAAACATAAATCACGCTTGTGGGAAGTGAGGGGCGCATAATTTCTTTATACAAACATCGTGCATAGACTTGACTGCCATATGGCATAAATTTCCAAAAGCCAGATGGATGAGGTGATAGCGTATTAGCGTCCCTCAAAGGTTACATAGTGACGCATCAACATCACTAGAGGCGCCAATTGGACACATCAAAACCTGATGATGCATCTCTCAGAGCTCTGTTCTATTTGGAGAGTCGCCGCATGGCACAGACCAACCAATATGAGTTGGAACAACATTTCTTGTCAAATGTCAGTGACGCTTCCATCACCGCCTTAAATGGTGGCTACAAAATCATGAAAATATACAATCTTAATGGATTATTCTTCTACTATGTCATATTAAACAGATTGCTCACCAAGGTATGACGTCAAAGTCATTGTGCTGGGGCTGCAGGTGGTCTCGAAGGACTTCCCAGCCAAGTTCAATGCGCCTGCGCTTGCTGGGTGTGCTGTGGGTGGGACTGCCCCTCTGCGTAGCTCTAGCATGGACTTGGGTTACCTCCAGGACCTGAAGATCACTGTCCTCACTGTACAGCTGCACCACACAATAAACACAGGAAGTCAATAACCATAGGAGAGAACTGTTTTGTATGGACTTTAACAACTGTGAAATTGTACATTTAAAATGAAGTATATATAAATGACTAAGCAAGGTCTAGAGCCCTGTGCGGGAGTGATTTATTAATCCCACTCCTGCCCGCTCCTGTTGAAATTCAGACTAGGGATGCTCCGATCACGTTTTTGGGGGCCGATCCCGATCACCGATCTTTTTTTTTTAAGATCGGCCGATTCCGATACCGATCCCGATCTTTTTTATTTTTTATTTTTTACTTGGCAACCTGGCAACTCGCGCTCCGCCACCGATTGATCGGAGCACCCCTAATTCAGACCAATCCCGCCTGCTCCCGCAATGATTTCATTTTTTACCGCCTGTCCGCCGCTCCCGCCCGCAACAGAAAAAGGTCCCATTTAGTGCCGAAACCATCCCGCAATTATATCGTTTAGTCCTGCTGAAGCAGCAATATTCCATTGAGATCGAAATAAAATACATTTACCCAAACAGTTGCTGAGATTGAGCAGGCGTGCATGCACGAGAGAGGAGTTATGTATTTGTGTGAGGAGTTGATCACAGTCACAGATAGAGGGAAAATGTTATATTAGGCCTATTATGCTATATTATTATATTGTGCCACGGACACTGTACCGTGCAGACTGCGCACACAGTGTGTGGAGAGACAGAGAGAGAGAGAGAGAGAGGTGCTGGTGGTTACTAGTTATAAAACAAATTGTACTCATCTTTGTGTTCTGTTTCACGTTATTGCTTAGTGACCACACAGGGAAAAGCAAAAAGGGGTTTAGAAGCGAGAATGTCCGTCGCGGGGGAAAGAAACTGGGAGCGTGCATCCGATCAGTTAGGGATAGGGTCACAACCTGCATTCTTTTGTTTTTTAATTTAATCAAAGGCCAGAGCTCAAGGTCAATGTTTAGCTCTATTATATATTTTCACCTAGTGTCACAGCTCTATCTGGGGAAAGCACAGTAGTGTGCACTGTGCATGCATGAATGTTTCTGGATAAACACAGTTTCGAGTTTCAACCAAACATTCTCAGTCCCCAAAGCCAATACACAGTATAGCAATTATTACACCCGTGAGTTTAACTTCACCTGGTGACAGATATCAGCTGTGAGCGCTATGAGGTTGTCTTTGACAGCTATGTGTCGAGTTCCTGTGGCGTACTTCCCTCTGCTGCCAATATGGCTGATCTCTCTGACCAGAGCGTCATACAGGTTGTACAGCAGGCTGCGCCACTTGGTCCAGTCCTCTGCATAGGCACCTTGAACATGACACAAGAATAACCCATTAATACATAAATGCCTTCTAAATCAGTAGTTCTCAGACTTCTCAGACTTCTAAAATGCAAGCTTGTGCATCTTTTGAATAGTCAACACAAAAATCTAAAATGACACAGATTGTTTCCCCGGTTTTAATGGCATAAGCATGGTCACATTATCATGACCACATGAGCACAAGCGTCCCTATTCTAGGGTAAATATTCTGTGAAAATATCGACATGTGCAAAACACATCACAACGTGACACTTTGTGAGCTTGTACATTGACTAGAATTATCATGTGCCTTCAGCGCACTCCAGTCTAAGAAAAAATAAAGAACGAAAGACGAACGAAAGACACACGTGACGGTGTCATGTGTCCACTGGCGTAGCCAATCGTTTACGGATTTGCCCGCCTTCGTGTTTCAGCGCCGTCTTTAAAACCCTTTTTAAGGGTCGTTCAGGGCGGACGGACGTTCAGGGCTCATTTCTGATTGTATGCTGCATCACGGTTATAAAATTAACGCTTCTGAAGAGAAATAAAGTTGTCGACACCTCGCCAAAAATGTGAGCTTCTGCCACAGAGGAATGTGGGCGTTGCTTTCACGCAAATGTGTATATATATATATATATAGATATTTGAAGTGAAACTATTTAGTGTACTGAAAAAAAGAGGAAGCCTTGTATGGAGTCCTGTCAATAAAGGTATATGGGGTTGAAGTGGTTAAAAACCATGGTTTTTCAATAAGGGCTTAGTAGTATAACTGATACAATTTCTACAAATGGTTAAAACTTGTATAAGCAGAAACAAAAATGAGGAGGAAAAAACAGACATTGCATTGGGGTGAAATAAAAATAATACTAATATAAATGTAAGAAGTTGATGATGCAACATCAGATTTCAGGGATATATCCCATTATATATATCTTATGTTAACTTACACTAGCCCTTACCCGTTGTGAGATATTTGCCCGGGTGCATTTTCGCATTTTTTATTCACTAATAAATTCACTATTAATCATTAATGTGTCAAATTAATGGACCTCCATATTATTATGGTCAATGCCTGTGTGAAAAGTGGGAGCGATTGGTGCAGGCAGTGAGGAGCTACGGCTGTGTTTCTGACACACAGACAGACACACACACAGAGATGATGATGTAAAAAGATGACTAATGGAAAACTAGATTAATGGACCACATCCCTTAATTCTTCGATCACCAACTTTACAACCAATAAAACATTAAGGATTTCAGTGCTCAAAGCCAATATGCCTAGACTACAGTACTGAGCTCTTACAATGGCCATTTAACAGAAAATATGTATAAAATAAGCATGGTGTAGGAAAAGATGGGTCCCCGTCACTCAACATGATTTACAGTACCTGTTTCCTGTGTTTTGGCTCCTCTGGGGTGGTGGACACAGAGCTGCAACTGGAAGAATTCAACTAGCTCATCTTTGAGAGAAGAGCTGGGCCTCATGTCAGCCCAGAAATTCAGGACGAGGGGCATTAAATCCTCTCCCAGAAGACACACACTCATGCGACAGTTCAGGGCTGCGGACCTCAGGAAGACGTTGAGAGCTGAGACCAGGTGCTCCGCCACAGCTGAATGTTTCTCTTGCCTGCAGGTGTGTCATAAAGTTGAGAGTTACTATCACGCCTTGTGACATGCTCCATATATGGCCGTCTCCACTCCATTATATGAAGCCATGGAGAAGACTGGAACATCACCTAGATCTGCATATGTCATCAAAATGTACTTCACCGCCCAGGCCGTGGCGTAACGGTCTGGGCACCTGACTGGTAATCCAGTCGCAGTGTGCCGCGGGTTCGACTCCCGAGCCCGACACGGCCTTTACTGCATGTCATCCCCCCATCTCTCTCCCGTTTCCTGTCAGCCTACTGTCTGTCCCTTCAAAAAATCAATAAAAGGCGTAAGCCGCAAAAAATATCTTAAAAAAAAAAAAAAAAAATGTACTTCACCATGTTAATGATTTTATTTCAAGCGAGAAATAGACGATGCAGTACCCGAAATTTGATTCCATTTCATCAACACTCACTTCCTTGTTTCCGAGGCGACTTGGCCAACTTGGAATACTTTCATTACCATAAGCAAGGAAATACTTTGTTTTGTTGTCACTTTTGGGTCAATGTATTAATTTATGTATTAAGTAGTCGTGTACTAAGTGGGATAATATCTGGCTAGGTGGTCATTGATTATAAATAAATCACGTTCAGGGTGATTAACCACTTTCATCAACAATGACCACCTAGGCAGACATTATCTCTTGCTTAGCGTCCTGCTGATGGTGGGGCTAAAACCTACAATGAAACACAGCTACTGAATTCCACTCAAGGAGAAGGCAAGAATAGTATAGAGTTGAATTATCAGTAAAACACAAGACAGATCGATTTTGATGGAATTTGACACAATGTTACCTGACATTGAGAAGTACTTTTGAGAAGAAGCTGAAGAGAGTGTAGTGGAGTCCTTCGGTTTGCGTGCAGCAGCCTTGCACCACCGTGTGGAGGACCCTGCTCACCAAAACACGGTTGATGGACTTGGAAGAAGTGTTAAACAAGCCGCAGTAAAGATCTAAAAGACCTAGGGATAATAAACAGAAATGTAAGGTAATTAATTGATTATGTTTATATGCGTCTACTCTAGATTTTATATTTGACACCTGTTATGACAAGTCATAACAGGGGCGAAACCGCAGCAAAGACGTTTCCGAAGTTATTTATGTTTGTGTACCAGGTAGCAGGTTAGCGCTGGAACAGGACCCCATGGTATAAAGTCTTAAAAACTTTACTTGGGTTCTGACTCGCGGGGCTAGGACATTCAATGAATTGAATACAAAATTAAAGCAAAACAAAAACCTAACATTTTGAATGACGAGTGTTCTATTGTAGTGTAACTGTTCATCCATAACATCAAACTATCTTAAAAGGTGATTGAGTAAATATTGAGCCGAACAGCCCACACTGACCCTGCCATTGCTGCGAGGTGACATCACACCAGTACTTGCGGGTGGAGAGAATGTTCTTAACCAGGAGACTACTGTAGTCTTCTCCATAGACTGTACATGTGTAAGAATTCTGAAGCACCTCCATCACATGTCTCAGAAGATCACTGCACTTCAGACGTGGACCGCCTGGAAGGGGGTTAGACGGAGTGAAATATGTTATACTGCATTCCAAAACAGACTGTAAAATCTAAAGCTTTAAATTAAAACATCACCAGTGAGATCACCAAGTTTTGCAGGATCACCACTTATAAGTATTGGTTAATGACAATGAACACTGGAAATACATTTGATAGAACCCAAGTAATTTGTGCTAAACTTGAGACAAGTCTTGTAATGTAATAAACTGCTGGATATTGAGCGTGAAATCAAAATGTGTTGCCTCTACTGGTCCTTACGTTTGTTGGCACAGCGAATGAAGAACTTGATCAGGCTGGAAAGTTCTTCCAACTTGTTCTTCCGTAGTGTCAGAGTGGCTCCTTTAACACTGGCTGATTTAGATTGGATACCCGCAGTCTCTTTCTGGACATAGCGCTGTAAAAACCTAACACAAAAAAACAGGCAAAAAGACTGCTATTATCATTATATATTATAATTGTCTTTATATCTCCTGAATGCACTGTACATACATATTGATAAACAATGTTTATCTAATTGAAATAAGAGAGACATAGAACTCATATTTTGTATCCAAATAACTATTTTGTAATGGGTGGTTCTTATTGGGAAAAAGCCCTAACGATCCAGGCAATATTTCAATAGTTTATGTAAAATCAGTGTAGCCTACATGATTCAAGATTCAATATTCAATAATTTATTATTCATGTGAAGCTATGTTGCATTAAACAGACTGCGAACATGTGACCCCCCCCCCCCCCCCCCCTTTCTGCATAATATGCAAAAGGGAGTCTAATTACCTAAACACAGCATCCCACGAGAGTTGCTTGGAGCCTTGGGCAGCTTTGGCTCCTGAGATACGATCCAACTCCTGCACAATCTCTGGTTTTCTGAGGAGCTGCATGAAGCGTTCAGCCTCTTTCTGATAGGAAGAGACAGCAACGTCACTTGTGCCAAAATGTTGTAGTATACATGGACAGACATGATAGCTTTGTGTGGTAAACAAAAGTCGTTTTATCTATGCTATTATTATTTATAATGGGCTGCAATTACCTTTCTCTCTGTAGCTTTATCATTCTCTAAACCCCTGCAGCAGATCAGGAGTTCATGAATAGCCAGGCTCATTGTTGTGTAAGACTAAGGAGATGAACCTTCCATCCACAAGATGTGGCCAGTCTGCCACTTTGTCTACTTTGTCTACTAATGCTTTACATTAGCTGGTCCCACATTATAATGTCCTAATTCAGACTAAGGGAACATTATATTTCATTATTATGTCGTGCATAAAGTAAAATATTTCAAATGACAATTTACTAGAATAATACACTTAGCATTACGTATCTTAGCCTTGTGAAGCTAACGTCCAGGTCAGGAACAAGAAACACTAGCCCCTTTCGGGACCCTCGGTTACCTTTTCTGAATTTTGGACGGAGGTAGCCAAAATTCAGAAAAGGTGGAGGGTCCCGAAATGAGCTAGAACTAATTAGCAGGGCAACTTGGTTGAAATACACACGACATGCGCAGTGACAGAACAAAAACGACTGCTTTCTAGCGATAATAACGTGTTTCTGTAGCACTGACAGTACCTCTGTTGATGTGTTTGCGTTAAAGTGTTGATGTTGGTCAACCGCTACTGACATTAACTGTGTGTTCCACACACTACACACCAAAGAAAAAAACAACAACACTTGATTTGACACACACAGTACACGCGCAGGAAGAAGGAAACCAGAGGAGGAAACTCCCGCCCGCCCCAGCAGTGTGAGGACGTCACAACCTCGCGTCGGCAGCCTTTCCAAGCCGGGTTTCTATTTACTACTCAAAGGCTCTGATCCGGTCCAGAGCCCGCCTACTCTGTATTCGGTATGCGCGCGCGCGCGCGCGCACACACACACACACACACACACACACACACACACACACACACACACACACACACACACACACACACACACACACACATCGTTTCCGTGTCCGCCAATGGAATTAAGATCCCAGTTACAACAAGGTAGAGCATGTTATTGCGTCTGATAGCTTCTCTGCACTGGAAAGCATCAAGTCAGGCAGATCTGCATGCAGAATGGACCTCCTTAGTGAGGCACATATGAGCTTATATAGAATAGGAAACAGAGGAATAGTAACACAGTTCTTGTGGGTTCCAGCTCATTCCGGAGTGGAAGGGAATGAGCGAGTAGACATTTTGGCCAAGCAATCGTGACTATAAGCAAGAGTGAAGTCAAACCAATGATCAGGAAATATTCACAGGCAGTGTGGCAGGAGTATTGGGATGAAGGGGAGGTTGGAAGACACCTCTATAGTCTATAACATTCAGAGGCAGGTTGGTACTGAGAGGGTGGTAGGCTGGAGCAGGAGGGAGGAGAGTATCATTATTACTCGCATGAGAATTGGACACTCAGGTCTTAACAGCACGCTACATATAATAGGGAAGCACCCGACAGGAAGATGTACAGAGTGCGGAAGAGAGGAACAAGAAACAGTACTTCTACACTGTAGGAAGTACAGTAGTGAGAGAAATCAGTTGCATCGCCGGTTGAAAAAGGTTAAACATCTTACAGTATCAGGTCTCCTAGGAAAAGAAGCAGGCAGAGTCTACCACTACATTATTAAGCACATCAGTGAGCTGGATGCAATCCTACCTGGAGGGGAGAGAACAGATGGAGGTGAACGGAACACTGTCCCCTCCCCTCCCAGTGAGCTGTGGCGTCCCACAAGGAAGCATACTAGGGCCTTTACTGTTCCTAATATATGTTAATGACATGACATCAGCCTGTGACTGCAACTTGTTCCTGTTCGCAGATGACTCAGCACTGCTGGTCTCGGACAGGAACAAACTGCAGGTTGAAAAGACCCTCAGCTCTGAACTCGGTAGAATCTGCACCTGGCTCGCTGATAACAAACTATCCTTACACCTGGGAAAAACTGAATCCATTCTCTTCGGATCAAATAGTAATCTCAGCAAGGCAGATGGCTTCTTGGTTAGAGTGGGTGACAATATTATCACACGAAAAGATCAAATTACCTACCTAGGTTCCATCCTGGAGGCCAATCTTTCCGGTGATAAAATGGCCACCAACGTAATCAAAAAAGTCAATCAAAGAACAAGATTCCTTTACAGGATCTCCTCACTGGTCAGCAAAAACACCTTGAAGACCTTAACAGGAGCCCTCGTACAAGGTTTCTTTGACTATGCATCCACCTCTTGGTACCACAGCACCTCAAAGGCCCTTAAAACAAGGCTCCAGACCTCCCAAAACAAACTGGTCAGGCTCCTACTTGGCCTCACCCCCCGAACCCACCTCACCCCTGCCCACTTTGACAGGCTGGGATGGCTTAGGGTCAACGACAGAGTACAGCATCTTGCAATGGGTCTGGTCCACAAGATTCGTTACACCACCAAGATACCCATGTACCTGTCTAAATACTTCCTTAATGTAAACGAAGTCCACACCCACAACACCAGAGGGAGTGCAACAAACCATGTACAACCCAGATTCGGCACAAACAAGGGACTAAATTCTTTTCGCTCCTATGCCACCAAAATGTGGAACGCCCTACCAACAGTCATTAAGACATGTGAATCCCTTGACTCCTTCAAAACCGCTCTCAAAGGGCACCTACGGATGGCTGCAATTCGAAACTGGCCTCTGTAAGATCTGAATCCCCCCCACCCCACCCCCCCCCCCCTTTCCCCTCACTGTATATGTATCTTTTCCCTTTTTGCTTCCTATATGATGAATTCCTGTTCTGTTCTTTAGCTACATAGAAATGTCTATTTGTATGTCTCTAAATGTTTTGATGAATTGAACAATGTGGACCCTGTTGTAAACAAGTGTAATGCTTAATTGGGTCGTGACGGTCGTCCACTCACAGTTAACAGTCTTTGTATTGAGTTTGTGCTTGAAATGTACTGTAAATTCTGCAAACTGTTAATAAATATTTCAATCAATCAATCAAAGAACATAAGAAATACCCACTTGGTGAATAGAATATAGGAGTTTTGATTTATTTTATTGGTTTGCTGCGTAATCCCTAGAACTACACAGTCCAGCTGGTGGCGGTAATGCACCTTGAAAGGTTTGCCAACCGCCATAAAACCTGAAAGAAGAAGAAGAAGAAGAACAAGGTAGAGCAGCATAGAGGGCTCCGTCTTTTGAGCTAATTTAGAACTTCCTGTCTGAGAGCTAGCTAATTTAAGACATCCGGTTGCCTTCAGAATAAAATAAGGTTATTTAATTAATAATTATTACATTACATTATTAGTATTATTATTACATTACAGTTATTGTAAAGACACACATTATGTTTCTGTGTAAAAATAAGTAATTAAATAACATCAAAAAGTTATCTAAATGGATAAATGCTATTCACTGGAGTGAATATTCTATTATATTCTAAAAACGACTTATAAATCCTAAAGCCTTGTCTATACTTCACTGTGCAACGGTCCTATGCTGGAGCAGCTGGACAATAGCAGATATGCAAACTCACAGCACATCTCATTCAAGACACTGAACTTGCAGATCTGCCATTTTTGAACACACTATAAAGTTAACCATTTATCATGCTGCTCTACGTGGCACTGCATTCTGTGACATTAAACCAAATGGCATTTTCCACTCTATGACACTACTGTTCTACATTTTTGTCTAATAAAATAGGCTATTAATTGAATCAATCAAACTGCATTAACTAACAGAGATACTACTAACCAAGCTATCCATGTCAACATGCTCTATAGGAGTCTCAATAACAGGTATAAGTAACGTTTAATGTTTAGTAATTTTAATGTAGCAGAAGAGGCCATTCATTGAACAGAGTTTTGCACAATTTTAACATCCCAGATCGATTGAAATATGAATCTACTGTGCTGTGCTACACCATGATATATTAAGAGTACAATAACATTCCATTGTGAATAAAAACGTATTAACCACAGTGTAATGCTAAAGGTTTCATCACAGGGCTGTCTGCTTCATGTATTATCATTAAAAGTGTTGTTGGTGACAGTTATATGAGTTGGAAGCATTAAGACCCATTTTAACCCTCAATGGCTTCCTTTCTGACAAATAACGTTATTGTAAAAAAAAAAAAAAAAATTCACGCGTTCATATGTAGCTATTTTGCATTAGAAGCGGATGGGACCAAGGGACCCGGATGTAACGTAGGGGCAATATGACTACAATATGACTACAATAGATTCACGGTTAAATCTCGCGGGCGTGGCCTCACACCGGAAGGAAGTGCCGCCGCCCTCAAATACGGAAGAGACGCGTGGAGGTAGGTTTGGTCAGTGTTTGTTTGGAAGTGCCACGTCACCATCGGTCTTCGGAGCAAGTAAGTGATAAATGTTATTTAATACTTAACGCTGTTGTTGTTTGTGTGTTCAAACGTCTATCACTTGAAGTTACTTGTTATGATGTTTATATATGATGTTTGTACGAAACTGTAAAACAGTGTTTCAGTAGCCGAATGGTTAGTGTCGAAGGTTTATAAACAACTATGCCCGGCCTCAATGTTTACTAACCGTCGACAGTACCCACTCGACTACCGAAACACGGCTTTAAAGAGTAGTATTTACATATCTAAACACAACAAGTAACTTCAAAAGTGATAACATGTTTGAGCCACGGACCACCATTTCACATTAATAGACTCTCACAATGGTGGTCAGTGGCTCAAATGGGTCTGAGAGACTAGATGGCCTCAAATGTTGGTCCGTGGCTCAAACGCTGAATAAATAATCGACTAGAGGTGAGAAGAGTATTGTCTGGTAGGTAAAAGGACAAACATTCTGTGAAAATTGGCACGAAGCAACAAACATTCTTTGAAATTGGTGGGAAACGATCCCGGGCACTCATGTTAACAAAGCTGAGTCACTAACCACTATCGCTATGCTACAATCAGCATTATAAAATCCAAGGATCAAAAGTAGCAATCTTCTACATTCTCTAATTGTGTAGTTTTTTGGAAATTAAGCAGATGCTTAACAACAATTGAACTATTGAGAGTGTAAAGATCTACTATTGGGGTCAATTTGGTTACCTAAATTAAATTGCTCTGTATTGTGACAGTAATCATTGCTATAGAGTGTGTGTTCAGTAACAGTGTTAAATAGCTCTATAGTGTGACAGTAATCATTGCTATAGTGTGTGTTCAGTAACAGTGTTAAATAGCTCTATAGTGTGACAGTAATCATTGCTATAGTGTGTGTTCAGTAACAGTGTTAAATAGCTCTATAGTGTGACAGTAATCATTGCTATAGTGTGTGTTCAGTAACAGTGTTAAATAGCTCTATAGTGTGACAGTAATCATTGCTATAGTGTGTGTTCAGTAACAGTGTTAAATAGCTCTATAGTGTGACAGTAATCATTGCTATAGTGTGTGTTCAGTAACAGTGTTAAATAGCTCTATATTGTGACAAAATCATTGCTATAGTGTTTGTTCAGTAACAGAGGTCTCCCGGTCTCTCCAGTTTTTTGTTAAACACAGTCCCATAGTAACGGTACCTCTCATTCAGTCCCATTCACTCCTATTCACTTTTATTCACTCCCATTCAGTCACATAGTAACAGTACACCCCATTCAGTCCCATTCACTCTCATCGTATCAGTCCCATAGTAACAGTACCTCCCATTCACTCCCATTCACTCAAATAGTATCAGTCCCATAGTAACAATACCTCCCATTCACTCCCATCCACTCCCATGCACTCCCATAGTATCAGTCCCATAGTAACAGTACCTCCCTTTCACTCCCATTCACTCCCATAGTATCAGTAACTCCCATTATCTTGCAACACAGCAGCCAAGTATATGCAGAACACATATACACGCATTTGACACAAACAACAAGACAATTTACATACATAAAGACATGAAGACAAGAGCAATATCCACCGCTTAGATTATCCTGTGGCTACTACAACTCCTGATTAAACCCTTTTCTATTTATTAAAGAGCTGGAGAGACAGGAATATTCCTGTTACTGAACACACACTATAGCAATTATTACTGTCACAATAACTTTGTACTTTTGCTACTGATGTTTGTGTGCAACATTTGAGCTGGTGTCAAGTCACCTTAATTCAAGTGATAGATTATATACAGGGGCATGCCATATGGTCTACCTGCACAGCCTTTGTGATTACTGGTAGATCACGATGTACCTTTTGGGCACCCCTGCAATACAGGATTCCTGTCCAGAATTGTTTTTTATTAAATATAGAGGGTTTAAGTGTAGGGTTTGTCATGTTGGTGTTCTCTATAACTTTTCGTCCTGGGCATGACGTTAAACTGTCCAGTGTAACTCCAAGTTACATGGGGTGGGTATGGTTTGAGAGTTTGTGATGCTCAGTTCTTTTTTTGCGTCTCGGTTCCTCAGGTGGAAGCTGCATAGTTGGGTTTTTGATGGGTTGGGTTTCAAGTGGCTGGTCGTTTGTTTAGATATTGAAAAGGAGGGGGGCGAGCGCGCTACCTTGTGGGAGGCCGTTCTTTTCGGCTTTCCATTTACTCCTCTGGTCATTTAACTGAACATAGAAGCGCCTGTTGTTGAGGAGGCTTTTCCTGACCATTGTGCGGTGTTGGACAGTGTCGTAGGCAGCAGAGAGATCTCTGAATGCTGCTCCAGTTATTTGTTTCCCCTCAAACCCATCCTCAATGTGTTGGGTGAGGTTGAGCTCTGTCCAGCACAGGAGCGGCTGGGACGGAAACCAGCTTGGTCTTTAGTCAGCTTGGTATCTATGAGTGGCAACAAGGCGTTGGAGTAGCAGCTTCTCATATAGCCTTGTAGGTGATGCAGAGGGAAATGGGTCGGTAGCTCTTTGTGGATAATGGGTCTATGCCAGGTTTAGGGATTGCAACCACGTTGGCCTTTTCCCAGACAGAAGGGATGGTTTTCTGTGCTATGCATGTGTTCAGCATCCCCACAAGCCAGGTCTTTGCGTTGGGTCCCAGGTGCTGTAACATTTCTGCCAGTAGGTCATCAATCCCTGCTGCTTTTCCGGGTTTCAACTTTCCCATTGCAGTTTCAAGTTCTTCTAGGTCGAAGGGTTTGGTTTGAGGGCTGGCTGATTGTGGTTGGTCTGATACCACTGTGCGATGGTATTCTCCTGTGGGTCGGTGGCGGTCTTGGTCACAACTGGTGGCCAACAGTTGTAACCAACACCGCCACCGACCCACATAGAATACCATCGCACAGTGGTATCAGACCAACCACAATCAGCCAGCCCTCAAACCAAACCCTTCGACTTAGAAGAACGTGAAACTGCAATGGGAAAGTTGAAACCCGGAAAAGCAGCAGGGATTGATGGCATACTGGCAGAAATGATACAGCACCTGGGACCTATCGCAAGGACCTGGCTTGTGGGGATGCTGAACACATGCATAGCACAGAAAACCATCCCTTCTGTTTGGAAAAAGGCTGGAGTAGTTGCAATCCCTAAACCTGGCAAAGACCCATTATCCCCGAAGAGCTACCGACCCATTTCCCTCCTCTGCATCACCTACAAGCTCTATGAGAGGCACTACAATTTCTGAACAGACTATATTTACATCAATATGTCTGGGTCCCCACCTACTCACTCAGGGTTGACGTGTCACACCTGCAGTGATGGGAGGGGCACCAAAATGTGGTATTTTGATTGTTTAATGGGGGCACTCCCTTAGTATAAAAGTGTATGTTTTGTGTACACATGACCTGATGAAGATCAAATGGATCGAAATGCTGTCAGTATTTCAACAAAGAACGTCTTTCTTATACCTGTGGTGTGCGGGCTCCATCCAATACCTACACCAGTTGTGATGCAACAGAGTTTGCTGTGACCGTTGTGAATTATGGGTGGTGTGGTTTTTGCCAAGACGGTGGATTGTGGCCCATGCCTTCCTGCTGTTATTTGACATGTTGGTGTTCTCTATATCTTTTCGTCCTGGGCATGACGTTAAACTGTTCCGTTCGAGAGGACCAGCGACCCTCGAATGTAAACGGCCACGAAAGGAAATTATGTGTGTGTGAGGTGTTCTCTATAGGTTGGGTTTCAGGTGGTTGTATTGTAGTAGCTTGACATTTCTTGGAGGGCACTTTCAAGGACAGACTCAATCTTCTGGAAGTCTGCTTGTTGGGTCGTAATGCAGAGGTTGTCGGCGTAGATGAAACGCTGGCATTAGGCATTGGGTAGTGGCTGGTCGTTTGTGTAGATATTGAAAAGGAGGGGGGCGAGCACGCTACCTTGTTGGAGGCCGTTCTTTTGGGCTTTCCATTTACTCCTCTGGTCATTTAACTGGACATAGAAGCGCCTGTTGTTGAGGAGGCTTTTCCTGACCATTGTGCGGTGTTGGACAGTGTCGTAGGCAGCAGAGAGATCTCTGAATGCTGCTCCAGTTATTTGTTTCCCCTCAAACCCATCCTCAATGTGTTGGGTGAGGTTGAGCTCTGTCCAGCACAGGAGCGGCTGGGACGGAAACCAGCTTGGTCTTTAGTCAGCTTGGTATCTATGAGTGGCAACAAGGCGTTGGAGTAGCAGCTTCTCATATAGCCTTGTAGGTGATGCAGAGGGAAATGGGTCGGTAGCTCTTTGTGGATAATGGGTCTTTGCCAGGTTTAGGGATTGCAACCACTTTGGCCTTTTCCCAGACAGAAGGGATGGTTTTCTGTGCTATGCATGTGTTCAGCATCCCCACAAGCCAGGTCTTTGCGTTGGGTCCCAGGTGCTGTAACATTTCTGCCAGTAGGTCATCAATCCCTGCTGCTTTTCCGGGTTTCAACTTTCCCATTGCAGTTTCAAGTTCTTCTAGGTCGAAGGGTTTGGTTTGAGGGCTGGCTGATTGTGGTTGGTCTGATACCACTGTGCGATGGTATTCTCCTGTGGGTCGGTGGCGGTCTTGGTCACAACTGGTGGCCAACAGTTGTAACCAACACCGCCACCGACCCACATAGAATACCATCGCACAGTGGTATCAGACCAACCACAATCAGCCAGCCCTCAAACCAAACCCTTCGACTTAGAAGAACGTGAAACTGCAATGGGAAAGTTGAAACCCGGAAAAGCAGCAGGGATTGATGGCATACTGGCAGAAATGATACAGCACCTGGGACCTATCGCAAGGACCTGGCTTGTGGGGATGCTGAACACATGCATAGCACAGAAAACCATCCCTTCTGTTTGGAAAAAGGCTGGAGTAGTTGCAATCCCTAAACCTGGCAAAGACCCATTATCCCCGAAGAGCTACCGACCCATTTCCCTCCTCTGCATCACGTCTTTCTTATACCTGTGGTGTGCGGGCTCCATCCAATACCTACACCAGTTGTGATGCAACAGAGTTTGCTGTGACCGTTGTGAATTATGGGTGGTGTGGTCTTTGCCAAGACGGTGGATTGTGGCCCATGCCTTCCTGCTGTTATTTGTCATTATGGTGTTCTCTATATCTTTTCGTCCTGGGCATGACGTTAAACTGTTCCGTTCGAGAGGACCGGCGACCCTCGAATGTAAACGGCCACGAAAGGAAACTGTGTGTGTGAGGTGTTCTCTATCATTTCATTCCAGACTTGTAAGGGGTGAGACTTCACTGTCTATCTCCTGTGTTTTCCATTCATCTTGAGCGTTACACAGTCGTCTGATGTGCGGGGGGAGGTGCCGGCTAGCGCATAAAGGCACGGACGGGACAGGTGTTGTCTTGACCCATCCCGTGATGATGCGACAGGTGTCATTTAGGGCTGTGTCGACCAATTTGGTGTGACGTGATCGGCTCCAGCTTGAGCAGGCATACTCTGCTGTAGAGAAAGACAGGGCCATGGCAGTTGCACGGATTGTTTGTGGGTCTGCGCCCCACTTGGGAGTTCACTAGTTTTCACAGGATGTTATTGTGGGTGTTGACCGTGGCTTTTGTGTTCTCCAGGTGTTTTTTTGAAGAAGAGTGTCCTGTCCAGTGTAACTCCAAGATACATGGGGTGGTTATGGTTGGAGAGTTTGTGACCATCCCAAGTGACGCTCAGTTCTTTTCTCGCGTCTCGGTTCCTCAGGTGGAAGCTGCATAGTTGGGTTTGTGTGTCTTTCTTTTTCTGTCTTTCTTTCTTAGGACGGAGATCAAGGTAGACGCCATAGGAAGGCTCAACACTAGCCGATGCCCCTAGAGATCCATCCCAAAGCTTCCCTCAGGGAGCACAGCAAGCCAGCTAGCCAGCAAGCCTGCCCAGTCAGCCAACGCAGCCAGTCAGCTCCGCCAGTCAGCCAGTGTAGAAAGTCAGGCTGCCAAGCCAGAGCATATCAGCCCTTGCAGTCAGCCATTGCAGCCATACCAGCCTTGCTCAGTCAGCTCAGCCAGGCCTCTCTTGAGGCCTGGCTCTCTGTCTGCCTGGCCCGGTCTGCCCTGCCCTGCCTTGCAGCAACAGAACCAGCCTTTCTGGAAAGCCAGCCAGCTCAGAATGCGAGCTGAGCAAGCCAGTGCAGCAGCAAGCCCAGACTAGGTTACCGCAGCCTTACTGTGCAGCCACAGCCACTCAGTCTAGACCAGCAGGAGCTGGCCAGGCTCCAACCCTTGCAGCGCAGCCTTAGGCCGGACAGTCCCCCTGCCTGCACTTTGTTGCCTTCCTGGCCTGTCTGCCTGCCTAGGCGCCTCGGTCTTCCTGTCTGTCTGCCTTGGCCTGCCAGTCTGAAACTGGTTTAGACTAACTGCGTGCTTGCCAGCTGCGCTGGCTTGCTGAGCTCGTATTCTGAGCTGGCTGGCTTGCCAGCAAGGCTGGTTCTGTTGCTGCAAGGCAGGGCGGGGCAGACCGGGCCCGGCAGACAGAGAGCCAGGCCTCGAGAGAGGCCTGGCTGAGCTGACTGAGCAAGGCTGGTATGGCTACAATGGTTGACTGCAAGGGCTGATGTGCGCTGGCTTGGCAGCCTGACTTTCTACACTGGCTGACTGGCGGAGCTGGCTGGCTGCGTTGGCTGACTGGGCGGGCTTGCTGGCTAGCTGGCTTGCTGGACTCCCTGAGGGAAGCTTTGGGATGGATCTCTAGGGGCATCGGCTTGTGTTGAGCCTTCCAACGGCGTCTACCTTGATCTTCGTCCTAAGAAAGAAAGACAGAAAAAGAAACACACACACAAACTCAACTATGCAGCTTCCACATGAGGAAGGCAGGCAGGCACGCAGGCAGGCACAAGCTGCCTGCGTGCTTGCTTCGCCCTCCAGTTGCTGCTCCAGTTATTTGTTTTCCCTCAAACCCATCCTCAATGTGTTGGGTGAGGTTGAGCTCTGTCCAGCACAGGACGGGACGGAAACCAGCTTGGTCTTTAGTCAGCTTGGTGTCTATGAGTGGTATGAGGCGTTGGAGTAGCAGCCTCTCTTGTAGGTGATGCAGAGGAGGGAAATGGGTCGGTAGCTCTTTGAGGATGATGGGTCTTTGCCAGGTTTGGGGATTGCAACCACTTTGGCTTTTCTCCAGACAGAAGGGATGGTTTTCTGTGCCATGCATGTGTTCAGCATCCCCACGAGCCAGGTCTTTGCGTTAGGTTCCAGGTGCTGTATAATTTCTGCCAGTATGTCATCAATCCCTGCTGCTTTTCCGGGTTTCAACTTTCCCATTGCAGTTTTGAGTTCTTCTAGGTCGAAGGGTTTGGTTTGAGGGCTGGCTGATTGTGGTTGGTCTGATACCACTGTGCGATGGTATTCTCCTGTGGGTCGTGGCGGTGTTGGTAACGACTGCTGGCCACCAGTTGTGATGCAACAGAGTTCGCTGTGACTGTTGTGAATTATGGGTGGCTCCCTGAGGTCCTTGATCGCCATTGGGTCCAACAGTGGTCATTGAAGCGTGCACACACATGCACACATGCACCTACACACACAGGGGCACATGCGTATGCACACCTGGACCTTTAAATGAACAACAACACAAAAACTAAGGCACTGGTGTCGCACTTCTGGTTTACCGGAACGGGGTTCAACTCCCTGCAGTGCCCTGCTCAATGTGTTGTATTTCATTCATTGGTCCATGGTCTCAGGTCATTGAGCGGCGCGCTATAGTGTGCGATTCTTCATCATTGTTGAGGATTTTTTAAAGGTGAAAATCAAGGAAAAGCAAAAGGCTATAGTCCATGGTCACGGACCGCATACTGGTCAAGATCATTTACTAGTCTTCTAAAGGTCATTTATACTGGTGAAGATCATTTACTAGTCTTCTAAAGGTCATTTATACTGGTCAAGGTCAATTACTAGTCTCATGAAGGTAATTTATACTGGTCACAGTCATATACTGGTCACGGTCATTTCTACTGGTGAAGGTCATTTATACTGGTCAAGGTCATTTGTACTTGTGAAGGTCATTTATACTGGTCAAGGTCATTTACTAGTCTTATTGAAGGTAATTTATACTGCTCAAGGTCATTGATATTGGTCAAGGTCATTAAGTGGCACGCTATAGTGCGCGATTCTTCATCATTGTTGAGGATTTGAAAAAAGGTTAAATTGCAGAAAAGCGAAAGGCTAAAGTCCATGGTCACGGAGGGCATACTATAGTATGTTGTTTTTCTTTTTTTTTGGTGGTGTGCGGGCTCCATCCAATAACTACACCAGTTGTGATGCAATAGAGTTTGCTGTGACCGTTGTGAATTATGGGTGGTGTGGTCTTTGCCAAGACGGTGGATTGTGGCCCATGCCTTCCTGCTGTTATTTGTCATGTTGGTGTTCTCTATATCTTTTCGTCCTGGGCATGACGTTAAACTGTTCCGTTCGAGAGGACCGGCGACCCTCGAATGTAAACAGGTGTTGGGACAGGGTCAGGTGTTGTCTTGATGCATCCTATGATGATGCCACAGGTGTCATTTAGGGCTGTGTCGACCAATTTGGTGTGACGGGATAGGCTTGTAGGTGATGCAGAGGAGGGAAATGGGTCGGTAGCTCTTTGGGGATAATGGGTCTTTGCCAGGTTTAGGGATTGCAACCACTTTGGCCTTTTTCCAGACAGAAGGGATGGTTTTCTGTGCTATGCATGTGTTCAGCATCCCCACAAGCCAGGTCTTTCCGTTAGGTCCCAGGTGCTGTATCATTTCTGCTAGTAGGTCATCAATCCCTGCTGCTTTTCCGGGTTTCAACTTTCCCATTGCAGTTTCACGTTCTTCTAGGTCGAAGGGTTTGGTTTGAAGGCTGGCTGATTGTGGTTGGTCTGATACCACTGTGCGATGGTATTCTCCTGTGGGTTGGTGGCGGTCTTGGTCACAACTGGTGGCCAACAGTTGTAACCAACACCGCCACCGACCCACATAGAATACCATCGCACAGTGGTATCAGACCAACCATAATCAGCCATCACTCAAACCAAACCCTTCGACCTAGAAGAACTTGAAACTGCAATGGGAAAGTTGAAACCCGGAAAAGCAGCAGGGATTGATGACCTACTGGCAGAAATGATACAGCACCTGGGACCTAACTCAAGGCCCTGGCTTGTGGGGATGCTGAACACATGCACAGCACAGAAAACCACCCCTTCTGTCTGGAAAAAGGCCAAAGTGGTTGCAATCCCTAAACCTGGCAAAGACCCATTATCCCCGAAGAGCTACCGACCCATTTCCCTCCTCTGCATCACGTCTTTCTTATACCTGTGGTGTGCGGGCTCCATCCAATACCTACACTAGTTGTGATGCAACAGAATTTGCTGTGACCGTTGTGAATTATGGGTGGTGTGGTCTTTGCCAAGACGGTGGATTGTGGCCCATGCCTTCCTGCTGTTATTTGTCATTTGTCATTATGGTGTTCTCTATATCTTTTCGTCCTGGGCATGACGTTAAACTGTTCCGTTTGAGAGGACCGGCGACCCTCGAATGTAAACAGCCACGAAAGGAAACTGTGTGTGTGAGGTGTTCTCTATCATTTCATTCCAGACTTCACTGTCTATCTCCTGTGTTTTCCATTCATCTTGAGCGTTACACAGTCGTCTGATGTGCGGGGGGAGGTGCCGGCTAGCGCATAAAGGCACGGACGGGACAGGTGTTTTCTTGACCCATCCCGTGATGATGCGACAGGTGTCATTTAGGGCTGTGTCGACCAATTTGGTGTGACGTGATCGGCTCCAGCTTGAGCAGGAATACTCTGCTGTAGAGAAAGACAGGGCCATGGCAGTTGCACGGATTGTTTGTGGGTCTGCGCCCCACTTGGGAGTTCACTAGTTTTCACAGGATGTTATTGTGGGTGTTGACCGTGGCTTTTGTGTTCTCCAGGTGTTTTTTTGAAGAAGAGTGTCCTGTCCAGTGTAACTCCAAGATACATGGGGTGGGTATGGTTGGAGAGTTTGTGACCATCCCAAGTGACGCTCAGTTCTTTTCTTGCGTCTCGGTTCCTCAGGTGGAAGCTGCATAGTTGGGTTTGTGTGTGTCTTTCTTTTTCTGTCTTTCTTTCTTAGGACGGAGATCAAGGTAGACGCCATAGGAAGGCTCAACACTAGCCGATGCCCCTAGAGATCCATCCCAAAGCTTCCCTCAGGGAGCACAGCAAGCCAGCTAGCCAGCAAGCCTGCCCAGTCAGCCAACGCAGCCAGTCAGCTCCGCCAGTCAGCCAGTGTAGAAAGTCAGGCTGCCAAGCCAGAGCATATCAGCCCTTGCAGTCAGCCATTGCAGCCATACCAGCCTTGCTCAGTAAGCTCAGCCAGTCCTCTCTTGAGGCCTGGCTCTCTGTCTGCCTGGCCCGGTCTGCCCTGCCCTGCCTTGCAGCAACAGAACCAGCCTTTCTGGAAAGCCAGCCAGCTCAGAATGCGAGCTGAGCAAGCCAGTGCAGCAGCAAGCCCAGACTAGGTTACCGCAGCCTTACTGTGCAGCCACAGCCACTCAGTCTAGACCAGCAGGAGCTGGCCAGGCTCCAACCCTTGCAGCGCAGCCGTAGGCCGGATAGTCCCCCTGCCTGCACTTTGTTGCCTTCCTGGCCTGTCTGCCTGCCTAGGCGCCTCGGTCTTCCTGTCTGTCTGCCTTGGCCTGCCAGTCTGAAACTGGTTTAGACTAACTGCGTGCTTGCCAGCTGCGCTGGCTTGCTGAGCTCGTATTCTGAGCTGGCTGGCTTGCCAGCAAGGCTGGTTCTGTTGCTGCAAGGCAGGGCGGGGCAGACCGGGCCAGGCAGACAGAGAGCCAGGCCTCGAGAGAGGCCTGGCTGAGCTGACTGAGCAAGGCTGGTATGGCTACAATGGTTGACTGCAAGGGCTGATGTGCGCTGGCTTGGCAGCCTGACTTTCTACACTGGCTGACTGGCGGAGCTGGCTGGCTGCGTTGGCTGACTGGGCGGGCTTGCTGGCTAGCTGGCTTGCTGGACTCCCTGAGGGAAGCTTTGGGATGGATCTCTAGGGGCATCGGCTTGTGTTGAGCCTTCCAACGGCGTCTACCTTGATCTTCGTCCTAAGAAAGAAAGACAGAAAAAGAAAGACACACACAAACTCAACTACGCAGCTTCCACATGAGGAAGGCAGGCAGGCACGCACGCAGGCAGGCAGGCACAAGCTGCCTGCATGCTTGCTTCGCCCTCCAGTTGCTGCTCCAGTTATTTGTTTTCCCTCAAACCCATCCTCAATGTGTTGGGTGAGGTTGAGCTCTGTCCAGCACAGGAGCGGCCGGGACGGAAACCAGCTTGGTCTTTAGTCAGTTTGGTGTCTATGAGTGGCATGAGGCGTTGGAGTAGCAGCCTCTCTTGTAGGTGATGCAGAGGAGGGAAATGGGTCGGTAGCTCTTTGGGGATGATGGGTCTTTGCCAGGTTTAGGGATTGCAACCACTTTGGCCGTTCTCCAGACAGAAGGGATGGTTTTCTGTGCCATGCATGTATTCAGCATCCCTACGAGCCAGGTCTTTGCGTTAGGTTCCAGGTGCTGTATAATTTCTGCCAGTATGTCATCAATCCCTGCTGCTTTTCCGGGTTTCAACTTTCCCATTGCAGTTTCGAGTTCTTCTAGGTCGAAGGGTTTGGTTTGAGGGCTGGCTGATTGTGGTTGGTCTGATACCACTGTGCGATGGTATTCTCCTGTGGGTCGGTGGCGGTGTTGGTTACGACTGTTGGCCACCAGTTGTGATGCAACAGAGTTCGCTGTGACCGTTGTGAATTATGGGTGGCTCCCTGAGGTCCTTGATCCCCATGGGGTCCAACAGTGGTCATTGAAGCGTGCACAGACATGCACAAATGCACCTACACACGCACAGGCGCACATGCGTATGCACACCTGGACCTGTAAATGAACAACAACACAAAAACTAAGGCACTGGTGTCGGACTTCTGGTTTACCGGAACGGGGTTCAACTCCCTGCAGTGCCCTGCTCAATGTGTTATATTTACATGGTTCATTGGTCCATGGTCTCAGGTCATTGAGCGGCGCGCTTTTGTGTGCGATTCTTCATCATTGTTGAGGATTTTAAAAAAAGGTGAAAATCAAGGAAAAGCGAAAGGCTATAGTCCATGGTCACGGACCGCATACTGGTCAAGGTAATTCATACTGGTGAAGATCATTTACTAGTCTTATGAAGGTCATTTATACTGGTCAAGGTCATTTACTAGTCTCATGAAGGTAATTTATACTGGTCAGTCATATACTGGTCACGGTCATTTATACTGGTCAAGGTCATTTGTACTTGTCAAGGTCATTTATACTGGTCAAGGTCATTTACTAGTCTTATTGAAGGTCATTTATACTGCTCAAGGTTATTGATCAATATCAATGACCTTGATGACCCCAAGGTCATTAAGTGGCATGCTATAGTGCGCGATTCTTCATCATTGTTCACGATTTGAAAAAAGGTTAAATCGCGGAAAAGCGAAAGGCTATAGTCCATAGTCTCGGAGGGCATACAAAAATGTGTGGTGCTATACAGGCCGTTCTGGAAAATTTGGGACAGAGGTTCATCGTTGGCATCCAGGGAGTGTGTGTGCAAAATTTGGCATCGACCGGGTTAATGGTGCTGGAGATTAGCTGTTAACAAACTGACGGACACACACACACACACACACTCACTCAGAGTGCAAAACATACTCTATCCCCATGGCTTTGGCCTGGTGCCATACCGTTATTAATTATTGCCTACAATGTCAATTGTGAAATTACTTTACCGTTGCAATGCAACATTTACATTTCAACGAATGGACCTCGTAAAACAAAACAAAAACCAAGGCACTGGTTGTGGTACTTCTGGTTTACCGGAATGGGGTTCAACTCCCTGCAGTGCTCTGCTCAATTTGTTGTATTTACATGGTTCATTTTTATTTTCTGCTCATTGTGTTGCCTTTTCATACCCCCAGGTTCTTTAATGTGTTTGCACTCCCTACAGTTAGGTTACCAAGTCTATTTATTTATTATTTCTGTTCACTAGAACTAGAACCAATTACCAAAGTAGGCTTTCTAATGACACAACTCGCCTTTGTTTTTATGTGTAGCAAAAACGTTCTTTTTATTTACGCCAAAGAGTAGAGGCTGGTCTGCATTCATGCGAGCGGGGAAGTTTAGAGTAACATAGCTCTAAATGAAACGCATTAGAGCTATGGACCAGAGCTAGTAGTCATAGCACTTCATGGTATATGCATAGTTTATATAGTTTCATTATAGATATATTAAACAGAGAGGACTGGAGTCAATTGGGTTATATTATGTTTAACACTAATTTGAAGCTGTCAAAATCTGACAGACTTCTGGCGGCCATGGCCACGCCCACCTTTTGGTAACGCCCACTTTCGGCCAAGCCCACAAAAAGGACCCCCCATGTAATTTGCCAGGCAGGCTCCACTCTCAGACAGATATTTGGCTCCGTCTTATGAGCTAATTTAAAATTTCCTGTCTGAGAGCTAGCTAATTTAAGACATCCGGTTGCCTTCAGAATAAAATAAGGTTATTTAATTCGTTAATTAAATAATTGTCAATGCCCCAAGGCACAGCACTTTTTTGAGCGTTGACCTCAGTAGAAGGTCTACAACAGACATCTGCTATCAAAAAATGTCACACACGGCTTGAAGAAGCAGCAGCGCAGGACTCAACATTTAGACGGAAACTTGAGAAATTCAATCTAGCCAACACATCAGTGTCATTAGTGTCTCAGAAATGTTCTAGGACAGAAGAATGCACCATATTAAACAGCTTTGTAGAATACACACTTCGGTCTCCTTTCCTTGGAGATGACCTGCTTTGCCTGAAAAGTCTTAGTCTGTATAGTTGTACTCAATGTGGTGACAAGGCCTTACCATCTACAAAGAACATGTCACAATTCATAGTGCAGCCACTTGACGTGTCACAAAAAGGCATCTTAGACACTATTGCACAAATATTACCTGCTCAATCTGAACAATGTGAAACATGTCAGCAGGAAAAGAGCTTATCAACATATGAAGTAATTAACAGCCCACAGACCTTACTTCTCCTGTTAAGAGCTGGCACAAAAATTCCAAAAACGTTCAATTTATCCTGTCTGTACCACCAAAATGAGTATGCTTTGACCAGTATGTGTGTATTTTTCGACAGGCCACCATATGCGTCATTGTACATCCTTAAAGATCATAAATGGCATATCTGGACAAATGAATCGAATGACACAGCAGGCTATACCTTTGATGCAAAGAACATCCGCTCGACAGCACACAAAGACAGTAGTCACAAGTAGTTTCTATGTCGTGTCATACGAGAAAATAAACAGTCGAGAAATAATCAAGTTTCGTCAGGACAAACAAATGCATAAATGCACAGACAGATGCAATCAACGCACACAAGTGACACCCATTCCAAAGCTAGAGGTAACTCCTTGACCTGACTTAGCTTGCGTAGAGAAAGTGATTTCATGTCAATGCCCCAAGGCACAGCACTTTTTTGAGCGTTGACCCCAGTAGAAGGTCTGCTGCTGTGAATTTTACACCTCTCCCGCTTAGCGGAGAGTGTGGTGTGGTAGAGGACATCTCCCCGAACGCGTGGGTATGTCCAGATAGTTGCCTCGCGGAGGCCTCTTTGTCCAGTGTCCATTCTGGGTCCGGAAACGGTACTTTTTTCAGTGTTGACCACAGTAGAAGGTCTGCTGCTGTGAATTTTACACCTCTCCCGCTTAGCGGAGAGTGGGGTGTGGTACAGGACATCTCCCCGAACGCGTGGGTATGTCCAGATAGTTGCCTCGCGGAGCCGTCTTTTGTCCAGTGTCCATTCTGGGTCCGGAAACGGTACTTTTTGTCAGCCTTGACCCCAGTAGAAGGTCTGCTGCTGTGAATTTTACACCTCTCCCGCTTAGCGGAGAGTGTGGTGTGGTAGAGGACATCTCCCCGAACGTGTGGGTATGTCCAGATAGTTGCCTCGCGGAGGCCTCTTTGTCCAGTGTCCATTCTGGGTCCGGAAACGGTACTTTTTGTCAGCATTGACCCCAGTAGAAGGTCTGCTGCTGTGAATTTTACACCTCTCCCGCTTAGCGGAGAGTGTGGTGTGGTAGAGGACATCTCCCCGAACGCGTGGGTATGTCCAGATAGTTGCCTCGCGGAGGCCTCTTTGTCCAGTGTCCATTCTGGGTCCGGAAACGGTACTTTTTTCAGCGTTGACCACAGTAGAAGGTCTGCTGCTGTGAATTTTACACCTCTCCCGCTTAGCGGAGAGTGGGGTGTGGTACAGGACATCTCCCCGAACGCGTGGGTATGTCCAGATAGTTGCCTCGCGGAGCCGTCTTTTGTCCAGTGTCCATTCTGGGTCCGGAAACGGTACTTTTTGTCAGCCTTGACCCCAGTAGAAGGTCTGCTGCTGTGAATTTTACACCTCTCCCGCTTAGCGGAGAGTGTGGTGTGGTAGAGGACATCTCCCCGAACGTGTGGGTATGTCCAGATAGTTGCCTCGCGGAGGCCTCTTTGTCCAGTGTCCATTCTGGGTCCGGAAACGGTACTTTTTGTCAGCATTGACCCCAGTAGAAGGTCTGCTGCTGTGAATTTTACACCTCTCCCGCTTAGCGGAGAGTGTGGTGTGGTAGAGGACATCTCCCCGAACGTGTGGGTATGTCCAGATAGTTGCCTCGCGGAGGCCTCTTTGTCCAGTGTCCATTCTGGGTCCGGAAACGGTACTTTTTTCAGCGTTGACCACAGTAGAAGGTCTGCTGCTGTGAATTTTACACCTCTCCCGCTTAGCGGAGAGTGGGGTGTGGTACAGGACATCTCCCCGAACGCGTGGGTATGTCCAGATAGTTGCCTCGCGGAGCCGTCTTTTGTCCAGTGTCCATTCTGGGTCCGGAAACGGTACTTTTTGTCAGCCTTGACCCCAGTAGAAGGTCTGCTGCTGTGAATTTTACACCTCTCCCGCTTAGCGGAGAGTGTGGTGTGGTAGAGGACATCTCCCCGAACGTGTGGGTATGTCCAGATAGTTGCCTCGCGGAGGCCTCTTTGTCCAGTGTCCATTCTGGGTCCGGAAACGGTACTTTTTGTCAGCATTGACCCCAGTAGAAGGTCTGCTGCTGTGAATTTTACACCTCTCCCGCTTAGCGGAGAGTGGGGTGTGGTACAGGACATCTCCCCGAACGCGTGGGTATGTCCAGATAGTTGCCTCGCGGAGCCGTCTTTTGTCCAGTGTCCATTCTGGGTCCGGAAACGGTACTTTTTGTCAGCCTTGACCCCAGTAGAAGGTCTGCTGCTGTGAATTTTACACCTCTCCCGCTTAGCGGAGAGTGTGGTGTGGTAGAGGACATCTCCCCGAACGTGTGGGTATGTCCAGATAGTTGCCTCGCGGAGGCCTCTTTGTCCAGTGTCCATTCTGGGTCCGGAAACGGTACTTTTTGTCAGCATTGACCCCAGTAGAAGGTCTGCTGCTGTGAATTTTACACCTCTCCCGCTTAGCGGAGAGTGTGGTGTGGTAGAGGACATCTCCCCGAACGCGTGGGTATGTCCAGATAGTTGCCTCGCGGAGGCCTCTTTGTCCAGTGTCCATTCTGGGTCCGGAAACGGTACTTTTTTCAGCGTTGACCACAGTAGAAGGTCTGCTGCTGTGAATTTTACACCTCTCCCGCTTAGCGGAGAGTGGGGTGTGGTACAGGACATCTCCCCGAACGCGTGGGTATGTCCAGATAGTTGCCTCGCGGAGCCGTCTTTTGTCCAGTGTCCATTCTGGGTCCGGAAACGGTACTTTTTGTCAGCCTTGACCCCAGTAGAAGGTCTGCTGCTGTGAATTTTACACCTCTCCCGCTTAGCGGAGAGTGTGGTGTGGTAGAGGACATCTCCCCGAACGCGTGGGTATGTCCAGATAGTTGCCTCGCGGAGCCGTCTTTTGTCCAGTGTCCATTCTGGGTCCGGAAACGGTACTTTTTGTCAGCCTTGACCCCAGTAGAAGGTCTGCTGCTGTGAATTTTACACCTCTCCCGCTTAGCGGAGAGTGTGGTGTGGTAGAGGACATCTCCCCGAACGTGTGGGTATGTCCAGATAGTTGCCTCGCGGAGGCCTCTTTGTCCAGTGTCCATTCTGGGTCCGGAAACGGTACTTTTTGTCAGCATTGACCCCAGTAGAAGGTCTGCTGCTGTGAATTTTACACCTCTCCCGCTTAGCGGAGAGTGTGGTGTGGTAGAGGACATCTCCCCGAACGTGTGGGTATGTCCAGATAGTTGCCTCGCGGAGGCCTCTTTGTCCAGTGTCCATTCTGGGTCCGGAAACGGTACTTTTTTCAGCGTTGACCACAGTAGAAGGTCTGCTGCTGTGAATTTTACACCTCTCCCGCTTAGCGGAGAGTGGGGTGTGGTACAGGACATCTCCCCGAACGCGTGGGTATGTCCAGATAGTTGCCTCGCGGAGCCGTCTTTTGTCCAGTGTCCATTCTGGGTCCAGAAACGGTACTTTTTGTCAGCCTTGACCCCAGTAGAAGGTCTGCTGCTGTGAATTTTACACCTCTCCCGCTTAGCGGAGAGTGGGGTGTGGTATAGGACATCTCCCCGAACGCGTGGGTATGTCCAGATAGTTGCCTTGCGGAGCCGTCTTTTGTCCAGTGTCCACTTTATAAAGTCCATGCACTCCAGTGAATAGCATTTATCCATTTAGATAACTTTATTATTATTATTATAAGGATTTAATTACTTATTCTTACACAGAAACATAATGTGTGTCTTATAGCATCATATAGCATCATTTAAATGCTTAATTTGTAGTTTTAATGTGCAAATTAAACTTTTTTTCAATACTCTAGAGGGTACTCTTATTTTGAAGAGATCGTCCACCGGAAGTCTTAAATTAGCTCACTAGATTAGCTCACTAGACGCTGCCAGCATAGAGCTAGTTGTAGAGTAGACTGTAAAGTGTAACTGGGTTCTGCACATAAAGAAACATTTATATTTTACAGGCATAATAAAGACAATCATATCACCCACTTATTGTACATATGTTTTAACAACTCGGTACGTTGACGAATGACGAGAACAAAGGGGTAGGGGAAATCGTTGAAAATGTTTGTCCTCCTTCAGAACTACACCGACCGCAATGCCATTCAGTATTTTAGCTGTGACGTGAGCGCTCCCTCCTGAGATACTTCCGGGTCCTACTTTTGTGTCCCCATGGAGTTATCTGATAAATGTATCTTATAAATCTGAGACGAAAACAACCACGAAAGTCTAATTTTACCGCTTTCCTCGCAACAACAAAGCTGCGCTGCTCTCCCAAACCTGACAGTGACAGGCCGTCTGTCCCACATGGAATACTATCGCCATTTTATTTTATTGTGTCAAATAAATCCTCATAATGCAAACTAGATTCAACATACTCAAGCCTGCACACATTCTAAATATACCCCACCGATCAAATGGACTGTTGCCACCTTCAATAATAATGATAATAATAGTCTTTATTGTCTCCACATCATATATTTTTGTTGTCATGGACACTTGTACAAAACATTAATAATTCTACTCGAGTTGGAAGCATTAAGACCCATTTTAACCCTCAATGGCTTCCTTTCTGAAAAATAACGTCACTGTAAAAAGATTCACGCGTTTTTAGATATTCAATTTACAATGAGATGCGGACGGGAGCTGGTGCCACTTGGACCCGGACGTAACGTAGCACTACAAAATGACGTCGGATTTAAATACTGAATTATGCCATTATATTGAATATAGCGTCACATATACATCCGGAGCACTGTGCTTGATTTCCCCGCCTTTTGGCTCCTCGCAGGCAGGCAGTCAACACAGGACGGGTCGGGTACACAAATCTTTCTTTGTGTTTATTACTTTGTTCTTTCTTTTACACCTTAGACCCATTTACCATAATGTGAGCGCTGGCTGTTGCGTCGGTTAAACTCCAGCTGGCCATGTTGCTTCCGTCCGACGTAGCGAGGCTTGTATTGGGTAAGTAGTAGTATTATACCCGAACCCTGGCTAATGTCAACCTTTACTGCCAGCTGGGCGGTAGGCTAAACTTAGCATTTTGTTAGCAAAGTTATTGCTTCTTTCACTCTGAGTCTGAGAGTATCCACATTGTTTCCATTTGTATACACTCAGACTTACAAATTGATACATTAATAACGCCTGTCTTTTACTGTCTAATCATGTATGCACACTTGCACAGGGTATCTACAGGAAGAAGGATTATCCTCCACCAGTACAGCCTTCATTCATGAGAGCCCCAGCTTAAAAGAGTATGCTGAACACAGCACAGATGATGGATTTATTCCTTCTTGTGTATTTGTAAGTGGGACTTTTTGTTTCTAAATAAATCACACCCTTCGCAAACAGTACCATAGATGTCGACTGTCATAGTTGTCATCATGACACAAGACCCATAAGAAGAGTGACACATAACAATCAAGACTTACATTTTCTTTTAATGATTATAATACTTTAGCCGCAATTTGCAACTCTAGATTTTTTTACAATGGGTTGAATCTAGAGTTGCAACAAGCTCCATCCACTTCCTATTCATCATTTTTGGTTTGTGATCTGCTTGTCTTAAATGACGTTAAACTCACCAACATTGCAGCTGCAGTCCAAGCTTGAATTATCCTCTTTCAATCTGCCGAGCTTGTTTTTAAAAAAAATACCCCGTAGAGATGTTATGAGCTACTTTCTGTCAAGACATCCTCTGCAAGTGATTATTTTTCTAAGTTCTGGAGTTTGGAAGCACTCGTCGTACGTCACTGAACGGCCCTGCGTTCAACCTGTTTCGAATTTGCACATAATGCAGGAGGCAGCAGCGCGACCCGTTAACAGAAACGAGCGCTTCCAAACTGCAACACTTAAAAAAATAATCATTTGCAGAGGATGTCTTGACAGAAAGTAGCTCATAACATCTCCACGGTGGATTTTTATGAAAAACAAGCTCGGCAGATTGAAAGAGGATAATTCAAGCTTGGACTGCAGCTGCAATGTTGCTGAGTTTAACGTCATTTAAGACAAGCAGATCACAAACCAAAAATTATGAATAGGAAGTGGATGGAGCTTGTTGCAACTCTAGATTCAACCCATTGTAAGAAAATCTAGAGTTGCAAATTGCGGCTAATAATACTTGTCTTGTGCATGCAATACGTGACTGGGAATTATATCTATTGATTATTAATGCATACTGGGGAAATATCATTTCAGTCTCTGTTTGGGAAAAACCTGACTACCATCTTGAATGAGTATGTTGCTGCCAAAACAAAAGGTGAGTGGGGTTATTATTATTTTGTTATTATTGTTTACTATAGTGTGTGTGTGTGTGTGTGTGTGTGTGTGTGTGTGTGTGTGTGTGTGTGTGTGTGTGTGTGTGTGTGTGTGTGTGTGTGTGTGTATATATAGATATCCTAACTCATGATTGTGTGGCTATAATGTTTCTGTTTGGGTGTATATAAGGTTTCTCAAACATGTTTGACCTCTACAGAGACCAGTCATGAAGTCCCTCCCATAATGACTTCCCTTTGGAAAAAGCTTGAGTGTACACTCAACCAAATTAAGTACGATTTTCTTCATGTTTTCACACAATGCAGTATACTAATATGTTATTCTGAACTTAATCTTCCCATCTTTTTAGATGCATGTAAAAAACACATTTCAATTAGATTTGTTCCAAAACTAGTTTTAATGTGTTATGTATTTGTCTTCCCCTAGATCATTGCAGAATTCTCCATCTTTATTGGTATCATCTCAAAGAGGTACGTTTTTCAAATTTGAGTGAGATTAATTTTGATAAAAAAAAACAAAAAAAACTTTCTAACTTATGTTGACAGTGACACACACACACACTTCAATTCAAAGGAGCTTTATTGGAAAATTTGATATGAGTAAATATATGTTTACATTGCCAAAGCAAGTTCCAAAATATCAGTTGAAAATGGGGAAAGTACAGTATATACAGTTGGAGGGGGTACAGGTACAGCATTAAGTAAACAGAGCTGTGTCACATTGCGTCATTATACTGTACATGTAATTATATATGAACAGCGAACTAGCAAATGTGCAAGCTCACAATGTGACGCATTGTGAGCTTGTAGATGAGTCACTTTCACTGAATTGTCACACCTAGCCTTCTCTAATGAGTCTCTTCCCTTTTGCAGCGCGTTCACGGATTGGAGCGGCACACATGAGAATACAGCACGCCTTGACTATGTCCCCCAATAGCAGCCTTGCATGCTCCACAGATACTGAGATGGGCCCAATCACCACCAGCAGCCTCGTCCACACTTCCCACGGTATGCTGGGCCATTCCACTCCTGTCAACTACTCAACACATGAGACCAGAGCCTCCTCGATGAGCAGCACACCCTTTCAAATTGAAGAAGGCGGCAGATTGGACACCATGGGAAGTAAGTACTTGACCATGAATATCTTTGCTGTATTATTAGGCAATGCTACTGGTTGGGGAATTTGTTTCATACACCATGTGTACGCTTCACATACATTTAATTTCATCCTGTTTGTGGTTCAGACAGCAATGCTAAAATTTAATTTATTTACCGGTACTTCACACGCATATATAAATCAGATCAGAAATGACAGTGTTAGAGAATCAGCCCAGGTTGGAAGGTTTACTTTGGGGATAAAACAAGAGAGACAAGGTTGAGATGGTTTGGGAGTGTGCAGAGGAGATATGAGGTCTGATGGCGCTGCCAGGCAAGGGAAGAAGAGGAAGGCCAAAGAGGATATTATGGACTAGACCTGTGCCCGCCTGGGGAAACGAGACATTTCCTGGTCTAGAGCAAGGTATACAGTATGAATTGGAAGTAAGGTCACCAACGTCATTTTCGGTATCACGCAATTCCAGACGGCAGATTCGTCGCACCATGGGAGCCAAACTACACCCGGAAGTTCGGCGGAATGCACTGGAGTCAATGAGAGCTCAGTGACCAGCTCATGAACAAACACTATTTCTGAATGACTGAGAACTTTTGTAAAGTAATCGCTTAAGTGACACAGGTCTCAATGGTTCATAAATAATGTTTGTTATGAGCTGGCCCAGCTTGCTCCATTCACTGCTTTGTATTCATTTAAAGGGATTGTGACATTAAAAAAAAGGTTTTGGAATTGTTCTTATTTTTTTAATAGGTTTTCTAAGCTCAATTGCACCCAAAAAACAACTTTTAACATTCAGTAGATTTTCTGTGATCTGGGGTTTTCTGGCTCAAACAGGTGCTCTGATTTTCCTGCTGTTTGTGATGTAAGATCCTGCAAATCCCATATATGTCAATGGGATTTGCCAGCAGATGTCACTGTTTTCACTGTGTTCCCTGTTTTCATTGTAGCTCAAAAGGCTTCCAAACCCCAAAGAAAACTTCAGACCACAGAAAATCCACTGAATGTTTTTTGGGTGTAATTGAGGTCATAAAACCTAAAAGAAAAACAAATGAAAATGAATGTCATAAAACCTTTAACTTCCGGTGCGAGATTTGGCTCCCATGAAAGTGTCTTGGCACAGCCCAGTCACGTGACCATGATACTACTTATTCTGGAGTGGGATTGAACTACAGTGTCCGCTGTTTTCTACTAGGGCGGAGGGGGGGTGGCATTCAGATCGTTGAACAATTACACTTAAGCATTTAATCCAGAGCGGTTTACAATAAGCAAGAACAAAAATACATCAAATTCATAAATAGTCATCATGAATCATACGTAAGCTAAGAACCTAACAGTTGAATATCTAATGAACTATGCATATATAAGAGTTTGGGACTTGTGGAGCGTTGTCCCAGCATTTTTAGTGAAGGTACTTTCAGCTTCCCTGTTGGCTGGTCTGAGCGAGCAATTTACAATTTACAATTTAGGCATTTAGCAGACGCTCTTAATCAGCAGGAGGGTTTGTAGGGTTCCAGTATGATTCAACGCATTGCTCCCGGCAACACCCGCCCATCTATACCAGATATCATGGTGGCTGGGCCAGGCATAGACATATAAAGGTAAACCAGACTCCTCTTCCGGATCTGGGGCATGTGTTCTTGAGGTTTGAGGCAAACATTTCCCAAGATTCCTTGCGAAGCATGAGCGGAAGCCAATAGCAAGAGGTCGGGGAGGAGCAAACCATGCCTTCTTTAGGAGACCATTTGTAGGCCATTGCGTCTCTAGTGGCTCCAATGAAGTTCGCCCATCTTCATAAATAGACCATCTATTCTTTTAAATATCCATGGGGCCATGGACACAGTGGGCGGACACATTATTAGGAGACGGGAAGAAGGTCTATTCATTTCCAACCATGGTAGAATGAACGTGAACACAGCCAACAGCTGAACCGTTCTTTAGCTCCATGGTCACTGAACTAAATACTGGACCCAATCATCACAAGGCACACGATATTAAACAATTTTAAAATCTAAAATACTTATTTATTTATTAAGTCATGTATTGTCTGCCAGTGGTGGTTCTTATATTTGTGATGGCACTTCATCGTTGCTAAAATAGGTAAATTATTGCTTTAAAGGAGATTCACCAGTGCACATTCTTGTCCCCGACCCCCGAATTACAACAGCCCAGATGTCTCCAGGACGACGGAAATGGTGAGATATATATTGTTTTTGTTGTTTTTATGTTTTAGAAAAGTACTAGTGAGATGAACAGCAAACTAGCTTCTTCACTTGATTAGTTTTGTCCCCGAAACACACATGTTCATGCATTATTATAAAAATAAGAGACGATGCATGCACTATAGTGTACCAGAAGAAGGCCAGTTGGGCAATGGTGTATGTTTTTGTCCCTGGCAGCCATAGCTGGATAGAGAGGCCATCTGGAAAAACAGAAGGTCCCCGGTTCGTTTTGGAAATGTCCCTGAGTAAGACACTTGACCCCTAACTTCTGCTATCCGGGCGCTGTAGTACCAATTTATAGTATAAATTACCTGTTGTACCCTGTGCATTTTTATCAGTTCTGCAGCGCTCTACGTTTTTTAATGCCAGGACGACATGGACGTCATTAGATGCTCCTATAAAATATATAGATATTTTTCTGTAGCAAGTAGACGCCTCGGTAACCACCAGCTATGGGATCTTTTTTTGCAACCCCCCTCCATTTACCTTGGTTAAAAGCAGGATTTTCAAAGCCCCATAACTCTGCTTCTACGTTCGCTGTTCATGGTAATCCTGATTCATCCGATGTTCGGATGTCATTTGTGACTTTGTCTCGCATTGCTCCCAACATGTAAACGTTTCTGGCGAAAGGTAAACGGCTTGAGCTAATGCTAATGATAGCCGATGGTTACAATGGTGGAATGGAAGCTGCTCAACAGGCTGTGAACATGATGAAAAATCACTGGATCGGCTGGCCAAGGTTAACTACACTTTGCTGCCACCTAACGTGACAATAAAAGAGTTCATGCTTGTTTAGGTCACTAAATTACGACGCAAGATCGAATGTCATGTGGCCGATATAAATACAGTGGGCTCACTTCACACAAGTGTGATTTGTATCTACTGTATGGGCTGATATCTGTTCTGCTGTGCTCAGGGATTCCCCTAGGAGGAGAGGTGGTGGTCTGGGTGGGCCCAGTGGTACCATAAGATCCAGCATGACTGCAAGTAGCCTGACTGTAGAGCCTCAGCCTGAGCAAGATGTCAATGAGAACTTCCCTGTAAGTAGTACTGTGTGTGTGTGTGTGTGTGTGTGTGTGTGTGTGTGTGTGTGTGTGTGTGTGTGTGTGTGTGTGTGTGTGTGTGTGTGTGTGTCTTGTTACGAATGTGTTGTCTTTCGTTTTAATGTCTTTGCTGCTGCATCAAACCTTGGGGAGAATTGTTAGCAGAGGGAACTAGAATAACTAGTGCCTTATAAGCCATGCGCTGCATGAAATCCTGGTCATACATCTTGTCTCCACAGCAAATGGTGATACAAAATGCACGAGAGAAGATACTGGGTGACAGGTCATTACAAGAGAAGTTGGCTGAAAACATTAACAAAATCCTTGCAAGGTAACTAATATATAAGATGTTTTTTATCGTTTAATTTCCTGGTCCCTGTACCACACTTCCCAGCATTACTTGTGGGAGAGGTGACTGCTTTGTCAAATGTGACTGAACAAAAGCCTGTTGTGTACCACGCCTTTCTTCTGTCTGTTTTCTGTGTGACAGTGATCAAAGCCCTCAGACATCAAAGACATCCTGTAGCACCATGGAGACAGACCAGTCTATCGATGAAATCCTGGGACTGCAGGTGCCTTTTACTTCCCTATTAGCAGACTCTACATTCAACTTATTTTGCTTATTATTATAGGCTAAGAATTCCTTAACCAAATGACATTAGGCGAAGCCAGATTAAAGACAAAAGCAATTATAATCATTGCAACAAACCTATATACTTTGTTGACTGGAGTCCCCCAGGACTCTACTAGGCCACCTACTTTAATTATTAAAAGAAAATCTCTTCACTGAACGTGGCCCATCTACAAGCTTGCAACGTGTCGCAACTTTTTAGATCTGCTATTTTCAGCGGATGTTCGACCCCAGAATAGGGACACTGGCATTCGGTTCATGTGGTTAAATAAGCTGTAATGAATGCCTTCGTAGTTGGACCACCTTCCATTGTGACATGTCTCACCAGGGGGAAATCCATATGAGTGATGTTGCCATCCATGACATATTGGAACAAACTGAAAGTGACCCCGCATTCCAGGCTCTATTTGATCTCTTTGATTACAGTAAGCATTTTCACCTGACACCAGTCATATTTGTATTTTCCTTCTGAACACATACAAGAATGAATATGGTTTTTAATAAAATGGTTAAAGAACTGAACACCTGCTGCATAAAAGCTATGGTCTTAACTGATTCTTAATTCTAAGGGTCCAACCACAAGCTCTCTTTCAACAAGAGAAACTGCAGTGTTTTTGCTTGATTCCGAACTATTTGCAGATAAAACCAGAATCACTGAGGAGCCAGAAGATGGTGTTATGAGCAGTAGCCCTGAAGAGAATACTGCTGGGTCTTCAGCTACTAGCAGGACTCCCCAGGATAAAGAGCAAGGTATTTATTTCCTGATTTATGTATATTGGTTCATACGGTATATAAAGAGCATAGGCTTGCCAACTTAAGATCATTTGTGGGAAGGAACGTGTGCAGTTGGAACCAATAACATTTCAGAATAATAACATTTGGTGTGTTTTTACCCAACATAAAATTGTATTAATTAAATGAGCATGAAGGACAACGTTATACTTAATCATTGCTGTAATTTAACATGTCATTTTCCATTTGCGGCTCAAGATACATGCATTGCTGGGAGGACAAAGTATGGACAACAGCCTAACAGCAGAAAAACCAGAAAGCCTGCTGCCCTCAGTTTGTTGAAGAAGACGATACTTGGGCCGAGTGTCAGAAGATGCAGAATAGAAAACAGCTGTGCCAGGCTGTTGACAATCTCGCAGCCAGGAACCACCTCAACCTCATCTACTGATGCAATGAACTCTAACAGAGGAGGAGATGACGAGGAATCTCTCTTCAGAGAGGATGCAGTTGCACCCATGGATGTTCAAGAACCTCTGGATCCTCCCCTATCACCTCCTATCCCTCCTCCTCCTACTTGTCTTCCACAAGCTACTCTCCCTTCTCTCCCTCCCCCTCTTCCCCCTACTTGTCCCCCATCTCTTCCTTCTACTTGTCTCCTTGCTGTTACTTCTCCCCCTCCCCCTCTTCCCCCTACTTGTAGTCCTCTTCCTTCTACTTGTCTCATTGCTGTTACTTCTCCCCCTCCCCCTCTTCCCCCTACTTGTAGTCCTCTTCCTTCTACTTGTCTCCTTGCTGTTACTTCTCTCCCTCCCCCTCTTCCCCCTACTTGTCCCCCTCCTCTTCCTTCAACTTCTCTCCCTTCTCCCGCTCCTCCTTCTCACCCTCCTCTCCACTCCTCTCCTAGGAAAACAGCCTCTCAGGAGGTGTTGGAAATAAACATGGACAGCAGAAGCATCTGCACTGGCCTCAGTGCATCACCTGCCAAATCTGCTGCAAGTGAGACTATGTCGCGGTCAAATGTGATCCAAATGCAGCAGAATAAACGAGCACAGAGGGCAGGAGCAGGTCGTAATGCACAATTATCAACATTCCATATTCCTGCTGTAAGCTCTCGGTTCGCTCCTGTGCCAGATAAAACAATCAAAACCTCTCTGAATATAACAGCAGCCGCTTCCTCATTAACATCCCCTAAATCCACTCCCGCCTCTTTCTCCGCGCCAGTCACAGCCATGCCGGTTCCATCGACAGTCCTATCCAGCACACCCAGCCAGGGCCCAGCTGACCCTGGGAATATAGTGTCCCTGAAGATCATCATCAGTGACGAACAGGAGGAGGCTTCTTGCTCAGCTGACCGTGTGTTGACTCAGGCCATTTCCAGCATCTCAGACCACAAGATCCCGACAATATTCCTCTCCTCCCCTTCCAATTCACCTGCCAAGGCCCCACACAGAATACCCCCAACAGCCAGCCAGGACGAGACTATTCTGGCAGTCAGCAGCCTGCAGAGTTCTGAGGTTCTTCAACCTGCAATGACATATACTAACTCTTTTAGCAGCAAATCTGGGTTGATTGTAGGTTCTCCATTAACTGGGACATCTCAGCCCCAGCCCAGCTACATAATCCAGTTACCCATGGATACGGTTGACACCACCCTCCCCGCACCCACTGCCAGCTACATCTTGGTGACTGACCCTTCTGCTACAGACCCCCATGCCAGAAATGTGTTGATACCAACTGGTACCTCACAGGGGCCTACAAGCCAGTACACTCTGGCCACACCACCCAGAGGCCAGAGCCACCCTACTGGTAAGAGAAGTAGTCAAACCCCAGTATTACAATATTCAAGTATCCTTGATAACATTGAACCAAATAAATCAACTATGAAGTTGTTATTGGCAATACATTATTGCATTTTATTGAATCTTTAACTATTTCCTTCTGCACTCCCCATTAGTCATCATATTGTTCATTGTCATTTGGTCTTCATTCCTTGCTGAATACCTGCCAGAAGTGTTTTGTTGCTGATCTTTGATTGGCTTCTCTGTGAATAACCGTGGCCAAAATATAGCCAAAAATATTCAGTATTATCGTTTATGCTCTTTCAGGATCAGCGCTTGTCTACCAGTCCTCTGTTGGGCCCATGATGCTGCCTGTGTCTGTTATGGGTCAGAATACTGCAGGCACAGGAACGTTTCAAATTGTTTCCAATCAGGTAAGCAAATACTAGTTTTTACATAGAAATTAATGAATGTGTTTATTTAATTTATAGTGTACAATGTCAATAAAACCAAATAAGCAATATCAAATAGCACATGCTCTGTCTTTTTCAGCTTGTTACTGTGTCTAGCCCTGTACACACCCAGCCAAAATCTGTCAAAAATACACACCCCACATTGGCCCAGAAACAGCCTACAGTCTCAAGTAAGATTTATTTATAAGTCACTGCATTACATTTGTGTCATCCTGCATTGGTAATTACTTGCGTAAGAAGAGCGCGCAAGTAGTGTCATTGGCTGCTTATGGTGGTGGTGTCCATCGGCCAATCAGGGATTGGCTGATGACATAACTAAGGTACGTTTGGTGATCGGCTGGGTATGTATGTACCGTATGTATGTCGGGGTAAGAATTGTGGTCCCTTATTGGCTGGGTCTAAAGGATTTAGAAAGCAGTTGTAATAGACATTTGTTAGGGAGCGCCTGCTGGCCAAGTGGTCCAGGCGCATATCACACTTTGGCCTGACAGCGCGTTGCGTGTTCATGACGACCTTTGCTGCATGTCTCTCCCCATCTCTCTCTCCCGTCATTCTTCACTTGTATCTATAAAATAAGGCAAAAAGCCAAAAACAAATCTTAAAAAAAAAGAAAGAGACATTAGTTAGTAGCAGTACTTGTGTGCTCTACTTGCGCACAAGTAGGCCATGTATGGCCTACTTGTGTACAAGGCGCAAGTTGGCACCTCGACAGAGTGCATATCTAGTTACTCATCTTGTTCTCTTGAATTGCAGGCAAAACGGGAACTGCTGAAGAAGAGTTAATCAGCAACGTGGTCAAGGTGATCTCGACTGAGAAGATGGTAGCTGCAGGCATGAGCCCTGCTGGTCATCGTAGGATCCTCTGCTTTGACTCTGCTGGAGACTCCACACCACCACATGGCACCATATCGGCTCTACCCACCACACCTCCAACATCAAACACTCCTGTGTCACCTCCCCTTCAGCTCACTGAGAAAGCTAATACTGCACCAGTTCGTCGAGGAAGGCCTGCTATTTTGGCTGGCAGCAAGCCCAAAAGGACGATTGAGGCTCCTGAATGTCCAGACCATACTCAGGGGTCAGAGGTGACAAAAGAGACACAGGAACCCCTGCCTCAACAACGGCAACAGAATGATTCTGTGAGAAAGACACCACGCAAAGAGGGTCATAAAGTCCTTGATCAAAAATCTAAAAATGCAAGCGTCAATGAGGTTGATGTCTCACAGCCTGAGTCCTCAAAGAAGTCTGCATCTGCAAGGAGATCAAAATCGTATGACGGCAAACGCAACAACGAGGACAACGGCAGTCAGGCAAAACCTAAGGAATCCAATAGTTCAAGGTCAGCATCGTCTGCCTCAAGGAGATCAACATCATTTGACGGTAAACGCAGCAACGATGATGACAGTCAGGCAAAACCTAAGGAATCCCATAGTTCACGGTCATCATCATCTGATTCAAGGCAGCGATCAGGGAACAGGATGGAGAAGGAGGAGGCCAGCGGGAAAAAGCCTGGTGACAACTGTCAGGCTAAACCTAAGGAATCCCGTAGTTTACGGTCAGCATCGTCTGACTCAAAAAGATCAAAAACCTTTGACAGCAAAAGCAGCAATGATGACAACGGCAGTCAGGCAAAACCTAAGGAATCCAATAGTTCAAGGTCAGAATTGTCTGACTCAAGGAGCACAAAATTATTTGACGGTAAACACAGCAACGATGATGACAGTCAGGCAAAACCTAAGGAATCCCATAGTTCACGGTCGTCATCGTCTGATTCAAGGCAGCAATCGGGGAACAGGAAGGAGGATGCCAGCGGGAAAGAGCCTGCGAAGAAGGATCCAGCCAAGTCCCGTGAGGGACGGCCAGAGAGGAGAGAATCCCATAGTTCACGGTCGTCGTCATCTGATTCAAGGCAGCGATCAGGGAACAGGAAGGAGGAGGCCAGCGGGAAAGAGCCTGCAGAGAAAGATCCAGCCAAGGCCCCTGAGGGACGGCCAGAAAGGAGGGCTTCCTCTCAGGAATCTCCTAGTGTCACAGCTAACAAAGAGAATGAGGTGGAGGGGAGCAAGCCAGAGCAGCAGCAACAACTATCATCATCGCCTTCCTCAACACAACAAGAGTTTAGCCCACCACCAGCAACTCCTCAGACCCCCAACAAGCAGTGCAAATCCAGTAAGACTTCACATAGGACTCCCTCTAAGACCAGCTCCCTAACAAAACGGGCATCTGAGATGCTCCAGGACATCAAGGGACTCAACCCTCCTTGTACCCCAGGCAAGGGGTCAGGCACAGGCTGTCCAGACTTTCCTCTGCCCCGTACCCCTGGGACTGATCATGTCCAGGAGGACTCATTAGACCAACCCCGGACCCCCGCCAGACAAAGGGAGTTAACTCCCAGGCATCTCTTGCCACCTACAACCCCAGAGCTGCCTACCTGCAGCCCAGCCAGTGAGGCTGGCAGTGAAAATAGCATCAACATGGCTGCTCACACTCTTATGATATTGTCACGTGCCACCATTGCCAGGACAGGCACACCATTGAAGAACAGCATGCGCCAGGATGGGACAGGAGAGATGTCTCCTACATCATCTAAGACTACCAAGAAGCGCAAGCAGTCCTCTCCTGCTCCTACCAGCCCCCAAGCCAAAAAGGTGTCGAAGCGTTCATCCACTGAAAAAAAGAAGGAAAAGGTGAGTCTTATGTTGAAATCTGCACAATATTGTGTACACTTCATCAACCGAATCTTTTTATGTATTTATTTTAGTTTTATCAGTGGGAGTGTGAGCAGTGCATTGAATGCCGCAATGTTTGTGTTCACACAAGCAGATGCAAAGATACAAAAAGCACATTTGTCACTTTGTATCTGCCAGTTCAACTTATTTGTAGCAGGTACAATCGTCGGATTTGCTTTGTTAAGGCCCAGCCCTACCTGGACCCTCATCAAACCCTGTACACTCAAGACACTGCCCCTGCTGCCACCATTAGATCTCCATATATGGAGCTGACCTGTTCTGACATTCCAAATGTTTATCAAACCCTGTACAGTGCACTCAAGACACACTCCATATATGGCTAGTGCACGCAAGAAGTGACCACCCTTTAGGGCGAGGTCGCTTCTTGCCCTCAGGCAGACGTCTTACTGGTGTTATGCTATGTTCATTGTTTACCTGTAATGGTATCATAGTTTCTTTGCACTACTTATGTGGCTTGACTGGAGTTCATGCTTATTCCGATCTCACTGTATTTCGCTCTGGATAAAAGCGCTAAATGACATAAATTTTTACCGTATAATTGTAATGCCTTTACTTTTATAGAAGCAGAAGAAAGTGTTGGACTGCTTCCCAGATGACTTGGATGTGGACAAGTTCCTCTCCTCTCTTCACTATGATGAGTGAATTTGATCACTAATCACATCATGAGAGGGTTCCCGGATGCTTACATTACTGTTACTGTTACATTGCCTGAGGCCTTATATGACATATTCTGGTGGGTCGTGGAGTGGACGACTGTCGCTGTTGTTTTTCCCTAACAAGTCATTTATGTCATTATCCATTTATGTACTGCAGCCATCAAAATGGCTGCAGAGTTGATCAAGCTTTTTATTACTGCTTGTAACTTAAAGGATACTGACTGTAAAGAGCTCTATTTCAGAACATACAACTAACATTGACTTGTGCAATTAAAAAAAATTCTACAAATGTCTGATGGTACATGAAAAATCATATCTACTCATCTTGTTCTGGAAAGTTTAGTGGAAAGTGTAGTTCACTCAAAAATAATGTTAATATATATGTGAATGCAACATGTGTGTGTATATATATAAAAGAAAAACGTTTTAAAATGTTTGAAAATGATATTGTCAGTTTGACAGCAGTGACAAACTGTTTCAAAACTGCTTACTCAGGCTTTAACTGGACATGCTCTAGGAAAATGTTTTAATAAACCGATTAATTGAAACCTTGTGTCATTATCTTTCAAATATAGTCTTTGCAGACAGTGAAAACCACCTTTTACATCTTATTAATTAGAATAGGCTGTTGATTAGAATCACATACAGAATAGAATGTCTATAATTTAACAAGACCTAAAACAATGAGTCAATTTAATAATTATAAAACAAAATAAATTCTGACTATTTATTGGGGATTAGCTCAATGTGTCTACAATTTATCACCATATACATCTGGCCTTAGCAGATTGGGCCGCTTCTCACTTTCTTCACTTGTTACCACTGCCTAGTCAGGCTAGTAGTTTCTGACAGCTCCAATAGTGAAGTAAATTTGGCTACCTCCGATTGGACCATAATGTACTTCTGGGTCTACGTTGTTCTATCAGTTTCACAATAAAAGTTGAAATTGAAGACCAATAAAGGTATCATTTCATTTGTGCCCATTTGAACACTGATGAAAACTAAACAATGTACGTAGTTATTGATTTATATGATGTACACAGTGATGCTTAAGCTATCTGGGAAATTCAGACATCGTTAATACAATGTACAATTGTGAAACCATAAAAATTAATTGGTTAATTAAAATAAATAACTGGGGAAAGTTAAGTTTCGCCTGTATACTTGGCCATATAAGGTTATATAATAAACTGGACTAAAGTAATTAATAAATACGTAACATGGCTGAAGAATAATCAATTTTATTTTGTTAAGAGACTGTTGGTGGTGACAGTTCGTTTCCGGGTGAGGAGTACAGGATAAGGTATGACTGTCCATTTAATTTGAACAAGCCTTGGAATATAGCCTGTTTATAGTGGCTTGTCTTATTTTTTGTATGACAACGGTGAAAGAGGAGGATTTTCTACGTCTTTAAACTATTTTAAGCCTTCTAAATTGTAAGAATTTTTTTGTTGTTGCCCACTGTCAACCGTCCTACTTGACTTTTCATTTAGCACCGTGGCTAAGCTAACCCCGGTGGTTCTCATGATGAGGAAGATGATTATACTGTACTGTATTTTATTTGTCATCTCATAAACCACACATTACTTGCCTTTAAAACACCCCGTTAAGCTGTCTATGCTTCATCTATAATGTAATGTAATCATTTTGCCCATGATGAGATGATTCATGTGTTTTTTGTAATGATTCATTCTTGTCACTGCGCGCTCCTGAACTGCTGCCATGGTTGGAATGGGAACGCCGCTGCCGTTTTAAATTTGACACAGGGCAGGCTGTCAGAAAAATAAAACGAAAACATAAATAGATATTTAAACAGGCGTTTCACAGTAGACTGGTAGAGTATAAGTTTAACGTCCCGTCTTTACTACAGACATCAGAATTTGAGACTTCCTGTTTTTGTTACGACGCAACAGGGGCAGGCACGCCAGGCAGTACTAGCCTGGCTAATAAGCCAGACTAATATCACACAACACCGGCAGGCAATTTATTTTTGCCAACGGCTGATTCGGTCTGGCTTATTAGCCAGGCTAAGGCAGTACCGTCAATTCTGGATAACAATGCTGAATGCTATAATGTATGTGTGTACAGTACAGTACAGTCAACAGTGGGGGGAGTGCAGTGGAAACATCGTTTGGACTTGAACCCCACATAACTAATGATCTCATCCTGTCCTTAGATTACCTGACCCAAAAGCTGGTTGACATGGCAGCAAATGGAGCAAATTGTGAACAACGGGCGGGAGCTAAAGACAGACAGAATGGCAATGCTGCAGGTTTGTTTTGACAAACTAAAGCTAGACATATATAGTTTTTAAATAACACAATGCAGTGAGGAACACTACACTACACCCAATTTCAGCCCAATCTGCGTATAATTGGTCCTCCTCAATAATGCTTATTAATGGTATAATAAGCATTAGTGATTATAATAAGATTATACGATGCTGATGTCACAATTTCCATCTACTCACTCTGTCCCATTGGTGGGCTATGGAAAGTTCAGAAGCCTGCCTACTAATGAGATGACGTCATCGACGGGGATTCCAAGCTTATGGAAACTACAGCCTTTCTCTTCCTGGGAAGTTAGCATATTGACATAGAATGAATTACTAAAAGGAAAAAATACGTTTGAAATCTTGTTTGAAATGACCTAACCTGCCTACCAATTCAAGCAAGTACGTTTCTGAACTGTCCACACTCCACAGCCCTCTTCTGAGACATAATGAATAGACAGAAATTGTATCATTTTACAATGAGCATTGGAACAATTATAAGAAGATGGGTTCGAACCTGAGTGTGAGTGAAGTGTTCCTTTAAGAAAACACTATGGTTGTTCTTATCAGTGAAGGCAAGTATCACTGATAACAACTTGCCTATCATTAGATTACAGAGGAGGCCATTAAAGTAAAGGAAAAACATATGGTTTACTTTCTGTTTTACCTTGAATTGACTTGGGTATGGGATTGACTTGTCTTGGACAGAAACATACCTGGTTCTGTTATGTGTCATGGATTTAACATTCTCAACTGAACAATCTGTTGAAGATATGATGTCCAGCAACAATGAAGAAGTAAGTATTACACTAAATCAGGGTGACGACAATTCTGAATGTGTGTGTACTCCAGATGCCGCAGCCAGAGAGAGGAGACAGAAGGATAAGGAGGGGCGCTTGTCTCTTGTTTTGTGGAAGAGGCCTGTCACCACACTACACTATTTCCTCCTAGAGACCCTCGTCAAGTTAAAGGAGTTGACTTTAAAGTAAGATCTTGAACCGTTGAAGAGGTGGTTATGCCTCTAGTGGGTTTAGTAATAATGTCATTTGACCTCAAACAAATTGCAAAAAAAACAAACTCAGCTGATTTTGTATCTTCAATATATCCTGAATAACAAAAGTTGCCTGGAATTGTCTGAGGGGAAAGTTTAGAAATGGCCAGTAAATGATGGCCACCATTAACAACCTATTATAAGGCAACATTTTCTAAATGTCATTGTGCTTTAAGTAGCATGTGACGTGTCAAACTAGGGGTTTTCATGATTCTGAATCTATTCCAAGCATTAGTTTTGCATGAAAAACACTCCTTGGGCTAAAAACGTCCATAGTCGTCTTGGCAAATGTGATGAGGTCAGCACATTTGGGCAAGTGGCTATTTTTTGCAATTTGTTTGAGGATGACCCTTTTTTTCCATATATTGCCTCTTTTCCACAGTCTTTTCTGACATTGTTTTTCTGTGATGGCCACCTATTTACAGACACATAATTAATAAGGTCTTCCATGTATTTCCTTTCTAGATTGTGGCGAACCCGAGGCACAGTGTTGTTTTTCTTGTTGGTGTGTTCTGTCTTCTCCGTCACCTATAACACTGAAGGAGCTCACCAAGACGTATGTCTTCTTCCCATTTGTTTTTCTTAGCCTTGTTAATATTTACACATCTCTGTTTGTCTTAAGGTTTAAAGGTGAAAGATAAGTCATTGTTTGCTCAGATAAACAACATTCCCTGAAGAAAGGCCAGGTCATAATATTAGCCCTTGATTATTAAGGATTATTCATATTCAAATATTGACTCATTCTTTCTTAGGTTTTTTTAACCACTATTAAATTAGATATTGTTCTTTGTCATAGGACAAATAGGGCCGTGATGCAACATGTTGTGAGCTTATACCTGTAGATGCTATTTTCTCTTTTCTCTATGTTTGAAACATTAGTGATGCAACGTGTTGTGAGCTTATAACGGTAGATGCTATTTTCTTTATGTTTGAAACATTAGGCATGCTAGGTTGAAAGCAAGTGGTCATGTGCCCGAAAATGATGCCAACCATTAGCCGTGTGTGTGTGTGTGTGTGTGTGTGTGTGTGTGTGTGTGTGTGTGTGTGTGTGTGTGTGTGTGTGTGTGTGTGTGTGTGTGTGTGTGTGTGTGTGTGTGACGTGTGTGTGAGTGTGTGTATATATATGTATATATATATAGATAGATAGATAGATCTTTATTTGTCATTGCAACGTGTACAACGAAATTAAAAGTGCCAACCAATCAGTGCATCATATCACAAAACATACTGTACAAGATAAAACAAAAACACATGACTTCTTGTTATTGCACAACCCCAGCAGCCCTAATGCACAAGCATGTCATTTTCAGCTGTGTACAGCTGTGTAGCTTTGTACAACAAACCCTTATTGTACTTAAGATAATAAATAGTAATAGAAGGTAATAGATAATAGATAATAGAAACATACTGCATATATATATATATATCCCTAAAACAAAAACGTATGAATTATTATTAATATATATTATTAATATTTGATTAAAACCTAAAGTAAAATGAGCAAACATCATCTGAAAAGTCAAATGTGAATTAAATTGAATGTGAAACGGTGAATTAAATATCAAACTAACTCGTGAAATTGAAATAACCCTATCCATTGTCCTCCCTCCATGCATGATGTGATCCTCTCCTGCAGTATGTCCGCTACCTGGAGAAGAGGTTTCTATGGTGTGCCTACTGGGTAGGCCTTGGCATCCTGTCATCAGTTGGCCTTGGCACTGGCCTGCACACATTCCTGCTTTATCTGGTAAGAGGACATGACATAGGGCAGGGTGAGGATGTTTAGTTTTCTCTGCTACAGTATGACCAGACTGTAGAATGGTTAGATTGTAAGGGTAAGATCAAAATGAACAAAGCATGAGATGATTGCTAGTCTGCAGACCTTTGGGACATAAATGGTAAAATAAAAACACTTTAGGCCATTGTTTTCTATTATATTGGCCATTGTGTGCTGCTACATCAAAATGAGTGAGTGGTCCATTTATTTATACAGATGATACAAATGTGCAGCACTGAAATGAAATCTGAAGCCTGAGTTATACTTAGCTGTGTGTGTGTGTGTGTGTGTGTGTGTGTGTGTGTGTGTGTGTGTGTGTGTGTGTGTGTGTGTGTGTGTGTGTGTGTGTGTGTGTGTGTGTGTGTGTGTGTGTCACATCACGTCACATACGGGTAAAAATAGCTGATCTACATGCTCATAACGCATCACAGTGTGACATGTTATTATGAGCTTTAGATCAGTTACGACACCAGAGCGTAACCAAGTATGAATAAGGCTTGAATGTATTCCATGTCTGTGTGAGCTGGCTCTATAAGGTACCTATTCTAAAAGCCACCACATGGTGGCCCCATGCTCTGTGTCTGTTGCCATGAACAGTGGGCCCTACTACCTTAAAGCCCTTCCATCTGTTTCAGCCACATCTCTATGGATGTGGCCCACAAATTTCAGAGTTCAGTGACATGTATTCCCTGGTGAACGATCTGAGAATGACTTTGTGGTTGAGTCACAGTGCGATGTGACACTCGTCTTGGTTGTGGTGAACCTGAGCAATTGAGGAAAGGGAAAGATAGGGAACTAAGGGAAGTGATTCTGCACACATGCCCACATTTAGGGAGGAGATGTGGCCTTTTTTCGTAGAACATACGCAGATGTTAAATTCTCCACTGACTCAGCTATTTCCATTTTGAAATTGGTGGTGGTGATGGATGGAGGAGCAGGGGGGGCACCATGAAGTTTTGTCTCAGAAGCGTGTGTGTGTGTGTGTGTGTGTGTGTGTGTGTGTGTGTGTGTGTGTGTGTGTGTGTGTGTGTGTGTGTGTGTGTGTGTGTGTGTGTGTGTGTGTGTGTGTGTGTGTGTGTGTGTGTGTGTGTGTGTGTGTGTGTGTGTGTGTGTGTGTGTGTGTGTGTGTGTGTGTCAGTCATGCCTCTTCAGTAGTTGTGACTTGTGACCTCACCCAGGACAGGAGGTTTCTGCCGACCCCTTCTGGTGATGATCCATTCATTGTCTTGTCTAGTTTCTGGGTCCAGCCTAATGTCTGCAGCCAAACCTGTGTGTGTGTGTCATAGTGTGTGTCATCATCATCCATCTTCAGTAGGTGTGACCTCACACGGGAGGTTTCTTTCCAATTACATGGCGCCATCATCTCCCCATATGGAACAACCTCACCTCCCGTAAAGCTACATTATTTTCATTTCAGAACTAGTTTTATGTCTGAGGCTGGGTTTAAATAATTTTGTCTGTGGAACCACATCCCAAAAAGGCTTTTTTTCCCCACCCCCTTGCAAATGCAACATGTTAGCGCTTTTAAAAGGTTATCAACCAATTTATTTATTTGAATTTTGTGTACTTTTAAAGTGGCTATGTAACATAACTTGTCAAGTTGTGGCTTCACATAGATTTCAGCTGCTGCTGACCTATTGCAGTTTTCTCACAACCATAATGATGTGTTCCAGACTGTCAGTAAAATGCCATTTTAGAATAACTTGAAAGTGAGACTTGAAGCTGAGAGGCCTTAAAACTTGTGAGGATTGGAATGAGTGTAATCCCCCCCAATATTTTAAGAATGTATGAGGTATGTTAACGTTTATAGAACATGGTGGTACCCACCGGCTCGGGGATGAGATCAACAATGGTCAGGAAACTCCCCTAATTGATACCAAAGGGCCACAAACCACAAATGTCCCCCTGGAAGAGTTATTCTCTGGCTTAAGATCAGGGTTCAAGAATGAATAGATAACCCCATATAAAGTAGATGAGATCATTCTGCTCTTGGCGGGGAGTGTACGCACAAACACACACGCACAATCGTATGATTAATCATCATTTTATACAGATCATTCTTATATACAATGTAGATTAAAATGCATGTCGTATGGGAAAGGATTCGGGAATATTTTCCATTAGCAAACACTGATAGATGTTTACTGTGGGGGTTTTATCCACTTCAGTCAGTCTCTTTGGCTAGTAAGAAGAGTGAATTTGTTTAACATTGAATTCTTCCAGGCAGTGAGCAATAAAGTGTAAAGTATCCTGGACAATTTGAAGTACTAAGAAGCAACTCTCTTGGCTTCATCAAACAAAGCCGGTCACTGCTGTCCCCGTACACCCTCTATCTGATGAGTGGATCAGAATATGGTTTCAAGTAACGAAACAAGGGTTTAGTCTAGTCTTGTTACAGCTGACTCATGACAGTATGGTGAAATGTGTGTGAATCTTTAATGGAAGGCCCGTCTGTGGTGAAAGAGGCCTGCATTGTGTAAACAGGCTTCCCTGTGTCTTTTTATTCAAACCCCAGTGGAGAATGACTCTGGCAGGGTAGCGGTAATCAACACTGACTAATTGTGAGTTGTCTGTCTACAGTGTCTCAGTGTTGCCTAGCCTATCACTGTAAGGAGGCATAATAGAGTTGCTGTGCTATGGTTTCAGGTGAGCCTACTGTTACCTAGGCCAGGTGGCTGAGCCTAACCAGCCTGATGAATGGTATTGCATACCGACCTGTCAAAGGGGGCTAGGTGATTCAACTAGGTGTGTGTGTGTGTGTGTGTGTGTGTGTGTGTGTGTGTGTGTGTGTGTGTGTGTGTGTGTGTGTGTGTGTGTGTGTGTGTGTGTGTGTGTGTGTGTGTGTGTGTGCTCATGCATCAGTGGAGAATATGTGAAAGGGGGGTCCTCTGAACAGTTAGTGACTTTTACATGATTAACCGTAATGGTGTAGAAATGTGTCTATACATGCAGCAGTGACACATAAAACATGACTGTCTATATACACATTATACACATTTTCTACGTTTAGCTGACACTCCCGTCTTGGGGCCACCGGAAAAGGTTTTGTATTTGGTAAATGTCTGCTCCCAGTCAGCCAAACAACATATCCAGTATGAAGCACTGTCTGTTTGCACGTACAGTATGAGTGTTTGTTTCTGTGTTTAGATACGAAAAGATAGAGTCAAAAACAGAATAAAAAAGATGTATAATAAAATATATAATTATAAGTCGTCTTCCTGTCCTTCCTTCGTACAGGGTCCTCATATAGCATCAGTGACCCTGGCAGCTTATGAATGTGGCTCCACAGACTTCCCTGAGCCACCATACCCAGACCAGATCACCTGTCCCCAGATTGCAGGGTCAGAGAGCATCACGCTCTGGTCCATCATGTCTAAGGTCCGCCTGGAAGCCTGTATGTGGGTGAGTAGAACTAAAAAAGAGAAAAGGCTAACGGCGTTGCTTCTGTCCAGTCTTTAGTTAATATTACTAACAAAACGTGCGGTTTATGAACAAAATGTTATCTTCTGTGCAGTTTCTGGTGAGTCTCTTCTCTCCTGCTAGTTAAGCGGCATTCATATTATAAGCCTAGGTTCATTTTGCAAATTTTGTTAAGTAAGTATAGGAAAAGGCCTACAGTAATCATTCACAAACGGATCACACAGGTGCCACGTTTTTGAGCTCAGCCCTTCAATTTGCAGACAGAAATTCTACTTTATCTACGTTACCTGCATGTGTTGAATGAAAACATTAAATGTTTTTATATAAATGGATAATTTCCTGTATGCAGATTTTATTTTCTTTCTTTCTTTTTTCCCCTTTTTTTTGAAGAGAATGACTGTGTGATTACAATATAACTTTGGATTCATACATGCACCATGAACTGTGCATGTGCAACCTGAACAATACTGATCCACATTGGTTAGAAGTTAGAACCCCTGTGTCAATATTCTGGCCATTTTATAATGGGTAAACATTTGGTGAAACATTTCTGAAAATGGCAGATAGACAAGCTCACAAAGCATCACGTTGTGTTGTGAGGTTGTAGGTTGCCCATTTTCAGTGAAAAGAGGGAGCCGAATAATGATATTGTGTGTGCCTGCGTGCGTGCGTGTGTGTGTGTGTGTGTGTGTGTGTGTGTGCGTGCGTGCGTGTGTAGGGTGCTGGCACAGCCATCGGGGAGCTGCCTCCATACTTCATGGCTAGGGCTGCTCGCCAGTCAGGTACTGATCCGGAGGATGAGGACTATGAGGAGTTTGAGGAGATGCTGGAACAGACTGAGGGTGCACAGGTCAGAGTCACCAACATATTCTTTCATTCATTCATTCATTCATTCATTCATTCATTCATTCATTCATTCATTCATACATACATACTGTATATGAGCTTCCATGGCAATCCTGGCAACTTTGAGATTCTGAGGGAATGCTTAGGTATATTTAGATATACAGGTCAATCAGAAAACGTGGGGAAGTTGTACAGTCAATGCTATATTCTAATTAAATATTGACACTTTAAGAACAAATAGCCACTAACATGAAGTGAAGGATATTTTCTCAGATGAAGGTCCCTTCCATCATCCATTACACTATAATAAAAAGTAGACTAGTTGTCAATATTGTTTTGAGGAAACACACTGATGAGGTAGCTTACATGTTCTGAAACATGTATTTCCTCTGGTTCAGACGGGTTAATATTAGAGTTGTCTCGTGTAGCCAGACAACTATTTCACCAGACAACTACACCTCTTGAAATCTGAGTGAGGAAGTTTGTCTGTTGAAGAAAATATTTTTTTATATTTTATTGTTTGTTTTCCAAGCAAACTGCTTGGATGGTTTTTATTGGGATACATTTTTGTGACCGTAAAGACGAAACGGAAGTTGGGAGGAGGCTTCACATCCGATTTATCACTTGATCATGATAAGAGCTTCCGTGCTTCAGACTGTATGACCGGAAGCATTTGATAATTGTGGTAGGCAAGTGGTTAGAGTGGATTACCAATACTCTGTATCCTTGTGTTTGGGTCTGTGGTGTAACTTGGTGTGAGTGTTACAAAAGAGAAGCTAGTTGCAAACTGAGGTGCTGTCCAGATGAGGACGTATTCTGCATTACTCGCACAAGTACTTAGCCGATCTGCCCTTTCTGCCACGCGGAGACAGCGTTTTAGAGGACCAGTTCATTTTGAAACCAGCTCCTAGAGTGGCCAAACTTCGGAGACGCTACTTTGTCGTCATGTGTACAGCGAATGCCGCCTATTTGCTGAAACAGTGACACCAAAGTCCCCTCGCCCCCTCCAAACTAACCTCACGTCACCAGGCTTTCCACCTCCAAAACTGGTATTAATTGCTTATGTGTATATTGTATGTGAATGAATGGTGTTGTTTGACCTGTAAAGGAAAGCCTTTAATATTGTTTGTGCATTTGTTCATGAAGTGCTAATGGTTTATTTCACCATAACCACTTAGAAGTATCGCAGCTATTTTATTTTATTTGCACATGATATCTATAAATCTCTTCTCCGAAAATAGCTGATCTGCAGCCTGCGAGCTTGTAGATGCGACAGATATAAATCATCGTCAGTTTAATAATAAATAGTCTGTTTGCACCCACACAGTTGTATAATAAACGTAATAATGATAAACGTGGCCCATGAGATATGTCTGCAGATGTTCACTATGGAATTAATAATTACATGTAGAATATTTTCTCTGACTCAACAAAGCCATTGATTCACCTTCAACTATAAAGTCGATCTCTGCTGCATGTCAAGACGCCATCTCCACTGTCACGTCATCTCCATTGTCTTTCATGTCATGTTGTGTGAAATGCATATTTTACAATATACATAAGGGTCTTCGACACTGCCCAGCAAGCCAATGAGCCATGATGATGTTATGATGACGTCATCCGATTACTCCAGTGATGTTCAGGACTAGGCCAGATCACAGCCCATATGGGGATGATCTTTACGTCATTTCCAGGACGTAGCTTATTCTGGGCCAGATCTGACTAGTTATGATATGACTTAAGTTGATCTGGCCACGATCTGACTCTTTCTGATTCATCCAGGGACATTCGTCTTAGTGGGCAGAATTGATGTTGGTTGAAATCAGGTGATATTCTGGGCCAGATCTGACTAGTCTTGGTTTGACTTGATTTGGCCCCAATCAAGACGTCACTAATTCGTCCAGTTCCTGACCGTGCTTGCTGGGTGGAGCTCAGGGTGGTCTCTGAAGTAGGTAGCAGCATAGCTCTGGTCCAGGGCTAGGTGGCCATGGGGACAAATCTAGTTTTGAGCATCTCTACCACTAGCCGTGTCACAGGCACCTAAGATAATGTTTTGACCTTAACTTTGTGTTAGCATAGTTGTTGTCTCCACCAGGCTGAAGGCATGGGGGGAGAGTATGTTTTGCACTCCGTCTGTCCGTCCGTGTGTCCGTCCGTCCGTGTGTGTGTCCGTGAGCAGCTAATCTCCGGCACCGTTAACCCGGTCGATGCCAAATTTTGCACACACACTCCCTGGATGCCAACAATGACCTCTGCTCCAAAATTTCCAGAACGGCCTGTTATAGCGCCACCAGGAGGCCGCTTTGTGCAAAACAAGTTTTTGCACAGTACACCTACAGATTTTGTCCAAACATCGCGCAAATTGGTACACAGTCTCTCTAGAGCCATTCAACGAAATGGGTCTTTCAGATTTCTCAGACTCCATCCTGATTGGTTAAGATTGGCTTCCAAAGTTCACAGGAGTGCTCAGTTTCAAACAAAATGCTGCAAATCCTGAACACATCGCGTGATTTCCGTGAAATTGTGCACGCACATTCCCACTAGTTTACTTTTGTTGCCCTTTTATCCAACCACCAGATGAAGGCAAGCTGCAATGTCCTACATTCCTATCCTGGTGGAGACCTGTGCCCAGAAGGGCACTTTTTCTAGTTTATACTGTTAATGCCCACCCCTGGCACCCCATACTATATTCTGTTGTTTGGTTTAGTCAAACTCCAAACAAAGCACCGATGCCCATGTCCATAGACCCATTGTCAACATTGTCCACAGCTTGAGTCTGTCGATTGGCCCCAATAGCTCACGTGAGTTCAGTGAAAGCCCCTCCCTCCTTACAGTTCCAGTAAATGTGTGTATTGAGGGGGTGAGTCACCCTCAGCACAACTCCCCCTTTAATCATCCCTCAGGCCTTGTTATCCCTCCTTCCCTCCCTCTGTCTTACTTTTCACCGGTCTCTAATTTGAAGGACAGACGGTGTAGTTGTCAGGGACTGTGCTCACATGACTGGCAACTGCTGAGATCAGATGCTGAGTCAGCACGATGGAAATCTGAGATACTCTTCTTAAGTTGTCTTGATCACCTACTACAGACCCCAGGAAGACTAGAGGCTCAGTCATGTGTCTCTAATGGGGATCCTTCAATAAACATAAACTGTCACCTCACCGGTTCTCATCTGAAGAACCCCAGGAGGTCACATGACTTTGATCATGAGGATGTCTTCAAGATGCATAATGTATAATTGTTTTCTTCAGGGTTATCTTGGAGCTTGTGTCAGATATGCATAAGCCAACAAAGTATGCATAAGCTAACAAAGCTCATGGAACATAACATGTCACAAGACCATTACGTTGATGTCAACGGTTATAGAACTGTTTTCTTCAATTGTACATTTCTTGGCAAAAACGGCAAAAGTCAATTGATGCATTTCTTGACAAAAATGGCATAAGTTAAGAAAAACGGTTTTGGGGTTATGACCTGCAGACATACACAGTTAAAGAGAAATCTATAAATCAATAGGAGTTTTACCTTGATTATGTTTGTGTAGGATAACCCACAAGTTACCTACACCATGGGTTTCCATATTTCCAGTGGCATTTCTGCATTTGATTTGGGCTAGATAATGTAAGAAGATAAGCTCTAAGGACTAATGATATTCAAACATTTTGTTTATCAAAATTATCTCAACCTTTTTTCCTATGCATTTTCCCCTTTTTGAACCACGCCAAAAACAACACGAACCCTAGCGTTCCTTTTCATTCATTTAATTCGTTCTCCTTTTTCATTTGGTGAAAATAGATCTTCATGCTAGATGTGCTATTTTCGGCAAAGAGATTTGGTGTAGAGGGAAAAAAGGAAGGGACCAAGTAGTATAGACCCTTTGGAGAGTATATAGGGTTTAAGTGGTTAATATAAAAAACACATAAGAGCTTCAAAAGTCAACAGTTGAGAGATTAATGCATGTAATCTATGTCAACATGAGAGCCTTTCGACTTAGCATAAATAGGAATTCCTATGGGTTTTAAGACTACAAACTGTTAACACTATAAATATAAAACTATCTCTGGATATTATTATTTTAATAATGATGTTTTCTTTTCTTCCTTTTTTACACAAAAAAAGATCTTATATCATGAGATTCAAACAAATGCCTAGACTAAAAAGATTTGCCATGACCACAACGTGAAAAATTCTTGTCTGACATCATGACATGTCACCAGACACTCACGCTGTGATGTTTATTCAGATATCAGCAGACGTGTTTAATAGGGAATGCTTGACCCTAAAAATTGCATCCTTTTGACGTAGATCAAAAAATTTCTCCAGGATATTGAATTTGGGAATGACAAAAGGGGCATTTTCTAGAAGAGGATATCATGGCTGAAATGGATGTCTCATAAAGTAGACATTTGGACTAGAAAAAGGTTAAACTTAAGTGAATAGATTATGTACAAACAGTGAGCATTTGTGTCGTCACCAGTGGTGCAGGAAGTACTCTTTTTAAGAAGTAATCTTTGACTTCAGTAAAAGTAGGAATGGTCATTATTCAGAATGCCATTCAGAATTGTGTATTTCATCAATGTATTTATTGATAATTATTGTGTCCATCACTTCAATATTACTGCTGGTTAAATGTGAGGCCCAATTTAATGTTATTTGTATTCATCTAAATCTCTACCTCTAAATTGTAGTTCAATGCAAGAGTACAGTTCGTCACAAGACTGAAATGATTAAAATTAACTCTAAAATGGTTGCCAAAGTGAAGACTGGAGAGATGATACGTTTGGGGCTTTGCCTATTGCCTGACCTCCTGCATGGTCTGTGATCTTCACCATGAAAACCACAGACATTCCACCACCCCACGGGTGTGGAGATGAGATCAAAAGATCTCAACACTCCAGTGCCAAAGAGTGTTCACTTGTAATGCAGCCAAAATAATAAGGAACTGAAATTACAATTAGATGTTAGACAGTTATTGAACCACAAAGCTCTTTATAACTCTCGCTATCACCCAACGTCTGCCCCAAAACCGCAGATGGACGATATATTCGTGCTATAAAACCAAAGTGAGAACAGCTCACAGCGCGTCACGGGTCTCAAAAAAGGCAGATCTACAAGCTCCGGAGTGACAGACGGAAACAGCATGTACAGTAACTTCCCCAATGCTGCTGGGGCGATGGGGCATACCATTACAAGGGGACGAGGGGGTTTCCACCGGCGGCTGTTACGAGTTTGCTGGCGCAAATTGTTTTGCACTTTGCTCACATTTTTCTTCACTGTACATGTACAGGTTAATTGGGCTACATTCGAAGGTTGTATTATTTAGCTTTTTTTTAAGTGCGGAGAAAACTGCCTAAAATGGCGATGGACTCATCCAATCCACGAGTGCCAATATATTCGTCCCATTCCTCAACCTTGCAACATTTATATTGCACATACACATTAAGGGTTTAATGGTTTTTAAAGAGCATACAGGCTATAGGACCATTTCATTTTCAATTCAAGTACAAATGACTAGTACTTTTGCTACCCAATTACAATGTCACGTCACCCCTGTGATCATGTGTATCAAGTAATTTGGAGGGGATTTTTTATTTTTCTGCAACAAACGGTTACACTTTCAGAGATGTAAATAGGTTTTCAATGTAATGAGTCCCGGGATGCAGGGGTGGTCTTTTAGATGAGTCCCAGGGACATTTTATGAGTCCCACTTCAACGACGCGAGGAGTCATATTTTGTCATTTTTACAAATTGCAGCATTTAACTCCAATTTCATTTTGATATGGTTATGTGCTTATATTCATGTAGAAAACAGAAGAAGAAATGATTATTATAACTAAAGCTAGCAAAATAAAATAGAATAAAAAACAGTACAGTAGTGCATCCCGTGGATGCAGAGGTCGTTGTTTTATTGTGTCCCTGAACTATAAACTGCGTTTTGGGATGCAAAATGCACCTTATTTTAATCTCTGCACTTTTTGCATTTGCGGCACCCCCTATGAATGAAAATTGAATTGCTTTTAGCTCTCGACATCTGATTCAAATTCGGGGTGATTGGACTTTTTGTTCATGATTGTAAAATATGAATTGAATTCCCTTTGCAGGACTTTGTCTCTAGAGCAAAGGTGGGGGTCCAAAATATGGTACAGAAAGTCGGATTCTTTGGGATCCTGGCTTGTGCTTCAGTAAGTCTTCTTTTCTTTTTTGACCGAGACTAAAATATTCATATGTTTTATTATTATTATTTATTATTATTAATTGAATTAATTACAACATCATTGCCTTTTGTTATATATGTTATTTCTCGTATGCAATAATTCAGTGGTTGCATATCGTAATTGTCAGGCAGAAACCTAGTATGTCCATGTACTTTCAGAAAAAAGTGTGTTCCAATTAATCCAATGTAGCTACCATAGTGACACTACCATATGACAAAGTATAAATAGTGCATCAATTTATGGGGTAAAAACTAAACTAAAAAAGAAAATATACAGATAGAAGGTTTCTGCCCGACAGTGATGATATGGACATTTTAATTTGTTTACCAATAGGCTGGGTTTAGGCTGTTTATTATTTGGTTACATTGTCTGTTTTTATTTTTTCCTTTTTTCTAGATCCCCAACCCTTTGTTTGACCTGGCTGGGATCACCTGTGGTCATTTCATGGTCCCCTTCTGGACCTTCTTTGGAGCTACACTGATTGGCAAAGCCATCATTAAGATGCACATACAGGTACATAGATCCTTCTACTAGTACACCTTCTGTCTTTTTAGATGTGTACATGTTTTTGGTAATGGTATAAATGTAACATTTTTAAAGCATGAGAGTTGACAAGAGAGTGTTTTTCTAATTAGTGGGAACGTTTTTATTGTGCAGAACAGTATGTTTAGGTTAACTTCTCGCCCTGGTAGAGCCTGTCCCCCGTGAAGGATACATCCTAACCGCAGCTGGCCCATGTTTGAATCATAACCGGCGGTGCATGTCATTCCCATCTCTCCTTCTGGCCTGTAAAAATAAAGTTCATAAAGCAGAAAATGCTGGAACCAGTATTGAAATTAATTGAAAAGAAAATGTGTTTAACAATTCCCCATACCTAGTTGTATCACTAGCAAAGTTGCTTAAAAGTGTAGGGAACAAAATGACATGTACATACTGTACCGATAGCGGTATATACCTATTGACCAGTGTTTCTCAACCTATTTTGAGGGTGGTTCCCATGGACCACCCGTATACTGTATATGCCCTGAACCAAGCACCACTGGTTGAGAAACATCCATGCACTAGACTACTATGCGTGGGATGTCTTAAAATCAACCATAAATACTTGGTCTCATGGGTGCCTCTCAGAAACTCCTAAATGCACACTTTTGGTAAACTATTTCTGGTAGCGCACTGTTCCAGTTGAGTTTTGGGATGCATCCAGACCATATGAAGGCACACCAGATGAAAGGAGAGGAGACTCTTTAAGAAGTATTTTAACGAGAACCATGACATTTCTTCTTCCCCTCTCAAATCTACAAGATCAGAAAAACTCTTTAATTACCAAGTGTATTGTTGAGTCTGCCACACAGTGACTAATATGAGTCAAGACGGCGAGAGGCTGTCTGGGAGTCTATCAGTGACTCCGCCAGCCTAGAACCCACCAGACCTATCCATCCCCTCAATGGTACCAGCTAGTGACCTCACCAAGTAGCCTTACTGACAAACAAAGCCTGCAGGGCTGCCTGTTCAGGAGGATGCAGAGTGGACTTGAAAGGAGGAAATGGAACAGACTATAGTCTGATGAGAGTCCACAGCAGTGTGAGAAAGGCGGTATTTGTTGTACCCTAACCCCTCTCGGACAATCACGTATCATATCCTGTCTGACGGTGTCCGGTCCTTGGGGGGTGGGGGGTTGGTCATGCCATTTTAAAGCTGATCAGTTTCAGGACAGGAGTTTAGTGTTGTGGTTTGTGACCCCCCTGCCTCAGCGCCCTGTGAACCATGTAAAGCTCCCTGCAGGTCTCAACCCCCTGCCAAGGCTGCCATAGAGTTATGTCTGAGCCTTCCCTGTTCTTCAGTCTATCTTTATGATTCATCAGCCAAAGAGACTTGTGTATTATGTGGGGTGGGAGGTCAGTGGTTCACAAACCGTGAGACAAGTTCCAGGTGTGCCTTGAGACACCTATATGACAGCTGCACACGATTAGTAATTACTGGTATATATACATCTATACAAAAATGATGAATTATTATTATTTTTAATTTTAATATATTAACTGCACGTACAATATATACAATTATTATATACTATAAAGTGATATTATGTATCACTTTCAACCTGGCATCCCTATTGTGTGTGTGTGTGTGTGTGTGTGTGTGTGTGTGTGTGTGTGTGTGTGTGTGTGTGTGTGTGTGCGCGTGTGTGTATGTGCGCGTGTGTGTGCGCGCATGAAAGTTATGATAACTTCAAAGCTGATTAATCACCCTGGTCTCTCATTGACTTCCCACAGAAACTTTTTGTTATCATTACCTTCAGCAAGCACATAGTGGAGCAGATGGTGTCACTTATGGGGTAAGTACTGTATGTTTGTATGCAGCAGAGAATGGGTGAAGGTGATTTGTTAGTTTTTCCTTTCTTTTTATGAGGGGGGGGGGGGGGGGGGGGGGTTGGGGGAGTTTACATTTGAAAACAATTTAGTGATGGTTTTTTGACCACTGATTGTTGATCATTTCCTTGTGATGTGAATGCTCTTATAGTATGCGTGTCTGTGTTTTGCATTTCCCACAAAGGGTATTTCCTTTCCTCACACGCAAACCCATCTCCGCAGTATTTGTGGTCAAGTGTGTGGGGTCCTATCAGAACAGGCTGTGTTGTGATCTGACTCACCCAATTCAGCTTAGACTGAGACAGAATCTACCAAAGGCAGCAGGAAATACAATTATAGCAGGATGATACTTAAGCTAAATAAACTGTCACGCAATGCACTCCAGGCTCTATGATCACGCGAAGCGTGAGGAAAAATCCATGGCCAGGAAAATTTGGAAATCTAACTGTACTTTAAGTAACAATGTCCAACATCATTTTTCACAAGTAGCGAGAGTCGATTGTTACTAGAAAAACAAGAACTGTATGCATTTTAAGAAACTAATATTTTATCAAATATATTATTTGGTAAAATAATATTAGTTATTCTGGATTAGGATTTCTAAATCTGAGGCCATGGTTCTCAGCAGGAAACTGGTGGATTTCCCACTCCAGGTAGGGAAAGAGAGTCCCCAAAGTGAGTATAGCTACCACTCCTTTGCATAGTAAGGAGCCAGTTGAGGTAGTTGGGGCATCTAGGAATGTTTTCCATACACGCCCAGCTGCGAGAGGACACGTGGGCAGAACAAGAATCAGGTGGAGGGATTAGATATTCACGCTGGCCAACACCTCGGGATTGCCCAGTCAGAGCTGGCTGATGTGACTGGGGAAAGGGAATTCTGGTGTCCCCTGCTGGAACTGACTTTAAATAAGCATTTTGAAAATGGATGGTTGGTTAGTTATTGACTTATCTATTTATTTGAATAGTAATGATCAGTAAAAACACAAAGATCATGTATCAGCTCCTGTCCAGTTCAAATGTCTGCTCATTCACTTGTTACTTGCGCAGGAAGAGCGTGCAAGTACGTATGTCAGTGGAGTCACTTGGCCAATCAGGGACCAAGTAATCAAGTATGTATGTATATATGTCGGTGGCGTCGCTCGACCAATCTGGGACCAAGTATGTATGTCGGTGGCATCGCTCGGCCAATCAGGGACCAAGTATGTTATTGATGACGTAACTAAAGTACGTTTCAAAATTGGTTAGGTCAAAGGGGTATGAATCGGCTGGGTATGTGTGTATGTCGATGTACTCCACCGGGCAATGAGGGACCACTGACCACTGCTTATTTCAAACCTAGACAGCAGCAGAGAGCTTTAGGACTCAGAGCAGCAGTCGTACCAGCAGTGGTGAGCGCACCTCATGGCGTGCTCTGCTTGCGCAAGTTGGCACCTCGACAGAGTTCATTTCTAGTTTATCCTGTATCCTCTGAGTTCTTTCCTGATTTTCCTGATTGCATTTTGGATTTTATTTGTACGTCTCTAAATGTTCTGATGAATTGAAAATGGTGGACCCTGTTGTAAGAAAATGTAATGCTTAATCATGGTGTCGTCCACAGTAACAGTTTTTGTATTGAGATGTGCTTTCATTTGAAATGTACCAAATGTAATGTTAAGTTTACCTAGGCAATTTCACTACTATTAGTACAAATTCTGAGAGACTGAGAGACCTGGCACTTGGAGTTAGTCTTGCACCAACATGGAAATCTGACTCATTTCAAGATGGTTCTCAGAAATTAATGTGTATTGTGTATTACTCTTGAGAATATTACTTATCTTCTGAGAAATGGGCATGACAACCTTTTTGAGGTTTTGGCAACCGTATTAGGATTATATGGAAACGTTCCTACCGTCAGAGATATTATAGGTTGACTGTAGTTATTTCAGTCTGGCTCTAGACTCAAATGATTTAATATCTATACAGTAGATGTGTCTCTTCTCTCTATATTCTTTGCCTTTTTCCCTTTGGTTCTTGTTTTTATTTTATTTGTGATTGATGAGGAGTTTTTTGTGGTGTTCTTTATGTATGGGGGGGGGGGGGGGTCCCAGACCCAGCCTGGGAATTGAACTGGGGACTCGCCATCAGGCATCAGTCATTGGAAGTCATGGAACAGAACATGAGTATTTCATGGAAACGAGCAGTTTTGAACGGTGTATGACTTATCCTGGATGACTCATTATGTGATGATGCACAAATGCTGAGTTGGGTTTTGTTTGTGTGTGTATAAGTGTCAATTGTGTATGTCTGAAAGATAGTTATGGTGAGTCAGTCAACTAGCTTAGTACCCTGGTCTATTACTGTAGCTTTAAGTGTGTTAACAAATTGACCCATTTTCTTCTCCGTCTAGTCATGTTTAAAATAATTGTTTATATCCTGAGCTGGGAATTTTATTTAGAAGACGGCTGTGTCTGAGACATGTAGTAGCTTTGTATAGCCTCCATGATATAGCATTATGGCAAATGAAGAAAAAGTACATTATACCTGTATTTTAAAGATGCATTCATGTTTTTGTTGTGTCAATTATCTCAAACTGTACCGATGTTAAATCTAAATGGCAGACCTGTATTATCATCCCCTATCCATGACATGGGTGAACAGTGAATAACTCCATTGCCGACATTGTATGCATTATGATTGGCCCCCTAGTGAGTTAATCCTCCTTGCCTTATAGGGGCATGGGCCCGCCCTCATTGGATGGCTTTCCACTCATACGTAGCAATGGTGGTAAAGGCAATGACATCATGTCGACTCACTTCCTCGTTGAAGAGGCTGACACAAGCTCCTATAGAGACCTGAGGGGTATAAAGGCAAAGCTGTGGAGGTTCTGCTTCAGTCCACTCTTCTGCCTTGCTTCTGACAAGGCAGAGAGGGAGAGATGGAGGCCTGCTGTAACAGGGAGCCTAGCTGATGTTACTGTGTGCCCAGAGGACTTTGAAGGAGCACTGGCAGTGGTCTTTTAGTTTTCCCTCACAGGAACTAAGGAGAAGGAAGGGTCTAAGACTTCTCTTTCTGCCCTTTATCACAGGAAGACTTCAGAACATTTAAAAGTAAGTGAAGTAGTGAACTAACATTCCCTTTCTTTCTTTGTGTGTGTGTGTGTGTGTGTGTGTGTGTGTGTGTGTGTGTGTGTGTGTGTGTGTGTGTGTGTGTGTGTGTGTGTCTCTCTCTCTCTCTCTCTCTCTCTCTCTCTCTCTCTCATGTCCATGGGGATGTGGCATCAGGTCTGTCCCCAGGATAGGACCATCCCTCCAGAAGCCCTTCAGCCAGTACCTGGAGGCACAAAGGAACAAGCTGCATCATGCCGGTGAAGGCACACCAGCGGTAAGAAAAATACATACTCAACAAAACTCCTCTTCTGAACTTATCTGGAATTAAGAAAAATGGCCTTCTATATGCATTTTGAAAGTGTTTCATAGCTGGGTGTTGATACTTAACTGATAAGAGTACATAAATTAGTTAACACCATATGCCATAGGGATAAAATTCATAGTATGTCATTATCTAACAGATTTTCATTCATTGATACCACCGGTCAGCAATTTAAATAATAATAATAATAATAAAATAAAGTTTCACAGCCTCAGTGGCGATGTTTAAAAAAAGCTTTATTGCTATATAAGTTGAAGATTTGTATTGTCACATGCACGTACAATACAGCTGTGGCTCTATGTGTGTGCACACATTGTATATACTTAATATGTACATATCTACGGAGCCCCTGAGTGGCCATCGGAAGAAAAATAAATTATCTTGTTTTTACAAGATATTATCTCATCAATCGAGTTATCTTGTTTGAACAAATCTATATTTCTTCCCATGGCCACTCAGGGGCACCATACATCTCTCTTAAAAAACATCAGTAATTATGAGGTCCTTTGTCAATGCTGTTAGTAGCATACACCATCAAACCATGTTTCCTTTTGTGTTTTCTAGAGTGAGAACTGGCTCTCATGGGTGTTTGAGAAGGTGGTGCTGGTTATGGTCTGCTACTTTGTCTGCTCCATTGTTAACTCCATGGCCCAGAGCTACGCCAAGCGGCTTCAGCAGCAGATTCACTCGGAGGAGAAAACCAAAACCAAGTGATGGTGGTAAGACCCCAAGCGGTCTAACCAACCAACTTGACTGTGTTCTTGTCGCTGCTGAGATGGGCCCGTCACTCAGCCACAGCCACTGACTTACAATCTTAACAACAAACCTCACCCCTCATCCATTCTTAAAAAGAGCCCGCAACACTGAAAACCATACGCTATTGTTTTGCGTGTGTGCTTTTTGAGGATGTATGTACGTTTCTTTAATTTCTTTTGCTCGATTTGCCCTACTTCAGGCTAGTTTGTAGTTCTTCCCTCCGTCATCTTTCTCTGTATAGCGTGAGCTTTTCCTGCTGATCTAAAAATGTTACTATGATGAAGGCTTAACCCTTTCATAGACCTCAGAAGTTGAAGCAGCAGCTGGTTGGTTACTGCTGCAGGCCGTGCCCATGAGCTGCTATGCCTTATGCAAGATGGAGGACTTCCATTGAACACAGTTCTTAATTGTTAGACTTGATTTGTATTTAATTTTTCTAATGGTATGCGTGTTTGGATGGAACATGGAGCCTGACTTGTTTGTGTAACAGTGTTTTTGAATAATATTTCTCGTTTGTTCGGGGGTTTAATTTCCGTCATGCCTTTGTCCTTTTGTTTGTGGGATTTACCATGCATTTTTGAAAAGGCAAAAGCAATATCAAGTTGGATCAAGGTATTGATGGTTTGCACATCCTGTAAATATCTTTATCTAATATGTTTTGGACAGTATGCGCACATCTATTTCTATTCAAATGCCTGGGTAGAACTGAACTTGAACCAAAAGAAAGACAGTGATATAATTTCTAGTGTAACATTATACACTAAGTCCCATTTCTATTCTGTAGATTTAGTTTAAGTCTTGATGAGATCGTATATAAAATACCTAAATCATTGCACTCCTGAGTTTGTCATCTTTTCGCTTTGGTTTTCCATTGTAGAAGATTGTAGAGACTTGACCCGAAGTGTTCGTCACGGACAGCTTTATTGCAGCTCTTACAGAAACGTTTTAGTTTTTCAATTCTGTAAACATCCAAGAGTTGAGAGAATGCATGATATTCTTAGATGACCATATCATCTGTGAGGTAAGTCAAGAGTTGTAGAACTACCATGTTGTGGATGGATTGTCATTACTATTATAGTATTTCTTCTCAAACAAACTCGCCATGTGGGGGAGGAAGTGTATAAATGCAATCAGACATGTGATTACAGGGTTGTTTTTATATTTAATAGTGGAATGTGTTTTCTGTACCTGCTGTGCTCATTCAGTCCATGTATTGAGTATCTAGAATATCTGCCTCTTCCTGTGATGCCACCTAGTAGCTAGTTTGTGTATATGGACGACACATGGCATACTCAAAACGAATCTGGTCCATCACTCCTCGTCAGTAGTGTGCATGTGGACTCTGCTCTCCCGTCCTGTCAGCTAGCTTATCAGACTGGTGTTGGCTGTTAAATATCCCGGCAACAACAGTCTGTAAGCTGGCTGAAGTTCTGGGCCTTCCCTCAACGAACAATCTACGCTGGTGTGACCCAAGAAGAGCAGCACTCCATCTTCCACAACACACATGTGGTGCTTTCTTTCACCATACTTGATTTGTCAATAGTTGTCCTGTAAACTTAATACTTTAATAAAAGCATATGACAAAACGAATATCGTCTTTGCAATACTTTAAACCAATTTAATATTTTCTAATTAAAATTAGAAAATGTGGCACTTGACAAAATATTGTTTAAAACATTGGTAATCTGAGGTCTAGGACTCCAAAACTGAGCCGACAGGCTTTGTTGTAAGTGGAAAATATGGTATTTATTGGCTAAAATAACACACACGCACACAATGTTTTATGTAGCATGTGACAAACTAGGGGTTTTCATGATTCTGAATCCATTTCAAGCATTAGTTTTGCACAAACACTCCTTGGGCTAAAACTGGCCATAGCCACTTGCCCAAATTCCCCAAAGGAGTGTTTTTTGTGCAAAACTAATGCTTGGAATGGATTCAGAATCATGAAAACCCCTAGTTGTGGTATGGTCACACACAAAAAAATTCTCAATACAGACAGCCGGTCAGCAAGTGGATTCATGAATGTATGTATATATAATCAATATTTTTGGCCAAAAAAAACTATAGCTAATTTCCCACCCCACAAGTTACAACCCCGGCTGCCGGACTATTGTGCTCTAATGGAAAGATACTAGTCACACACCTGAAGCTTAGGTCATCACACTCACCACAGGAAAACACTTGTACCTTCTCAGCAATTTAATATGGCAGCTCACTTGAGAGAAATGTTGAAGTAATATTACGGTGTACTATTGTTATGACTGAGTTATAGTTAAAAGGAAAAAAGACGATCCATTTACATACATTATGCACGGTAGATAATCAACATGTCCAACAAGTCCACAAGCACAACCAAAGGTGCATTTTTTGTTTATCAAAGCTAGGAAAGCTGTCTGTAGCTGGAGATTACTTGTTCTATAGATGCAAAACTGTCCAAGAAGTCCTCCTCAGAGATCCCAAACTTTGTGTACTGATGGATGTAGGCCCTGGGACAAAGGAAAAAATAAGGCATTTAAGTATAAATGCCATAGCATTTCAGGAAGAAAGGGTAATTTGTCATTTTGACAATAGAGTAGAATTTACCCTGTACACGCATTTATACCAAAGTTATCACTACAGCCAAAATTCACAAAATACCACTCTTTGCACATTGTATTGTGAATTTCACAGGAGAACATGACATTTGAGTAAAATATAAGTATCCTGCATTCAGTTTGCAGAGATTGTGTTCATTCATAATGTGCGCCAACTCACCTAGAAGCAAACATATTCCAAGCCTTTGCCACCATGTTATCAAGGGGCTGGAGTAGAGTCTGGCTGTTACTGACCAGGGTTGCAGACTTCTCGTACTTATTAAAGGGAATAGGAGACTTCCACAGGCTGAAAGCTTCTTCTGATGAGAGCCAAGAGGTGTACAGGGTTGGATCCTGAAAGCTCCCTGTGTACAGTCATTCACATTCTTTAGATAACAGTTTAAAAAATGATATACATACATACATACACACAGTATATATATTGAAAGATGTTCTCAGAATGGAAAAAAAAATTAAGTGCTATTAACAACTATTTTCTGTTGTACCTAAAACGCCACCTGGTGCTTACAGTACAAAAGAAAATACACTTTCAACATGCAAAACCGCTTAGAACAAAAGCCAATTGCTTGATTCAATAACTTAAGTAATTGTTCTCAATATTGCTCGCAATCTTTTATCCAGTGAGTATAATGCCAGACTTGTGGCTTATTGTGTCATGCAGTGACAGAGTCCGTGGGGGCGATTATAAAAGCGATTATAAAAACATTTAGTCTCTGATGTCATGTACCAAAAATAGTCTAACAATCTCACAACGTGCCACGCTGCAACGTATTGTGAGGTTGTAGATCTGCTATGTTGGTGTGCAACACTAGATTCCTGACCTGTGTCTGCACTGTAAACATCTTTGCCTCTCAGTATGAGCAGGTTGGCCAGTGAGGCATTGAAGCCTGCTCCTCTCACACTCCCTCCAGCAGGGATGGGAGGAGCACGCACCTGCCAGTCTATACCTGAGAAACAAGAATCAAATAAGTGGCTCCTATATAGGATAGACAGACAGGATACAGAGGGCAGAGATTTACATTTATCACACTCGCTTCATACTGAATTCCTTCTACAACAAGCTGCAAGTACAGTGCTCTCTCAATGTTTAACTCAAATACAGTAGAAATAATTAACTTTAAATCAATTCTTTCTGCAAAGAATTGTCACATTTAATCTAAAATAACAGAATTAATGTCCTTTTGCATTAAAAAAATGACTCAATGTTGAACAGAACTTCAGTCCAAACCTACCTTCCTCCATCTTGGCGTTTGAGATGAGCATCTGGCGGAGATTTTTGAGCAGGCCAGGCCAACTGAACACACTGTAAGCAAGAGAGGAGCTGGCCATCTGAGGAATGGTGCTCAGGCTCAGTAGCTTGTACTCAGGATGACACACCAGGCTACTCAGCAACTCACCTGAGAGATGATTAAGTGACAGTGTGTGAATGCAACGCAACAGAAATTGTGTGCTTTTGATAATGGCACTATAAGCAATGGTTCCCTATATATATATATCGTCATGTTTTATTGCACTTTTAGTGCAATAAAAAATGAAGCATAAATAATCTTGTCCTGAGTCTCTGGAGTGTGCGGTCCCTTCCTTTCCCTGGGGAAGTTCTCTTTGGCCTACATTTATACCTTGCCTACCAGCACTAAAACTGCAATAAAACTGCACCAAAAAAGATGAAGAGCTAAAATGCTGACATAACGTGCTTGAAGTTCAATGTTTCCACCATAATGTATTTATTCATGAATTTCTTGCATTATGTGTGTGCCGCACCTAAGGGGTTTCTGCTGTAGGCTCCATAGGAGTCGGTGGTGAGTGCAGGCTGCAGGACGCTGCCCAACTGGTGAGCTATAACCCTGTTAATGTCACTAAAAGAGATGTGCTTAATGTTCAACAGCTGAGCACAGATCCTGTGCACAGTGTCGTTCTCATGCACCAGAATTGCGTCCGACAGTCCATATAGGTGGGACAGCGTTAGGATAGAGTTGTAGTTCTGAACTATCACCTAAAAGAAAAGCAGGAGAAGAAAACAATTCATCGTTTGGCTTTTCCAGAGACCAGGGATTGATGCAGTTTTAAGGCCCATACTCTTCGCCATACAACGAATAGAGCAAATAACCCATCTACAAGCTCACGTGTTCCATCGTTGCGATGCATTGTAATAAAACATTTGAGAAACACTGCTATAATAATCTGAACAATGAATTATAAACATATCAGACTGATGTGAAAGGAACAGGATAAAACGTGAAACATGAACCAATTATTTTCCTCATGGTTATTATGAAGTGATTAATACATTTTACAGGCCTTACGTATTTGGGTGAAATGTGAAATAACATTACATTTGATTGCACTGTGCAAGTATGTGCATAGCATTATACTGTACGCAAAAACAAACACCTGCTTCATTTATTCTTAGTTGCGCAACTTAAAAGCTGGCATCAGTCCCCCATACCTCTCCAGTGCTATAGGGCCAGGTGAGGTGGTTGAGGATGAAGGAGTCGGGGTACGCCTCTCGCAGACACTGGGTGACGTAGGTGCCAACCCCGGACCCCGTGCCTCCGGCTACACTCATCATGGCCATGAACCCTGCCAGTCTGTCACAGCGCTCCACCTCTCTTCTCACCAGGTCCTCCACTGCCTCTCTATGACGTGGACCATGCACACAAAACCTGGAGAAGTGGACCAGCATTATGGCAAATTTAAGTATACAATACAACAGTCCAGTAATAGCCCCTAGAATTCTTAAAACAAAAATGCACTCAGTCTTTATTTTAATATATACCGGTGTATATACATTCGCAGTATCCACTTTGTTTGCATTCATTTGTTAATCTCCATATTATAAATATAACCATTAAATACTATCACATTCAGCAGACATTTTAAGTGTCAAACTGTGTTATGTAAATATTATTACCCATTTGCCCAGTTATTTCCAGAGCCTTGCTTCTGGCTGAAGTAGGAATGATCTCCATATCTCCATCTACCAGACTTGGCAGCTTTGGACATGCTGTGATTGATCACCTTGGGTTCCATGTCAATGAGTACTGCCCTGGCCACAAGGTCTAGGGAAACGACAAGATATAATGCACTCACGTATGTGAAGGGAGAGGGAGAGAGAGAGAGAGAGAAAGAGAGAGGGAGAGAGCGAGCCCTCCAGTGCCTCCACTCTTACAACTCTTACATGTTCTAGGGGTCCCCTCCCGCTCCCCAGCTAAATCATTGATAGTTAGGAACCAAATGGACTCTTTAATGGCTGTGACTCTGTGCAAATGGCACAAAAGATTTGCAAAATATATGTTTTCTGTATGCATTTTGAACTTGTGGAATGTGACATTCTGCACAATGTCTAGTAGGCTTACTTTTACTTTAGGTGCTTTAAGTATATTTTGATTAGGATACTTCTGCACTTTTACTCAAGTAAATGTTTAATTCCGGACTTTTACCTTCATCGTGAGCTGTTTGGTGGAAGAAGCGTTCCACGCAGGCTTCGCTGTATCCTTTCCTCTGAGCCTCGTATGCATCGTTACAGATGACGCCAAACAGCTCCTCACCCACTTGGTTACCACACTGTCCCAGCTGCAATGTAACAACGGACATACCGGCATCGGACCGGTACTTCAGTCCGAACAACTACAAACAAATGTTGACTCGTGCACGCCTTTCTTTCCTCGGGGGAACAACGAGAGAGCGAAACGAGAGAGAAAATCATAATTCCTTGAAAGAAAAAGCCAAGTTTGACATGTCTGTCTGGTGTGGAAGTTGTGCGGCGCGCGCTTCCTTCCCCTCCTGTGTTACACACAAAATGGTGACCTTAGGACGGTCGCTGTGTTCGCGTTGAAAACATGTACCGGTAAATTCACCAATCAAAGCCTGGTGAAGCGAGTTTAGCAATCTTATGGCCCTACTTGTGCGTCTGTGCGAGACGGGTGTCGGATGATATGAATATGATATCATGGGTGATAATCAAAGTCAAATCTATCTCTCCCTCTCTCTCAGTCTCTCTCTCTCTCTGTTCAAAAGTACAGGTAATTTAAAATCTAAAAGTACAGGTAAAAAACGATTTTACGGGGCGACTTGTCCGGACGTTTAAAGGGGCGACCGTCCGTACCTGTTACACTTTAACCTTTCTTTGGAGTTTTATTTGTGAAGATTGATCACCAGCGGGCCGTGGTCGAACAGCGACCCCGGAGTCACCGCACACGACGGGTCACCAGTTTCTGTGTGACACATACAACAAAATGTGAATTTGAGTCGACCCCGCCCCTCCGGACCGGCCGCGCAGTGCGCACGCTCCGCGTAGTAGCCGGTTATGGCGGCGGTGTGTGTTTGTCCATGAGGTGTCGGGTGAGCAGGGCTATTCTCACTGTGCCGCCGAGCAATCTGAACCAAAACACACAGCCATGGCTGCTGTGTTCGACATCGATCTGGACCAGCCAGAGGAATCTGTCTCCGATGATGAGAATGAGATTGAGGAGGTACTTCAGTAAAACAAAAATCCACGTTCTTCTGTGTGTGTGTGTGTGTGTGTGTGTGTGTGTGTGTGTGTGTGTGTGTGTGTGTGTGTGTGTGTGTGTGTGTGTCTGACTGACTGACTGACTGCAGGGACTTTGACAGCAAACTGTTCTTGTCTGTGTACACTACAGTAACAGTACAGTAGCTGTTAGCATGCTAGGCTCGCGCGCACACAGGCCCGTCTGGTTGCACTGCAGCTGATGCTCCCCGGGCCTCTTTTTGACAGCAGTGAAACTGTAGGCTAATGTTAGCTTGCATGCATGCATGATGACAGACAGACAGCCACCATGGATCGCGAGCTGTCAAATGTGTTGCGTTGGTCCATTGGTGACGTGTGTGTGGCACTTTTGCTGCAAATGCTACAGTCAGCCGGGATTTGCAATTTGACAGCTATCGATCGTAGTAGTATGCGATGTATGTCTCAACTGTACAGCTGCCCGCGAACAGCGCTTGACCGAGGCGCTGCCGGCGCTGCTGCAGTCAGTGAACAATGTGCCTTGGTTGCTTTCTAGTAGCAATGCAACAGTTGATCTGCCAGATCTGGCTGCTACCAGGCCAGGCCAGTCTGCTGTCTGCAGGGGTTTGCAGACGCAGTACAGTTTAGTGAACTATGCACTCACAGATCACAAATGATCATTGGGTCCCCGGTCCGCACAGTTCACAGCATGACATGCTTTACTAGAGGACTCAGGAGTGAAGTCATGTCTGGTTCCATCGTGGCAGCTGTGGATTTCCTCACGGTGTTGACTGAGCAGACACACGCTTGCTTAATGTCTTGCATCATGTTAACATTTATGTGGCAAGGATTAAGCATTTGTAATAAATTACAGCACGGCCAAAGTTGAACGCCTTTTGGACTGACTAAGTAAGTTCATATAACAAATTATGACATGTTTAAAACACATGAATTGCACCCCCTCGTGATTTCACTATTGAAAGGACACTTAGCATCTGTAAGTCTAGTCTACAACATCATCAACATGACAGACAAAGCACTGTAGGACCACTTAGGACCACACAGAAGTTAAGAGATAAAACATTGCGAATTTGGGATGAAAGGCAATGATTAATGAAGAAAGACATGCAACTAAATTCATATTGTTCGTACGCCAGCCGTCAGCCAGTCCATACTCGTGTCCCTTCAGTGGAGATCTGTAATTGAATACAGGCTGTTTTCTGTTTCCTCTGCCAGGCTCAAATCAATGATTTCATGGAGCAGTGCAGCGGATTTGAGTTGTAAGTGCTTACAGTCATGCATGTATTGTATTGATTTGTTTGTGTGTTTGTGTGTGTGTGTGTGTGTGTGTGTGTGTGTGTGTGTGCGTGTGTGTGCGCCTGTCTGCATGTATGTCATGTGTGAGTGAGTCTGCGACGTGAGTATGAGCTTTGTGAAACTGGCGGGTCTTTGAAATTGACCCTCTCTCTCCACACACAGCAACATGGACGACTGTGAGAAGATCGAGATATCGGAGGACAACGTCAACAAAGGAACCGAAAACATCAGACCTGAATGTTTTGAACTGTTGCGAGTTCTAGGAAAAGGCGGTTATGGAAAGGTATTTGTGTGGTTGATGAGAGATGAGTAAAAACGTGCATGAATGAACTCACTGTACATGACAGATGACACATGACAGACAGCACATCGTCTCGGGTGGAATGTCAAAAACTGTTACTTTCAGGATTCAAATTCAAAAGTAGCAGTGCTACAAGCTCAAAGCTTTCGAACTTTCAGATCTGCTACTATTGATACTTTTGTGTGTCGCTGTAGTATGATCAAGGGGCACACAAAAACACAGAAAGTTAAAATATGGAGAAGAGGTTTCTGCCTGACAGAAATAAGATGTACTATCAGGTGTTGATGGCAATCGAGAAGCGGAATGTTCCCCCAACAACCTGCACATTCACACACTTTGCTTTTCTAATGTGAAGCAATTGCTACATTTCGTTTCTGTCGGGCAGGAACCTTGTATCTCCATATTTCAGCTTTGTATATATTTTCATAAACGAATGGCCTGGTAGTTCATACAAGCGTCGCACAAAAGTAGTGAAAATAGCACCTCTACAAGCTCACAAACCGCCACGATGTGACGTGTTGTGAGCTTGTAGATCGGCTACTTTCAATATTTTAGATTGTTATTTTTTTTAACTGTTTTCGACATACAAGGTGTCCACCTGACAGTGCTGAACGGTTTATTTCATAGTGACATGTGTTAATCCACTTTCTTCCTGTCCAGGTTTTTCAGGTTCGAAAAGTAGTTGGAGCTGCTTCAGGCAAAATATTCGCTATGAAAGTCCTAAAGAAGGTACTTGCCAAACACACACACTGTCCCTGTTGACATGGCTGATTATCTAGTGTACAGTACAAGAAATAATCCACAACAATGTAAAAAAAAAAGTCAAATAGTGGCCGATATATCGGGATGGCTCTACTCTTAATAATATGACGACAATAACAAATGGAAATTGAATTATGTTGTTTCTGTCTGCAAATATTTGCTGACCTTGAAGCCAGTGGTTGGGTAAGATATGACCACTAGTTGGTAGATTGCCATTTGTGCTGCTCTGCTGCAGTCTTGACTATTAACAACAAAAGAAACAGTCTCAGTCTATTAGATTCTGCCTATAGAGCGGCGCAGTCCCTCCCCCTTTCAGAACAACGAACGGCCCAGGAAATGAAAACGCAATGCATTTCCCCATAGGCAGTTCTTATTTAATTTATTTAAAGACCTTTTAAGCGTCGTACGAAGCCAACTCTTGTCGTGACAAATCATGACAACACACACAATATTTTGGACCAAACAAATAATTACAAAGAAGAAAAACAACAAAAAAAGTGTTGTAACCTGCCGTTTTTTTCTACTTTCGAATTCTTTGTTTGGCCCGAAATATTGTGTATGATTGCGTTTTCATTTCCTGGGCCGTTCGTTGTTCTGAAAGGGGGAGGGACTGCGCCGCTCTATAGCCACACTGCTTCTGCTTGATTAGCTGACATGACCCTAATGACAGATTGCACTCTTGCCAAATCTCCAACAATGGGATTTGATTGTTTAACTGCAAAGTGGTGTACACTGTGAAGTGGTGCCTGCACAGCAGCCAATAACCTTGATTTATTTACTGCATAATGACCATCAAAATATGTAGTTTAATTACTAGGTATTATGATAGTGCTGGGAGATTTTCCCATTTACATTGCCCTAAAAATGTCCTAGTGTATCTCGGCCTCTGTGACATGCTGTGTGTGTGTGTGTGTGTTTTGCCATCCAACAGGCTATGATTGTACGCAATGCTAAGGACACAGCCCACACCAAGGCAGAGAGGAATATTCTAGAAGAGGTGAAGCATCCCTTCATTGTGGACCTCATCTATGCCTTCCAGACAGGGGGGAAGCTCTACCTTATCCTTGAGTATCTCAGTGGTTAGTACAAAGCAACACACACACACACACACACAATGCATGCAGAAACATACAGCTGCATAGTTTAACCACTTTTAACTCTGTTTTAGCTATGTCAGAACAGGTTAAAAAAAAAAAAAAAAGGGGAATTTGCAGTCATAAAGTGATGCATTGTGGCCTAGTAATACATTCTTAACACTTGTTACACTTGCACTCCGACACCATGCCCAGTTCACAACAAGATTGATGGCTAGCCATTCTTTCCACCCACTCTTCTGTCTCCAGAGATTCCATTCAACCCACTAGACATTACTGTCTCTTAATACTGATAGGCTTGTTTTCGTGTTTGGGTGGACTCATTGTAACGGCTTTAGATGTGTTTAAAATATGTGTTTAAAATATGTGGGTTAACACCTAGTACTGTATACAATCATTGGTGTATTAACTTACAAATATTTATTTTCAAAAATAGGCTCAAAGATTTAAATAAATTGTATCAAATGGGGGTCATGGCCTAATGCAGTGAATCTCATCCTTTCATTTAAAGGAATCTTAGTTTTATATAATTTCTGTCGGGTGGAAACCCTGATGTCCAAACTGTTACTTTTCAGGATTAATAATTTAAAACGGCAAAAGTAGAAGATCGATGAGCTACTTTTGATGTTTTTGTGTGACACTGTACTATTATCAAATATGGCATTAAATGTCAAAATACGGAGGTAAGAGGTTTCTGCTCGCCAGCAACGATATGCACCAGGCTGACAACACCTATTTGATATGATGTGATCTGTGGGACTGGGGCTACACTGTAAAACCCTTAGTGTTCATTCAACTCTGATAGTTACAGACCTGTAACGGTCCATTTGGAGCCCTAGTGGACCCCCTGAATCGACGTTCAGAACCAGTTTAGCTGATGATGAAGCTAATGCTGTTTAGAGTCCTCAAATTCTTCCCCTACCCAACCCGACATTTTTGGGTCTGCCCGGGCCCAAAATGTATGCAAATTAGTAATTACTAATAATTAGTCGGACCGGGCTGAGCCTCGGGTTCCGTGGAGAAAAAAAGAATAAAGTTTTGGTTAACCAGACCGAAATGGAAGTGGATGTGTTGGATGCTCAGGGCCTAAAAGTATGGTAATTCTTCAGGCTGAGCCGAGCCTCGGGCCAGCCCAGTTAGGGCCTTAATTTTCAGCCCCGTTGAGAACTCTAATGCTGTTGTGTTGGACTCTGCAGGTGGAGAGCTTTTCATGCAGTTGGAGAGGGAGGGTATCTTCATGGAAGACACGGCCTGGTGAGTATCTCTTAATAGGCAAAACGTCTTTGGAATGCACACAGGCAAATCAAACGGCTTTACATAATTATGGCATAAGAGGGCATTTTATGAAGAAAATAATTATGCAAAAAGAACAAAGTTGAGAACCAAGGATGGGGGTCGGCGGCCAAATTCAAATGTTGGGGTCCTCGACATGAAAAAGTTTGTGAACCACTGATAACATGCATAACAACATTAGTCTTCCAGAAAACTGTTAGAATGTAGAAGACATTTTTAGAAGATTCAGCCTCAGTTCTTAATGGGTTATATGCATCCCTGCATTATTAGTTAGCTGCTGCCAGAGTGAGGTCAAGCCAACACCAACTCGGGATTCCTGGATCGCTGTCCTCCATAATTTCCTATCCAACATCAGGTTCTTGAGCTCTTCACACGTGTGTGTGTGTGTGTGTGTGTGTGTATAGCTTCTACCTGGCAGAGATCTCCATGGCCCTGGGACACCTACATCAGAAAGGCATCATCTACAGAGACTTGAAGCCTGAGAACATCATGCTTAACAGCCAAGGTGTGTGTGTGTGTGTGTGTGTGTGTGTGTGTGTGTGTGTGTGTGTGTGTGTGTGTGTGTGTGTGTGTGTGTGTGTGTGTGTGTGTGTGTGTGTGTGTGTGTGTGTGTGTGTGTGTGTGTGTCAAACATCCACACAAGTTATAGTAGAATTTTAGTAATAGAAATTGTAAGGATAATTATCCTGAAATCTAGTCCAAAGTTTGTTATAATGTATCATTTCTCTTCCAGGGCACGTCAAATTGACAGATTTCGGCCTATGCAAAGAGTCCATCCATGATGGAACCGTCACCCACACCTTCTGTGGTACTATCGAATACATGTAAGTCAGTATTGATCCCTCCCTTTCTCATTCGTTCACAGTTAACACACACACACACACATGTTGGTCATCATCGCTCGTGTATACTACTCAAATGCTTCCTCGTTCCTACATGTGTATTTTCTTAACAATCTATGCTAATGCTTTTTAGGGCTCCTGAGATCTTAATGAGAAGTGGACACAACAGAGCAGTTGACTGGTGGAGTCTGGGCGCTCTGATGTATGATATGCTTACAGGAGCGGTGAGGTCAACACATTAATAATATATACATTTAAAAGGTTAACTACTAGAGATACAACACCCACCACCACAGAGACCTGGATGAAAGACTTCTTGACTTGGCTGGCTGTTCCAAAGAACAACTGGCAGGGGTTCTTCTGGGTGGAAACCAGCAAGGCACCATGTTGTCCATGTCACTCACTACACAGTGACTCCTACTGGTTGGTCACAGATAACGTGACCCTCTGAACACAATGCGCACACCTCATAACTGTCAGGTGAAAAGAAGAAACTGTCACTTGGCATTGACTAAACTGGGCAGAAAAGGGGTGAAAACTCAAATGAGAATTTAGGGGCACTGGGAGCTGACAGGTTTGTGCGGCGACCATCGATCATTGCAGCGTCCCTCATTTAATTTGTTGTGGACACCTTTATCAGCTCCCCTCAGTCCCCTTAGATTAAACTGTCCTGTCTGATAGTTTGTTTTTATTAACTGATTAACATACAGCGGGGAGGAAACTGATCCTCTTAAAGTGAACGTGGGCGCTGGCACAGGTTAACTACATTTATGCTACCAACTAGCAGCACAGAAAGAATTAAACACCAATTTTCCCACTTTAATTCCATCTTGCTCTTGTAATTATATTCATTTTATTTCTTGCTGTTGTAATTACATTACATTCCTTTTCTTTCTTCTTTTATCTTTTTTTAGCCACCATTTACTGGCGAAAACCGAAAGAAGACCATTGACAAGATCTTGAAATGCAAGCTGAACCTTCCACCATACCTCACACAAGAAGCTAGAGATCTCCTAAAACGGGTAACGGGTGACACCCCTACAAAGTACAGTACAAACCCTAAAAAACTTTCTACAAACTAGAAAGACTGCATTTGCAGTGACCGGGAGGTAGAGTGGCCGTCTTGGGTTCCTCATGGTTTCAGGTTGAATTGTCCTTGAGCAAGATGCCAATAAATGAACTGCATCATCATCAGTGTGTGAATGTAATGTGTAACTGCAATGAAATGGAGAAAGCTATTTTAAGCGCCCCTTTTAGAATGTATATATGCCAACCCTACCAGTCAGATATGCCATTTCCCCCCTGAAATATGACTGACTAGACCTTGAACTTGATTGTAACCTTCTTTTGACCCAAACATTAATCAACTATCTGGAGCAGCCTTCTGATCTATCCCTGAAAGTTATTTTGAAAATCCTCCCTTCTGTTCACAAGTTATTTTGCTAACATGACCTCCACCCAACTCTGTTAGGGTTAGACAATGATGAGTTTACACAAAGTATTTATACATCTTTATATATATTTCTGAATATATTTCACATACTTTTCAATAATGTATTGCTCTCGACTGTCCTGTGTCCAGTTGCTGAAGAGAAATGCGTCATCCAGACTGGGAGCTGGGGCAGGAGATGCTACAGAGGTGCAGGTGAGAGGAAAACATTGTACTTTTTAATGATATTAATGTCATTGTAATATATCTCTGTTGTTGGGGCAATAAAGAAAACCTTATACTTTTAAAACGATGCAATACTGCCTCATCAAAGTTGATATTGTGACTTTATATATTGTCAATTACTTGCATGAAAGGGGGAGAGGACTAAGGAGGTGGAGTTAGCTGCTTTAGCAGACAGTTTGAGGGTACAATGGCGTTAAGAGGTTTTGTCCGAATCACGTTTTAATACTGTCCATGGGTCCATTTCTTTTAACTATAACAAAAAACATCGCATGGATGCACCTGGGACGTATCCTTAGTGATGTATCCCAAGGTCATCAGGGTTTCGGGTCTCTTGAACATCATACCCCTCACTCAGGCGACCCAGCCGAGGTGATCAAGACCCGACTTACGTCCCAGTAGCTACCCTCAATCAGTCCCACTAGGGCAAAACCAGCCAATTTTAAATGATCTATTCTGACAATGTTTGGGGGGGGGGGGGGGGGGTCATAACTGCTTATTACATATTTGTGATTTATTAATATTATGTTTCATTTGACACAACAAAAGATCATGTGGTGTTCACTGTTCAAACATCTTTTTCTCCACATACTGTCAACTGAATGCTTGTACGCCTGTGTCTGTGATTGTCTGGTTTTCTTGCTCATTTGCAGAAAAATGGTGCATCGATTGGCCAGTTTAGCCTTGTCTTGCGTTCTCTGTGCCACCACCTTTAGCGTCTCAAATTTTGCCATTCTTCGCTGAAGCTGAATCTCTGCTGAGTCTCTTTTTTTCCCTAAATTTCAACATTGTTGGTCTTTCCTTCCTGCAGGCTCATCCATTCTTTAGACACATAAACTGGGAGGAGCTGCTAGCCAGGAAAGTGGAGCCTCCCTTTAAACCCTTCTTGGTAAGTTGTAGCCAAGGATACATGTACTGCTAGGTTAGCATGACTTGGTTGGAGTTTGAGACGGCAATTCAACCCAGGTGTTCTCCTATTTCAGGCCCTCGTCAGTGGACACACCTGCTCATGTTTCTATGTATCTCACCATGTTTCACTTTTCTCTCCTCTCAACTGTTAGTCATGTCACAATTTCTACATAATGGCCTATTTGAGATAATTGCTATTATAATCATTTATACATGTTGAAAAATGTATTGCAGATCTACAAGCTCACAATGTGTTAAATCTGTATTTGAGGCAGTCAGTTCTTTGTATATTTAAATTAGAGGCCATATCTACCCAGTTCAATCTTTGTTCACTAAAGGTCATTACACACTGGCGAATTAGCCATGCAGCGCATATAAACAACCCGAAAAAGTGAAATATTTGGCCGGTGAATTTTGGCGCATCTGCCTATACACATTGTGGGGCGCTGTTTCACCAGACCAAAAACACACAGAGTTCAAGTTCAGAGTGCTAAAACAAACGGCACTTTTATTTGGTTTTGGATCACAAAGCAACTCAAAGGTCCGGGGTTCTGACTCAGGGGCTCTTGGGTGGTCAGAGCATGGTCACAGGTTAACTTAGGTTTCTTCTGTATTTAAAGATTGGGGAGCCCGTCCCACAATATTCATCAAAGGGGGGGGGGGGGGGGGGCTAGGGGCACTCCAGTGTCCCAGCCAGTGTGAGCCTAAATCCCAGAGCCCAGCGATCACGGACATGTACTGGGTCGGTGAGCCTGAGAGATGAGATTCACACAATTAGTATATTGTCATCACATCCAGGTCAATTCAAATAAACGGTATATTACGAGTAGGGAAGGGGATATGTATGGTTCAGTCTTACCGGTTGCCGCACGCCAGCCTGTCTCTCGGGAGAGTCTCTGAGAGTGTGAGCAGGACAGAGGCTTTTAACCTGCCTGGGTGTGGACACGCAGCAGGTGCCTCATTAAGGCAGACGAGGAGACGGGCTGGGACGTACCTCCCATCCAGGACCCGCCCTCGTTGCCGTTGGCAACGCTTTGCTCTACCTGCCTCTCTCCCTCTCTCCCCGAGGTGGCTATGCCGTGGCGCGCGGTCCCGGACCGAGACGCCACACATTCCCCCCCTATGTTTCACGCCGGGGCGGGAGACATCATGATCGCCTTCCTCCTCATGCAGTCTTGACAGTGCGTCTGCGTGGGGAATTGACTTCCCGGGTCGATGTTCCACCACAAACTTGTAATTTTGTAGTTCAATAAACCACCTAGTCACCCGACTGTTTCTGTCCTTGTTCGTGGCCATCCATTTTAGTGGCGCATGATCAGTTATCAGCGTGAACGGACGGCCCCATAGATAGTATCTCAGGTAGTGTATCGCCCACTTAATGGCGAGGCACTCCTTTTCTACCGTTGCATAATTTCGTTCATGTTTGAGTAGCTTTCTGCTAATGAAGGAGACGGGGTGCTCCTCGCCGTTTATCACCTGGGATAGCACCGCGCCGATGCCAGTCCCTGAGGCGTCTGTGTGGAGAAGAAACGGCAGGTTAAAGTTTGGCGAGATTAACACAGGTTTCTGGCACAGTGCCTCTTTCAGCCTTGTGAAAGCCGTTTCTGCCTCAGAGGTCCACTTTATGTGGTGTGGCTCCCTCTTGCGGGTCAGCTCGTACAGTGGAGCGGCCACCGTGGAATAATTCTCAATGAATTTCTGATAGTAGGCTAGCAGACCCAGGAAGGATTTTACCTGTCGCTTGGTGACGGGGCGGGGCCATTCCTTGATGCGCTGTACCTTCTTTTCCTGTGGCTTTACGCATCCTCGTCCAACGGTGAATCCTAGGTGGTCCGTCTCTGTCATACCTATTCTGCACTTCTTCGCGTTGGCCGTGAGATCAGCGGAGCGCAGCTCATCTAGGACCGCCTCCAGATGTCTCAGATGCTCCTGCCAACTCCTGCTATGGATGATCACGTCATCGATGTACGCGGCTGCGTAGTCCTGGTGGGGGCGTAACACTCTGTCCATCAGGCGCTGGAATGTAGCTGGGGCCCCGTGTACTCCAAACGGCAGGACTTTATATTGGAATAGCCCATCTGGTGTAGAGAAGGCTGTCTTTGGTTTGGCTCGCTCGGTTAATGGGATTTGCCAATACCCTTTGGTCAAGTCGAGCGTGCTGATGAACCGAGCGGGCCCGAGCCGCTCGATCAGTTCATCAATCCGGGCCATCGGGTAACAGTCAAAGTTCGATACCTCATTTAGTTTTCGGAAATCATTACAGAATCGTAATGTGCCGTCAGGCTTTGGCACAATTACGATCGGGCTGCTCCACGGGCTGTATGACTCCTCGATCACGTCTAATTCTAACATTTTTTTAACTTCCTCTCGTATCGATATCCGACGGGCTTCGGGGATTCTGTATGGGCGCTGTCTGATCACCACGCCAGGTTTCGTATCTATGTCATGTTTGGCTAGGTGGGTTCGGCCTGGGAGTTCGGAGAACCGGTCGCTACAGCGGCTCAGCAGCTCGTTCACCTCCTGGACCTGCCGGGGGGAAAGCTCTTCCCCGACCGGGACAGGAGGGGGCGCCTGGGGGGAGACAACAGTCAGTAATGCAGTCATGGGTAGCCCGCTAGGTGGATGCCACTTTTTCAAAATATTGACATGGTAAACCTGATGCGTTTTCCGTTTCCCCGGCTGGCTCACTCTGTACGTGACGGGTCCCATCTTCTCCATTATCTCGTACGGCCCCTGCCACTTAGCTAGGAACTTACATTCACTCGTAGGCACCAGGACAAGCACCTTTTCGCCAACGTTGAATTCTCGTACAGCCGCCTGTCGGTTATATATTCTGGCCTGGTCCCTCTGTGCCTTCTCCATATGCTCTTTCACTAGGGGCCATATCGCTTTGGCCCGGGCTTGGAGCTGCTGGATATGATCCACAACACTGCGGTGTGGAGAGGGTTGGCTCTCCCAGGCTTCCTTGGCCAAGTCCAGCAGGCCCCGGGGTCTCCTCCCGTATACTAGCTCAAAAGGGGAAAAGCCAGTGGAGGCCTGGGGAACCTCTCTAATCGCGAACAACACATATGGAATTAACCGGTCCCAATCCTTTCCGTCCATTTCCGCCACCTTTTTCAACATTCCTTTCAGTGTCTTATTGAACCGTTCTACCAGCCCGTCTGTCTGGGGGTGATAGACTGAGGTACGAATGCTTCGGACCTTTAGCCATTTATACAAATGTTTTAATACCGTGGCCATAAAACACGTCCCTTGATCACTCAGGATTTCTGAAGCTATGCCGACCCGACTAAACAGCATCATCAGTTCGTGTGCGATGGCCTTGGAAGTGGCGGCGCGTAACGGTATTGCTTCTGGATAGCGGGTGGCATAATCCATAATAACTAGAATATAGCGGTGGCCACGGGCCGACTTCGGCAGTGGGCCCACTATATCCATAGCTAGTCGATCGAATGGGGTTTCTATAATGGGCATGGGGACGAGAGGGTTACGGTAATGTGGTTTGGGGGCCACGAGTTGGCATTCGTGGCAACCCCGGCAGAAATCCTCCACCGCTCTTTTTACCCCAGGCCAGTAAAACCGAGCGAGAATTCGTTCGTAAGTTTTCTCTACCCCAAGGTGGGCCCCAAGTTGGTGCGTGTGTGCCAGGTATAGCACGCGTGATACATAGCTTTTTGGCACCAGCAACTGTTCAATTCTTTCCCCCCCTTGCTTTGTAACCACTCGATATATAAGCCCATTTCTCACAACGAAATAAGGGGAGGTGTTGGCACTCACCGCTTCGTCTGGGCCATCGATCTCCGCCACCCGCTGACGTGCCGCCTCCAAGTTTGGATCGGTCCACTGCTGGGTGGCGAACTCGCCGTAGTGTGCCGGGGGGTCTGCGTCAGGGGGGGGGAACTCTGCAAACGGATCGCTCTCCTCTCCAGCGTCCTCTCTCTCTCTCTCTCTCTCCCCCTCTCTCTCTCTCTCGGCGTCCTCCTCGCTGCGCGGCTCGGCGCTCATCCTGTTCTCCTGCGCGTCTGAAGGCGAGCTGTCACTCGGGCCGGCGCTCGAGCTGTCTCGGAACGCGGGGCACGCTGGGCGGGGGTCTTGGTTCCGTCCGGCGGTGCGGGCTCTAGGCCTACGTCGCTTCGTCCGAGTGCTAGACTGGGTTGCCGTGGGGTTCCAGTACCGCTCAAAAAGAGGCCAGTCGGCGCCGAGGAGGAGGGGCACGGGCAGCCCGGGGACGACACCTGCCACCACAGTGGCGCTTCCTCGCGGTGTCTGGATTCGGATGCTGGAGGTGGGGTAGCGCTTCACATCTCCGTGCACGCACGTCACGGGCACGGTCTCTTCCCCCAGGGGGCCCGCGAAGGCGGGACGTACCAGGGTGACAACACTGCCCGAGTCCAGCAGCGCATGGGTGTCTTTCCCGTCCACCTTCACCGGCAGGGACGTGTGCTTCTTTTTCTTTCCTGTGCCTGGTGTGCCATATAGGCAGGGTCGGGCCGAGTCCGATGCGGCGGTGGCCATACTGACGTCAGCTCGGGCGGGGCACGTCCAGGACAGGTGGTCCAACTTCCCACACACATAGCAGTGTCGGGGAGGCGCTCGACCCGACCGTTCCGCTCCGGTCTCTTGTCGGGGTGCCTGCGCCGGGGGTCCCGTGTTCTGTCGCCGTCTGTCCCTGTCCCGGCCACCGGAGCGCTCTTCTCCGGTCTGCTTCGGCGGGTCTGTCTTGTTAAGACCTTTCAACATCTCGGTGTAGGCTTGGTGGTTCTCCAGGAGCGCTACTAGCTCGTCGATGGAGGCGGGGCTCACCTGGGCCGAGTATTTTCTGGCGTCTGGCGGTACGGCTCGGATGCACTTGTCAATGATCAGCCGGTCGACACAGGCTGGCTCTCCCGGGCTCAACAGCCAACTGTGTGCCAACCGGCGGAGCGCGGCCACTTGCGGTCGCGGTGGCAGGTTCGCCTGGTATGTCCAATTGTGGAATCGCTGGGCTCTGGCTGGGAGGCTTTGGCCCTGGCGGGCGAGGATGGCGGCCTTCAACCTCTCGTACTCCTGGGCCTCAATAGCGGGGAGGTCCCTACAGGCTCTCTGAGCCTCACCTGAGAGGAACGGGGCCAGTATGGATCCCCATTCTGCGAGCGGCCACCTCTCCCTGGTGGCGGTGCGCTCAAAGAGCTCCAAGAAGGCCTCTATATCGTCGTCGGTGGCCAGTTTGGTCAGCACGTCGCCCGGGGCCCTAGTGTGGTTGGCATCCTGATTCATTCGTCTAAGCAGTCCCTGCATAGCGTCTTGTAGCTCCGTCTGGCTCCGTTGTAGGCCAGCCTGGCTGGCCAAGAGGGCAGTGAGGGCTGCTGCGTGTTCCATATTTCTGGTAGGTTTAGGCGCGCTGTTGGTGAGGATCTACAGTTACCCACATTCTCCACCATATGTGGGGCGCTGTTTCACCAGACCAAAAACACACAGAGTTCAAGTTCAGAGTGCTAAAACAAACGGCACTTTTATTTGGTTTTGGATCACAAAGCAACTCAAAGGTCCGGGGTTCTGACTCAGGGGCTCTTGGGTGGTCAGAGCATGGTCACAGGTTAACTTAGGTTTCTTCTGTATTTAAAGATTGGGGAGCCCGTCCCACAATATTCATCAAAGGGGGGGGGGGGGGGGGGGCTAGGGGCACTCCAGTGTCCCAGCCAGTGTGAGCCTAAATCCCAGAGCCCAGCGATCACGGACATGTACTGGGTCGGTGAGCCTGAGAGATGAGATTCACACAATTAGTATATTGTCATCACATCCAGGTCAATTCAAATAAACGGTATATTACGAGTAGGGAAGGGGATATGTATGGTTCAGTCTTACCGGTTGCCGCACGCCAGCCTGTCTCTCGGGAGAGTCTCTGAGAGTGTGAGCAGGACAGAGGCTTTTAACCTGCCTGGGTGTGGACACGCAGCAGGTGCCTCATTAAGGCAGACGAGGAGACGGGCTGGGACGTACCTCCCATCCAGGACCCGCCCTCGTTGCCGTTGGCAACGCTTTGCTCTGCCTGCCTCTCTCCCTCTCTCCCCGAGGTGGCTATGCCGTGGCGCGCGGTCCCGGACCGAGACGCCACAACATCTAAATGCGATGCGTATATGTGATTATTAGCCACTCCACTCCTCCTGATTATTCTCCACTCCTCCTGAGTCGTAGTCAAAGTTTGGCAGAGCCCGTTGGTGGCTGCTGCTCGCACACAAGTGCCCCGCTCCCCCCAACAGCTCTGGTGTGGTGGAGGGTAGGTTAATAACGTGGAGAAGAGGCGAGGGTGCAGTGGGTGTGCTCCCCGACCGCACAGAGCTGCGGGACGCATTTTGATTGGTGTAATTGCATTCACCAGCGAATGTCCGCAAAATTCGACAGCAGAGCAAAAAAATAACAGCCACATTTTCACTCTGTGTGGACTTTATGATGAAAATTGAAATTATTCGCCCCAGGTGTGTAAAGACCTTAAGCCTAAACAGGCTAAACAGAAATTGTATTATTTATGTGTTCCAGCATTCAATTCCAAAATTAAACATTAATCACAAATTATTTCAAATGTCATGATCGTGACAGCTCCTACTCAACCTCTAATCTCTTATCTCCTCTCCTCTTCCTCTGTGTCTCTGCAGCAATCAGCAGACGATGTAAGTCAGTTTGACTCAAAGTTCACCAGTCAGACGCCAGTCGACAGTCCAGACGACTCAACCCTCAGTGAAAGTGCCAACCAAGCCTTCCTGGTAAGTTCTGTGCACTCCAGCTGATGCTGCTTTTGTTTTGTTTGTTTTTATTGATCCACCTAATTATGTCCAAAACTGTTGCTTTTCAGGATTCAAATTCAAAATTAGCAAGCTCGTATATAAGCTCGAAACTCATCGCTTTGTGACACGTTTTGAGCTGGCGGTCGGATCTGCTACTGTTGATGCTGATACTGTAGTATGATCAAGTTAGTAGAGCATTAATTTACGGAAAAACACAAAAGTTATAGAGACCGTTATCAGCGACAGCTGATGACAGATGAAGTCCAATGTATCTACTATAGAACGCTTTGAACAAGACAGGTGTATCACATGGCATCATGCATAATGGATAATTACATAATCAAACACAAATGTTTTGCACTCCTTGTAGGGTTTCACATATGTTGCTCCATCGATCCTGGAACACGTCAAAGACAGATTCACGTTTGAGCCAAAAATCCGCTCGCCTCGCCGATTTTTGGGGAGCCCAAGAACACCTCTCAGGTATGCCAGCAGATTTGATTGATTTTACCTCCCCTTGTGGTCTCCTGATAGATGATTTTTCAGGCCAGTCTTGAAAGTTGCCTCAAACAGCTGCAGTCGGGTGATTACAGTATGTAAGTAATTATTGCGACAGGCCCTAAATCTCATCTCATGTTCTGTTGTCCCTCCCTCTCTCCAGTCCAGTCAAATACTCAGGGCCTGAGTGCTGGGCCCGTAGCCCTCTCCTCCCTGGTGGAGGAGCACCCAGCCTCCACCATGCACCCCAGGAGCAGGCCATGGAGCTCTCCACCCCAGAACAGATGGACGTCTCTGCCAGCTCAGAGGCGTCGGCGCCCCTTCCCATCCGCCAGCCTTCCGGGGCCAACATGGCCCATGCGAAGCAGCAAGCGTACCCTGTTATTGCTAAGCGACCTGAGCATCTACGTATGAACCTATGACCCACTGCCAAGCATCCTTAGGAGAGTTTCTTTACTTTCTCTTTTCTTTGTCTATTTCTCTTCTTTTTTTTTAAGGATGGGGGGGGGAAAGCAAAAGGAAAATAAACAGACATTTGAGACAATGAAAATCGCACATCAACACGCATATGCCGTACTACCTGGAATGTGTGTGTGTGTGTGTGTGTGTGTGTGTGTGTGTGTGTGTGTCTGTGTGTGTGTGACTGTGTCTGTGTGTTTGTGGGGCATGGGGATGTGACTTCAGTGTGCACTGCAGCGACTGCCACACTGACTACACCATCACTACCACATCCACCTTCCTGCTTTCTGTTCCTCGGGTCTCATTTGGCCTCCCCCCCACCCCCCACCACACACACACACACACACACAAATAGGACTGGGTATCTCTTTGGGATGTACAGCCTTTGTACGGCAGTGTCATACCTTGGACTTTAAAGAATGGTGATATTGTATGATGATACAATATGTCGCTCATCATTTACACTACAATGCAGTCAAAGTCTACTGCACGGTCGGTCTACTGAAATCCAAAGCGCTTTGTGCTATCCTGAATGAACGCCGATAATGAAATTGCTTCCATTCAAACGGTTGGGAGATTCTGACAGTATTTCTTGGGAAAACAAATGCTTCCTATGGCTGAATGAGATCAAATTAAGTTTTGTTAATTGGAAGGAAGAAAAACAAATTGGGAGCCGCTTTGATGAATTGAGGTTAATGAATATAGCTTTGTCTTAAAGATGTTTTAATGGATGCATCAACTGTGCTATGTATCAATGATGGATCAATGAGCCTCAATAAAAAAAAACACACACAAATGTTTACTTTTTACATTCTCTCACTATTGGTGTCATGGATGACTTATTGAATGGCTTGTTTGATGTGGGACCCACACAATCGCTGACTTTCAGTGAATAACCCACTTGATCACTATCACTTAGGGGTGTATTAAGTGTAACGATACATTCTAACCACAATATGATATGCATCACGATACATGGTTGACGATACATGGACGATATTGGCTCATGGCGATATATGATTCAATGATTTAAAATTGATACAGTAACTATTTTGATATACTTCGATTCTTGAAATTAAAATCGATGCAGTTACTATATCATTATACCCCTACGTATCTCAGGGCAAACCTGTATTCATAGTGAAAATGGGCAAGCTTGTAGGTCAGATATTTTAGCAATTTTCGAGATATAGACCAGGCACTGCAAGTTGGGAACGAAGCAAGTTTGGGACTGCATGCACCCGGTTTTGCAATAGCCTACCCAATGTATAGGTGGATCCCAATTCAGGGGGTTCACCCTACAAGGTGCGGTACTAGGTAGGATAGGGTAGGTCACTGCACTGGCACTACCCTGGTGGGTTTACAGATCCCATCTGAGCTCTCTGGAGTGAGTTCAACCTGGAGATTAAGTTTACAAAATCTACTGCTGAGATACAGTAGACACAAAGGATGTGTAAGCAAGGGGGGGATGTATTAAGCTTTGAGCTTTGATCCAGTAATGGTCATACCTGGCCACAGGATCAACGTTTCTCAGTAGACGAGCAGGGAGTCCACCTCCAATGATTACAATGTTTTATTCACTCAAGTTGCAGCTTTAAGTCAAATAAAAGAGTACATGAGTGCATTATATTTGTGCGATTATGCAGTGTTCGCATACAGAAAACAAGGGCGTCAGAGTGCATCATTGTTTTATTACAATATTTCAAATCTACTCCATACTCCATATATCTTGTATAGGTGTATATAAAAGTACATTTTTACAATTTACATCATCTTACCGTTACCCTGTGCTTACATATTCAAATAACAAAATCTCAATTTCTGACTCAAGCCAATAAACAGGCAAATGGCATCACCCAAACTAAATTGAAACTGAAATTACAACCCCCATCAATGCTGAAATTGAACAACCACCACAATCATTTGTGAAAAACGAAATAAATTCATAAATATACAAACAGTACATCAATGACAGAAAGGCTATTTGGCATGTAACTGGAAATGAATCAGACAGACAGATACTCCAGATTTAATTAAAATAAAATCGATCGGTATGAAGGCAAGTGTCTACTCATTGTACATGAGTCTGTATGAAGAAATATATGTATAATAATCTAATCCAATCCAATCAAACCTGACCGGCTTGGACCTGTGGTAAGCATAAAAGGCATCGTAAAATGAGAGTCTGACTGATGCCAGAACTTTCTCTCACTGATTACCAATTTTGACAAAAATCTATCTGAAAAAAAAAACACTTAAAAAACACTTAAAGCCTATATAAAATAAATGTAATAGACTGTTGAGCTTGTAGATGGATCTTGGAAATTTGGAGGAATGTTTTCACCAAGAATGATATGCCGGTCAAGTAATGGCTCTACAATCAAACCACAGACTAGTTGCCACAAAACAGAATAATAATGACCTAGTGTTTTCTCTATCATCACGTCAATTTCCACCCCAAAACCTTTACCATCATCCATCTTAGACCTAGCTACACACATTGTGATCGTGTAGGACTATAAAACACACAACAGCTGGCTTCTCAATGCTGGTTTTACTGCCATTTTCAGTCTTACAGTACATACAATACAATGCTGTGTTTATGAAATGGCTTCCGTCTTTGATATTCGTCCACCAAAAGATGGCAGTGCCAAAGTCAATGGGAGGAGTAGATCAAATGTCCAACACCACTTTAAGATTAACCAACATTTGGCTAGTGTGGGTAGTGCTCTGGGTAGTAGTTATATAAGTAATAAGACAGCAAAGACAGCCAGATATAGAGTGATAGACGTTACAATTCTGAGAAGCTTAAGAAATAAAGACAGACACCCCATTTATGTACCATGAAAACTATATAAACTAGAGCCTGGCCAGTGTATTGCTGCCTTAGTAAAATAAAATAAAAAATAAACATTCTGGTCTGATCACTGGTTCTAATGATTAATCATGAGTAACTGAACCATGGATTCTGAAATTGTACATTGGTCAGGCTCTAATCTGAATGTCACCTACAGTATTGATAAAGAATCCTAGTTCAATGGTTAAAGGCTGCACTGTGCATGTATTGGATTACAGTAATCAGTTATAAGGGGTATGGGCACATTTTTCAACATGAAAATATTTTTGGGTGAGCAATAGCAGTTGAATTACAACAATAATCAGGTAATTTTTTAATTGTATTTATTAATAAGTGAATATTTGGTGAATTACTCAAAAGGTAAACATTTGACCAAATGCTAATAATGCTTGCAGATGATAGGTATAACAGTATTAAAATTAAACATTCACTATGAATACAGTATGCTTCACATTCCATATATTTATTTTGAGTGATCCACCAAATTATTATTAATGACATGTTTACAGAGGTAGTCTCTCTACCAACCTGGGCTATTAAACTACAAAAGATGAACAAAGGACTAGCACCTTTGAAAGTATAACAAGGCACCAAAGAAATAAAACTGTAATCCTCAATTCTGACCTGGATTGAATGCGTTTCAACCGTTGAATTTACCAGTGGAATTGACTACATCCGGGCATTTCAGGTTAATTGTCCAAATACTAAATACTATACTGACCTTAAAATAATGATATGGATCATTATAATTCCAACTGGCCGATTAAACAAAGTTTTCAAATACTATCTGACCCAGGTCTGGTTTGGTTTATCCATTTCAAGCAGCATAGAATGTTCTAAAAGGACACAAAGCTTCAGTTTCCAGTATTATTTAATGTACAAGTGACTTGCTAGCCAGCGGGACAGGAGTGAAACCAAGTAACATCCTCTCACCTCCACAGAGAGCGATGGAACGGAGGGGTATTACTTCACAAGTGTCTAAGAGTACAGTGCTGGACAATGAGCAAATTGAGAGCTTTTTCCACAGTTAGGTAAAGTTAGCTACATTTGTGGCAAATCTGCAAAATAAATGCTTACCACTAGCTTTCTTCACAATTGTGTTCATGAAGATGTCTACTTTCACATCGATTTGTTCCAAGCCAACTCCCTTGCGAAACTTTGCGACAGCTGTTGAAAGTTATGGTGTACCATTAACAATTTACACATTTTCATTCTGCTTTAAGTAGCATGTGTGATGGGTCAAACTAGGGGGTTTTCATGATTCGGAATCCATTGCAAGCATTTGTTTTGCACGACAAACACTCCTTGGGCTAAAAACGGCCATATCCACTTTTCCAAATTTGATGACCTCATCACATTTGTGATGACTGTTATGGCCGATTTTAGCCAAGGAGTGTTTTTTTTCGTGCAAAATGCTTGCAATGGATTCAGACTCATGAAAAACCCCTAGTCTGACCCGTCACATGCTAATTAAAACAGAATGAAAATGTGAAAGTTTTGCCTGCATATAGGCTGTTAATGTACCCCAACTTTCAGCAGCTGTCACAAAGTGTCCCAAGGGAGTTGGCTTGGAAGTAATTGTTCCAAAGGACACCTTTATGAACACATTTGTGAAGAAAGCTAGTGGTAAGCATTTATTTTGAAGATTTGCTACAAAGTTCGCTAAATTTCCCTAATTAACAGTAACAATTAGAGCCAGGCAGAAATGTATGACAACAGGAGCACCCCACACGGTGGGATATGCATAGGCGCACCAGTAATAGTCTGTTTTTTCCACTGAAAGAGAACGGTCAGTGGATGGCTCTGCACCTCCACGCTGCCGGGCTCTGGTCCTGTAGCCGTCTCATTTTCTTACCCAGCCACAGCCACCAGGCTAAGCCAATCACAAAACAAACGACCGTCTCTATGTAGTACCCGTCCAACACCGTCACACATGTGCCGCCCTCCTTAACGCACAGCTGAAGGATGAAGAGAAGAGTAGTTGATACATTGTATTTATGTAAATATGATCTTGTTGCATACATCTGTATTTATTTGTAATCTTTTTTTTATTTATTTTTTACTTTTCATGAATGAATGCCCTATTTTATTCTTCGTCATATGACCCCTTTTGGTGTTTTAAACATATGTTGTAATTTACGAGCTTGTAGGTCTGCTATTTTTGAAAGATTGTGAAAATATTTCTTTCAGAAAACTGGAGGATTTAGAAGATTTTTAAAAAATGTCTACGTCAGGCCTGAATGGGTTATTCTCTCCCTCTCTCAATCTCTTTGCCTCATTCACTCACTCACCGCTGCGTTCTCTGGAGAGACGCAGGTCTGCCCGACGGCCCCCTGGCATTCCTTGGAGGTGAGAGGGTCTACCAGCCACAAGGCCACCGTGGACGGCCAGTTCCCTCCCAGGTTGGTGACCGTGTTCAGCAGGGTCATGTACGTCCCCCCGATCAGCGGGTCACTCACTTGAGCATTGAAGGCCATGCTGGAAACATACATGCAGTACAGTGCCACCTGGTGGTCAAAGCAAGGAAAAAATGCTTCATATTAAAAACATATTCATATTAAATGGTCCGGTACTTTCAATTAAATCCAGGGCCGTGGAGGAAAACCGGTATGACCGACCCCAGCTGGAAACAAATCTACACACACACACACACACACCAAGTTTACCAAAAGCTTTGTCCACTAGAGCGTAGTCTCGCGTAGCCAGACAACTATTCCACAATCTCCAAACGCTATAGTCTGGAACTACACCTCCCAAAATCAGAGTAATCTGTTTGTAATTTCCGTTCACAAAAGATATTTTAAAATATCATTACAGCTTATTTTTATATCCATTTCTGCTAAGCAGCAAGCTATGTATGCTTGGATGATTTCTATTTATATTAGGATACATTTGCGTAACTGTAAAGACTAAACGGAAGTGGGGAGCAGGCTACACTTCTGCTTTATATTTTACTGTTAGGCAACTGTTACGGACAGCCATAATTAGGTTATTTTGTATTTGATGTTATCTGTTGTTTCCTGTGTTCTGAGGTGGAGAGTTGATGAGAGAAGGAGACCTGTGTCATCATGAGACTGATTACTGGAGAGTGCTTTCTGCTGTAGGGAACTAGTCCTCTCCATGGATTGGCCGGCTCTGATGAGCCCTATGACACCAGCAGTGGATTGGGTGGTGTCCACACCCGATCTATAAAGATCAGTCACAAACAACTCTGGGCAGCAGGGAATCGGTCCCCCTGTCCTCTCACCACAACCATCCTGTCCAGTTCTTTATTTGGGATAAGTTTTTGAGTTCTGTTTTTGATTTGTGTTTGCTATGTTTGAAGTTCTGTTTTGATAGTTTATGTTTATTTGGGTTATTGTATATTGTTGTAAATATTCCTGATTTTGGGCTGTAAATAAATGCACATTCCATTTTATTGCACTTGTCTTTCTGCATTTATGTTGCTTCCCCTAACCCCAGACTAGGGGGTGTAACATGTGGGGGCTCATCCGGGCCAAAAGTTAAAACTTTTGGGTCATTTTGATCATGCCAGTTGGGTTGGTCTGGTTCTGTTTTGTTTTAGGTTGGCAGATTTGTATTGTTGGTATCGGTGATAATTTTGTGCAGATACCCACTGTTACTATTAGCTGAGCTCATGTGTTTCATTCAAGTGCCTTTGTTGCTGTTTGCTAATGTCTCAATCTCTGCACTGCAGGCGGAGAGAGAAGAATGGTGTTGCAACATTCTGAGAAGTGTATTCTGGTGGCTTCAGCGAGAGACCTTCGCCTTCTACCGCGGTAAGTGTGACCATGGGGAGGGAGAGGATACTCTTACGTCCCATGGTTTAACATTTCCGTGGGGAGGGTGTGGGAGGTTCTCATTTGTGTTGGGTGGGGGACTCAACAGAGTCTTAGGCTGGCCCTCCACCTAGGTGGAGCTCCAAGGAAGGAGTAAAGGCTAGAGCTGACTATGTGTACAAGCCCCCTAGCTAACACTGCCACTCCTACCTAGTCTGGCAATGCGAGACTAACTAGTAGAGGGTGACCTCTCAAGAGTAGACTAGGTTCACGGTTCTCAAATTGGGGTCCATAGTCAGGGGTTCTGTGAAATAATTCAGATTTATTTTTATGCTGCATCATTACAATTATGTTTATCTAATTGAAAAGTGTGTTGTGAGGTTCTGAGCACAATCAATTTGAATAAAATGACTATTGGCACATATTGTAGTAGTGGTGTATTGAAATGGGTGTGAATGATTTTGATTGAAAAGCTTTTAATACAAATAGTTCCAATGGCGTCTAAAGTAAAGTATATATGTGTGCGATCGGTGTGCGAGGATGTTTGAGAAGCCCTGGTCGAGGTGAGCATAAGAGGAGTAGACAAACAGAAGCCATACCTGGTGCAGTGCGTAGCTGAGCAGCACTATAGCGTAGTAGTAGACAGGGAAGCCCCCTTCCTCTTTCAAACTGGGGGTGTAATACACCAACAGAGCATACTCCAGACCTATCAACAACCTGCCACCAGAGCACAGGAACACCGTTAGAACACAGCTACGTACGTACACGTGCACACAATAGTGCTGGAATACTGCATTAACACCAAATGCACAATCATTCACATCAATTCAATATACTGTATAAACACTGAAATGTGAGTACTCAATTCCACCAGAGAACAGTAGACGACACACTTAGAGAACACACAAATCAGCAAATCCCTTTCAGCTCAGTCAATTTCTAAATAGAAACACCAATCACAGTTCAGCAGCCAGTGATACAGCATTCAATCTTAAACAAATGGGCTCGACAAAACAGGTCTTACACGCCAAGTTAGGTTTACTATAGATCTACCAAAATGCAACCACTTAAATCCCATGGACTGCTTTTGCATGCTTGCATGTACATATGTGCAATCATATACATGTCTGTCCTCTATGCAGTATGCATGTTAGGGGTGGCACAATACGGTAAATTGCAAAACAAAATCGCAGTCTTCACAGTATTGTGTGACTTTTACATTGGAGCAAAGGTTTTTCTGGACAGCTTCCTAAGAAAGTATTGTAGTGTTGTGCAGAATCCCTTCCCTAGAAGTAAAGTCTGTCAAAAAGAAAAACATGTCACATATACTCTATACTGACAAAATCTCCGTTGCATGAACAGTGTCACATGCCAAAAATAGCAGACCTACAAGCTCATGTAAGCTTGTAGGCGAGCTATTTTTGACGTGTGACATCGTCCTGCGACAAATCATAATCAGGCTTAAGGACTATGTATCTTCCTACCTAAAAGGGAAGGACTTGTAGTAGATGTCCAGAGGTCTAGGCCCTGCCGTGTATTTGCTGATGAGAAGTGGCAACATGATCTGAAGGGGCACCATGGGTACTGCCAGTAACGCCAGCTGCTCCTTGGGAACTCCTGCCTCCACTAGCTTAAGGCCTGTCACTGCATCCGCTACAGAGAAACCAATCTGCAACAAACGCGCAGAGTGAAAAGCAGGCATACGCATGCATGCGCACGTACACATGCACAATACACAAGATAAATGCATTTACATAGATTTCAGTAGTTTATGACCATTACACCAGGTAGTTTAGATACTTATTCTGGGTATAATATATTGTCAGTGACTTACTACTACCAATACTACTCTTGGGGAATGCAGGAATACAGTTTGTTTTTGGAATGAGAAAAACAATTTGTCAAAAATAACACCTGCATTTTAACAGCCTTTTCAACAGGCTAGTAAGCTAGTTTGAACTCTCTTAACAAAAGGGAATATTAGCAATGATATGGGCTAACAAACTAAGAGTAATGAAATCATACACAGTCTAATAAACCATTTACCTTTTGGAGCATATTCCGAGTGAGCGGACTATTTTTATTCACTAATAAAAGAAGTTAAACACTTAAATCCTATATTCTTCATTGTATGTTGAATAGAACTGTTGAAGGTCTGCTATTTTTGCTGAATGTTTTCATGCGGTTAAAAGATGCTTGGCTTTAAAAGCAGTGAGGTACCTTAGCAGTGAGAAGCAGGCCACAGAAGGTGGCCACAGCAGGCATTTTGATGATTGTAAACAGCAGTTTGTAAGTTTCCATGACACTATGTGTCACCTCCGGAACTCGTTTCTTTCCTTGGACACGTTCACGTGCACTCTCCTTTTTAAAAATGGCCACCAGCGTTGTGGAAACCAGGAACACCATTCCCCAAAAGAACAGGAATTCTGTAGGAAAGAAGCACTTTTCACATATTGGTCTGATCACAAACAAATATTCCTCTCTTTAAACATTAGTTAATTAGTAGAGACATGTGGGTTTGGTGGCTGTAATGTCATCCTCATGTGATGTACTGTATGTATACAAAAAAATCGTTTATTTGACGTTTCGGCCCTAATAGGCCTTCCTCAGAATCGACCAAAATGGTGTTGAGTGAGAAAGGCCTAAGGGCCAAAACATCAAATAAACTACTGCATATACTGTCTAGAGTCTGCAACATTTTTCCTCCTCCTTTAAGATCAGGTCAGTGATAACTTTTCTCTAGTAAATACCTAGCTCTGATCCATAGCCTAATGCACTTTACTGCCGTTGCATTTAGGCATTTTCCTGGCTCGCATGAAACGCAGACCAACCTCTCCTCTGTAGCGAAAATATTAAGAATGTTTTACCTACTCACAAATACAAAGGTGGTTTGTGTAATTAGAAAGCCTACTTTCCTTAGTTCCTATGAGCCACCCACCACTCACTGACACTCCACTCAGGTTTACTTTACTGTTCCTTTGGTTAGTATTGAATTTGGTAAATATGCATTTTCTTTTAAAGCCCCTATACAGACTGGAATACTTTACCAGTTAACATTAGATCCATCTCAACATTCCCAGTTTTTAAGTGTGCACTGTCTTCTTACTTTAAAGTTGTATGGTCTTGCTATCGGTAAATATGCCATTATATCACCATGTTTATTTCATTATTAGTGTGGTTGCCCCAAAAGGGGCAACCAGACTCTTGTAACTGTGACACTTTATTATTATTATTATTTTTTTTTCACTGGAGTAGTCTTTATTTTGACGCTTTATACCTCCCACACTGTACGCTGTACGCACTTGAGCCATATGTCAAATTGACCGGAAAAATCGGGAATCGTGTGCTTGTATTTTGTTAAGAGAAATGCTGTATAGTTTAATTGATATGAATTTATTAGTGAATTAAATGTCCCCATTGACATGAAAAAAGTATTTGTTCGTCGGAGACTGTAATCACTATAGTTACAAAACTTTTAGGGATAATTCAACATTATCCCTAAAATTATTTAACCCTAAAATTTTATCGGTCGGCCTCATGGTGGCGCTATAACAGCCCACTTTACCTTTTGGCTTATAACTCTTGAACCGTAGGTCGTAAAATCAAAATTATTTTTTCCCTGGATTCCTTGGGTCATGACGCATCTCCCCATATAGGCCACGCCCATTTTCGCCATGATAGATTTTCCGCCATTTTGAATTTTGTCCAAAACACACTTTTTGCTTTTCCTCCTACAGATTTCGTTCAAATCTCACAGAAATCGGCCCACGTGATCTCTGGACCCATCCAATTAAAACTGAGCCGCAGAATTTTGAAAGTGCGTATCGTTCGGCCGTAATCGTCTTCCGAAGTTAGTAGGAGGGGCCTATATCACAAAAAATGCCATAAATCACGAACGGAATGTCCAATCCATCCCAAATTTCAATCACAGGTCCGGGGTGGTTCAATCAACCAAGTTCTAAAAGCAATTCCATTTTCATCCATAGGGGGCGCCGCAAATGCGAGAAATGTAACCGTTTGTCGCAAAAACATGAATTTCGGGGGTTAAATCCCCTCCGAATTACTTACGCATGATCTAAGGCGTGACTTGAAATTGTAATTGGCTGGCAATACTAGTGGGAGGGGCATATGTAAGCCACTGCGGCAACCACACTCTGCAATTTTTTAAAATTGCGAATTTTCTAGTTTAATTTTGTATCACTATTATCATTATTTTATTTTTTGCACTCACTGTATAGGACGTAGCATTTTCAAAATGCGTTATATGATTGGATTCAATGCCGTAATGAGGCTGTGAGGTTTTCAAGGTTTGCAATGTTTATCGTTTTGTCTTGTACATGTATGTTGTATGTAATTTGTTTTGTCTTATTGTTTACATGTACAATAATGATTGTGACATGTGTTGGGAACCCTCGAAAATGAGACGGTACATCTCAAGGGGTCTTTTTCCTAATAAAGAAACGTATTGGCAAGAAAGGGATTTGTTTTCACCGGAGGAAAAATCTTCTCTATAAGGGTTTTCTCTTGGCAATATCAGTATAGGGCGCAGTGGAGTGAAGTATTTTTTTTCCGGTGGAAAACAAATCTCTTTCTGGCCAAAAAGTGCTTTTTATACGTGTGGTGGGGGTCAGAGTGCATCCACTAAGGAAAGTAGGCTTTCTAATTACACAATCCGCCTTTGTATTGGTGAGTAGGTAAAACATTAATTAATTGCATCAATAAACAGATGAAACTTATTATTAAAATTAATATTTGGGTTTATCCCAGAGAAGAGAAAAATGCTTATGCGGAAATGCTTAGCGTGATGTTTGAGATATATCGTTCTGAAGTTTAAACTGAGAGTACAATACAACACTAAGATGTGTGGGGAGGATTCATTGGCCTAATGACAATAATTGACTGTAAATAATTGGCTACTCAAAAAGGAATAAGGTTTCCAGAAAGGTTTGTGTTGTGGTTAATTGAGCTTTTATGAGCCAATTAGGACATGTTTCAGTGTGTATAGTAGTTGCTTATTTGGGCTTGCTTCCACATTTCTTCACATCAAGGAACCCCAGATTTATAGGCTATGACGCTATGTAATTGTCCACAGACATCCATCTGAACATATATGTTTTGAAAATATTCAAAATATTTCGATTTATTCTCAATAACGGATGTACAACCTCACAATGTGTCGCTGTGAGCTTGTAGATCAGCTATTTTCATTTGTGCTTTTTTTCATAGACCTGGCCACGTTTCTCTTGCAAAACTGGCAACACTGCAAGAGAAAGAGGAACTCATGCACACACAAACGCAATGCACTATGGGCGGTAAGAAAAAGGTGAATAGACCCTGTGGGACTACGGTTTACAAAGTAAGTATATAGGGTTTAAGTGGTTAAAATTATTCTCACAGAGTGTGACATGCATTCATACCTGCCAGCGTGACAATGCCTTTGCTCTTGGGGACTGTCCTGAGGTATTTGTTGCAGAAGTCTGCAGACTCCAGAGCCAAGAAGAGCACATTTCCCAGGAAGTAGCCAGCTGTCTGGCCGACTGAGTTGCACGTGGATGCGTAGCCGACGTTCTCTCTAGACAACATAGTCAGGGCCCAGCCGTCCACAGCTATGTCCTGTGGGGCAGAGAATGAGAGAGATAGAGAGGGGGAGAGATAGAGCATGTGAAGTTTTCTTATCCATCTACCACACAAATTATGTGTATCAGTTTTGCCTTTCCTGTCTACTACAGTACAGAATCTGACAAATGAATGCTTTGTTATTGCATACCTGTGTAGCTGCCAGGAATGCCAGCATGAAGAAGACAAGAGTAAGTGTGACTACATCAGGCCCTCGTCCCTCCTCACTGTATAGCAGTGCATCTACTTTTAGAGAAAGGTAGATCATGAAAAGACCCAGCAGGTACTGAGTAGGGACCAGCCATGACTTCCTACAGAGGAGAGACGGGGCCCAAGAGTGAAAAAAATGACATGGGGAAGACATACAAGAATACAATGGCCAAAAAAATGTTGTGCATTTATTTTATGCACAATGAAAATCAAATCAATATGAACCCATTATGGGCGGGAAGTTCCAGGAACCCATTTTTGTAACCATAACGTTCAACACAGTACAGTGGTACTGTCACTGTGTTGTGTGTGTGTGTACACCGTATATAGCAAGTTTTTCAGAAAACGTAGTTCAGGATTTAATGGCCTAACGGTTAAATAAAACTCACTTAGGATGATAGACAGTCGGCTACAGCCTAATTACTGGAATTTTCATGTTTTTCCGCTTGAAAATCTATTATTTCTGGCAACACCGGCCAGAGAAATGTAAATTAGACTTACCTCCTGAGGCGTTCCAACGCCTCGGAACGCATTGAGATCCCCCAGGAGGAAGTTACAAATGTTGCTCTGGAGAGGGAAGTCTGCAGCTCTCTGGTGGAGCTGTTGCCCCCGCGACCCGACTACGGATAAGCGAAAGATGGATGGATCATGGATGGATGGACTTACCTCCTCCCAATCCTGGTGATGTAGAGTGCATCCACAAGTGGAGCCCACAGCAGCTTGAGGCTGAAAGGCCAGAAGACGAAGCTGAAGAAGGCTTGGTCCTTGTAGCTGACACTCTTACTCTGCAGGATGAGGGGGATGCTGCCAGCCAATCCCAAGGGAATGCCCTGAAGCACGTAGAGGAAAAGGAGAAGCGAAACATTCCCCAGCTCATCGCGAATCCCCGTCCTGACTTTGGGACGTCCACCGTTCTCGTCGTCCGACCCTCTGATGAGATCTGCCTCTTCCTCTGAGCCGGAGGCTTCCCTCATGTTCTCGGACTGGGGGCCGGTGTTCACTGGCTTTCTCTGCCGTCCGTTTTTGTGAGTGACCACGTCTGACTCCATGATGGCGGAGCAATGGGCATCAAACCAGCTGTGCCCTCCAAAATACTGGAAAGGAATGAGGGAATGACAAAGGAAAACAATTGTTCAGCACAGCATCTGACAAGACTTTGGCTGAACTTTTGAATGATTGGCATTCACAATCATCCACCAACGTCAACATTGATTTTCTTTTGTCTGTCTTTATTTGAAAACGTAATAAAAATATTAAATACTAACATTGATTGGTCACTTTGACATCACCACCAGCGTCTATATCTAGACTATTACACATACAGTATGTGTTGTTAACTTGTTATTGCAATTAAAGCTAGAGCTCTTAACCAACTGGTACGAGTCAAACAACATTTTTCTAACAACGATGAATGGATGTTGTGACAGCCTGGCTAGAGCGACAAGCAGGAAGCACAGGTATACAATGGAATGGATGCTATGTAAAACACCCAGCAGGACCATAACCATATCTCAAGAATCCACAGAAAAATAAAAGTTAAAACCGACAATTAATCAATAGTGGACTGGAAAGGACATGTAGACAAAGGTAGTCTAAATTAAATCAATGGATGCATGCATACCTGGTGATGATGAAAGCAAAACTAGCACCATATGTCACAATAGAGGTCTAACGGTTGATACATTAAATAATCGATAAGAAAACAAAGCCGCTTGAGTTTGCGTTCATTCGGCTGTGAATGAATTGCATCTCATACACAAAGCAAAGAAGGAAAATAGCAGGTACCCGTTCGGCTTTGAACCTGTTCTTACATCAACATAACAGACAACCACAACCAAGAGAGAGGACCAGGACGTGTGTGTGCAACGTTGAAATGTGTCCGTTTACTTCATATGACGTGTCCCTGTTATATTAAATATAGTTCCTATTAAATCCAGGTTTTTTTTAAGCTAATGATTGATTATAATAATACTATTACAAATAAACAAGACTATATTTTCTATCATATTAGGTCTGGGTAATTAGACTTATTTGGATGAATATGAATAATAATCCTTTATACTCCGATGCGCCGAAAATAGCAAACCTACAAGCACAGGCGTCGCATCCGCAACGCGGATTCTTGTAAATACATTGTTCTATTTTGATTGTCTTGTTCCACTTTAGCCATGGTTCATGACTCTCGTATTCATACGAGAGTAACGAGAGTCATGAAGAAACTTCACCCTGTTTTTTGCGCTCGCTGCATTTACAAGATTTCCGTATATATAAACATTCAGATTTCAATTATAAAGTACTCACAATTTGTCCCACGGGTGTTATTTAGTAGCAGCTCCAGCGATTAGAATTTCTGCATCCCGCGTTGTTTAATAAAAAGCATTTTTATCCGAGGTGTTATTTTGCCATTGGCTTTCAACTACGCGCCCCTATTGGTCGGGAGGAGGGTGGCACTCGGTGTGTTCGATATACGTACGCTGACCGCCCTGCCAATACAGACTAATAGGTGAGTGCGCTCCCGTTGTGCAACTGTGGATTTCCCAAACGAACCCCGTTTGAAAAGAGTAGCCGGGGAGCTCGGACAAAAATGCTTTTTATTAAACAACGCGGGACGCAGCAATTCTAATCGCTGGCGCTGCTACTAACTAACACCCGTGGGACACTTTGTGAGTACTTTATATTTGAAATCTGAATGTTTATATATACGGAAATCTTGTAAATGCAGCGAGCGCAAAAAACAGGGCAAACTTTCTGCATGACTGTCATGATAATCATCACGGCAGTCATGTTCCAGGGCTAGTTCCACTTCTGCTTTGGCAATGTAAACGTACGTTTTCTCATGCCAATAAAGCTCCTTTGAATTGAATTGAATGCTATGTTATCATGATGCATCACCATGTGACAAGCCAACTTTAGGACTGTACCCTCAGATACAGATACAGTTACACTGACTGTTTGGAGAATGGTTTTAAATAAATACATGGGGATAAGGATAATATGTGCGCATGTGTTTTGAAATAGTTTTTGAAAAAGTTATGAAGTAAACAGAACGCTAGAGTTCTCAACCATACGTTCTGCAAGGTGGTCTTTTAGGCTATAGGTGGCTGTGTGCCTGCGTAACTGCGTTACTACCTGCCTGTCGGGCCATATGGCTCTTTAGCCGATTGATAACATACGCGGTTTATTGATACGAGCTCCCGAGTTCGCCTCCCGGGCGTCCCGGCCGAGGCTACAGTACGGACCGGTACGGTACGTAACTTACCACATTTGTTAGTAAACATTTAAACAGGGAATTTGAAAGAAAACTACAGTTATAGCCTAAACTAAAGGGTGTGTGTGTGTGTGTGTGTGTGTGTGTGTGTGTGTGTGTGTGTGTGTGTGTGTAATTACTGCAGCCTGCCCATAATGGTTGTCGTCATACCTTTTAGAGTACACTTGCTGCTTTACCAGTTCAATATCCAGAAGTCTTTAGTGTTTGAATGGTTTTGTGAATCCCAAGTCAGACAGCATTTCCATCTCTGTAATTATGAGAGCAGAGAAGGCTATTCTACAGCAATCCAGAGGATCTGTGGGCTGTAGAAGTAGTCTGTTTACTCAATTTCTCTCTCCCCCTGCTTTGCCAGCAGAGAGAGGGGGGGAAAGTAATTTGGGATCAAGTGTAACGGGACCTTGTAGGGGAAATCCACTTAGCAAGCTTGTTGATAAATTTTCAGGATTGCAGGTTGCATATCCCACACAGCTACAGTTTCACAAAACACACACCAGCATGCAAGTTTGCAACTACAGCCTGGCCACAGCAACTACATGCAGCAAGTAGGGCTGGGCAATAAATATCAATAGGCCTATCGATATCGTGATGAAACAAGATATTGCCTGTGATTTGGTATATCGTAATATTGTGAAATGGCATATGTGTTAAAAGCACAATTTATAATGTAAAAATCACTCCCGTATGAAGTTAGAGGAGCTATCATCGTACACCATCATGACGTACGGTACTGTATAATAGACTGTCTATTTGCTCAGACCTATGATGTAAAATTCACCATTCATTGTCAATGGGAATTTAATGTTTGTGTAGGACAAAGTTTGTGAGACAGACATGATGGATAAATTTAAATGGGATCCATCTTTTATAATGAAAGCGAGGACTGTATAATTTGTAAAACATATTGTAAATCTATAACTTCAAATAACCCAGCTGGGAGACCAATTAAATACCGTGCTGTATTTACCTTGAAAATGAGTGATTAGCCCTTTAAATGACAATCACGGTACCAAAAATAGAAACATACCTTAAAAAATGATTTGGAGGCAGGATGAAATAAGTTTCGGAGAGAGCTTAAGGTTTAACAATTATTTTAGTCTGTATAAAGTCAATTTACATAGAGAATGTGCTACATGGTTCAGAATATATTTACATCAATATAATTTAGAATAATCAATTGTTGATTCCAAAAAGAACCCGAAGCTGAACTGAACTGAACTCCTCTTCACAGTATTTGTTCCAGGCTAAATACTGCAGATCCCGTCAGATTTGTTGATATAATGTTCATTGGCTGGAGATGTTTCATGTCCGCAATGTCAGATGACAAAACCAGTGTTGGCTGTCCCTCATTAGTCCAACGCCTAGATGATGAGGATGGCGTAGCGACGCAGAGTTAATCTTCCTTGGTTCAGTCATTGATGCCCATTGAGGCCTGGAGAGCGGCAGCGCCTAGGCAGGCGTTGCGAGGCAACCTGTAGATAACTTCTTTCCCTGTACCAAGTTACTAGGCCAACTGGCCAAGGTCAAACTAGACTGATAACACAGCAGCTGCATGTTGAATTAAAAACAGCGCCTACAGTATTGAAAGTTTGTATAGCTGGAGGCAGACCCCATGGAGACTGAATAAGGAACATGGTGACTGAATAAGGAGTCAACAAGATATTAAATGGGACAGATGAAAGCATATTTTGACCATAAACATGGATGACATGACATTATGATGATAAGGAGAACAACAGGCAGTAGGTTAAGAGTAAAATGATGAATAAGGTGACAATATCAATGACCCGGCCTGGCTCATAGTTCAGGAGAAGGAGAATATGACCACTGGACATTAGTTTGTATACAAATAAGACCCTTTTTATCTATCAAGACACCAAAAGAGTAGGCTAGCCTATAGGAGGGGCTTGCGGCCCTCAAAAATGTAAAAACAATAATATGGTCACACATTTGACATTTGATTTTGCATATCACATTCCAATACCATGTCCATGAATGCAGCTCTGTATTTGAATGAGTTGCCCTAATATCCAGAAGTGTAAACAGTTCCAGTTACTGAGTTATATAATCCTTCAGAAGACAAGGTGAAATTCCTTCAGAAGACAAGGTGGAATCTCTCAGCAAAGATATAAATTCCTAGCAGCACAGAAAGAGACAGATTGTTCCATCATACCCCCCAAAAATGGTGGTGTTCAATTATTGTCGAAGGCATGGGGAGAGTTTGTTTTGCAGAATTTGTACCCTGTCCATCCATCCGTGTGTCCGTCTGTCTGTCCGTCCGTGCACAGCTCATCTCCGGTACCGTTGGCTCCGGTCGATGCCAAACTGTGCACACACACTTCCTGGATGCATTTTACAGAGCGGCCAGTTATAGTGCCACCATCACCATGAGGCCAATTTTTGAGGGGTGTTTTCCCTCCTATATACAGCTTTTGTCCCCACACTTTTCCATTGACAATGAAAGGAGATTTTAGGTCAAATGTCCGCCAAATATGACGTAAATTTGTAGCAACACAAACATGACATGCCATTGACAATTAATTAAATTCAAATCATATGTAGACGAGGAAATCGGCTAACCAATCATAAATTCAGTTGTTCATGAGATGATGTATGATGATGTATAATGATAAGAGTGCCCCTCACTTCACACGGGTGTGATTTTTTAAAATATATTATATCCTTAGTATACATCACGCAAATCAGTACATGATAAACACAGATCTGTCCGATTTTCCATATTCCATCTGATTGGCTAAGATTGCCTTCCAAAGTTTGCAGGATTGGTGAGTTTTTAACAGAATGCCTCTAATCATGTTTTCTGTGACATTTTGCACACACATTCTCACTTACCCACTATAGGCTGAGGAAGAAACGCCACTTTCAAATCAGCCTCATGGTGGCGCTATAAGAGGCCCTGTAGAGTCATTACCTGCAATAACCACACTGATCTGTGTAAAAGTTTCAAAAAGCAGCAAAAAAGAAAAAAAACTAAAGTTGTCCTTTAAACACATTTTTGTCAGGTGAAACCTTTAGAGAAGGAGGGAGGCAAATGCCTGAAGAAGGCAGAAAGGCCGAAATGTTGCTTTGACTCTTAAAATAAAAAACCTCTTGAACCAGCAAGTGGCAGTGTGCGGGTCTCCCTCCTTCTCTAAACGTTTGCTGCTCTGCTACCAACGCACCTGCTGAAAATGAAACCAGGTGTCTTCTCTGTCTCTCTATATGTCAGGTGAAACCTGACATACAATAGAGCATCGCAGTCCCGCCCCTCAAGAGACCCGGAAAATAAATCCCCGTTCATTTTCCTCATAGACTTTTCAGAATGTATTTATTTAAAGACGATTACGCAGCTGACAAAGCCAACTCTTGTCGTGACAAATCATGACAATAAACACAATGTTTTGGGCTTTGTAATTATTTGTTTGGTCCAAAATATTGTGTTGTCATGATTTGTCACGACGCTTAAAAGGTCTTTAAATAAATACTTTTTGAAATGTCTATGGGAAAAATGCATTGGGATTCATTTCCTGGGCCTGGCGCAGGGGGGCAGTCAGACAGATATTTTGTGAAGCCACTAAGGAAATCGTAGTTCATATAATGGCCTGTTGTGGCGCTGTCATTGGACCCAGAAAAACCCATAGCCCCATAGAAGTCCATGTATTTGGGCCCAACTTCACCTAGATTGTATTACCTTAATAAACATGGTCATGAATACTTTCTGCTTCCAGTCACTAGTTTAAAGTCTCATTTCTAATGTCATAATATTCTTTTTGGAAAATTATGGTCCCATTAATTAAAAAAATTACCATAAAGTTGCGTATGTTCTGAGGGGCGTGGCTACCGTTACAGTCTATGATCGGGATTCCCCTCCCACTCGAGTCAAAATAAAAACCAACGGAGAAGAAGGGGGGAAGTCCCGCCTCGTTGTCTGGGCCAGCCAATGGCCAGCTGGGCCAAAACGGAGCCAGCCAATGGCCAGCTGGGCCAAAACGGATCTAGAAAGATGGCGACTTACAGTGCAGGAATAACCAAGGGGCCAGCTAGGCACTCCAATGTTGAAGCGCTGGGCCCTAGTGGTAAGAGGAAGGACTGCAGGCAGACCCGTGGATTCTTGACGAGGAAACCCCGTGCAACCAAGTTCTCAATGTTAAAGCCCAGCTGCACTTCCGCTACTGAATCAGCGAAAAAATGCGGAAATAGACGGTACTTCCGGCAGCCTTCCGGGTGCTTCAAAACGCCACTGAGCAACTTCCACTGACATGAATAGCGGAGGGGGCGGAGCTTCGCGCCAGTTTAGTCTCTATCCTTTTAATACTCTATGGGAATAACAGGCTTCATTTTACGTCCATGTTAGACCCGGGGAACGCTTTGTCCATATTTTTTACTGTCTATGGCCTGGCGTCGTCATGAAAGGGGGCGGGACTGCGACACTCTATAGGCCCGTTTTTATTAGCGTTTTTTATACCCAAATTTGTGCATGTACAACTTCCTGGTCTCAACTGCGCATGTTTCTTTCCTTCCATGGAGCACCATGGAGCAACATGGCGTCGCCCGTACGGTCTTCGCGTCTCGTCCTCTTTAGACCACAAGCCCTCCACAAGATGACAGCAGTGCTGACATTGTGTAAATACTTGTGTAGTGTATTCATTTTCTGCCCCCGTAGATGTTGTATTATCCATCCATCTTCAACCGCTTATCCACCAGAGAGCTCCAGATTTCCCTCTCCAGGGCAACATAAGTGACTTCCTCCTGGGGGATCCCTAGCCGCAATTTGCAACTCTAGATTTTTTTATAATGGGATGAATCTAGAGTTGCAACAAGCTCCATCCACTTCCTATTCATAATTTTTGGTTTGTGATCTGCTTGTCTTAAACGATGTTAAACTCACCAACATTGCAGCTGCAGTGCCTGCAGTCCAAGCTTGAATTATCCTCTTTCAATCTGCCGAGTTTGTTTTTCATAAAAATCCCCCGTAGACATGTTATGAGCTACTTTCTGTCAAGACATCCTCTGCAAATGATTATTTTTTTAAGTGTTGCAGTTTGGAAGCACTCGTTTCTGTTAACGGGTCGCGCTGCTGCCTCATTATGTGCAAATTCGAAACAGGTTGAACGCAGGGCCGTTCAGTGACGTACGACGAGTGCTTCCAAACTCCAGCACTTAGAAAAATAATCACTTGCAGAGGATGTCTTGACAGAAAGTAGCTCATAACATCTCTACGGTGGATTTTTATGAAAAACAAGCTCGGCAGATTGAAAGAGGATAATTCAAGCTTGGACTACAGCTGCAATGTTGGTGAGTTTAACGTCGTTTAAGACAAGCAGATCGCTAACCAAAAATGATGAATAGGAAGTGGATGGAGCTTGTTGCAACTCTAGATTCATTCAACCCATTGTAAATCTAGAGTTGCAAATTGCGGCTAGGGGATCCCGAGACGTTCCAAGGCCAGTGAGTCGATGTGTTTCCACCAACTGCGCCTTGGTCAGCCCTGGGGTCTCCTCCCAGTGGGACATGCCTCGAGGACCTCCCTAGGGAGACACCAGAGAGGCATTCTAACCATATGCCCGAACCACCTAAGCTGTCTCCTTTCCAGGCGAAGAAGCAGCGACTCTACTCTTGAGTCTCTCTCGTGTAACTGAACTTCTCAGCCTTCTCAGCCTACTTCTCAGCCACCAAAACTCATTTTGGCCGCTTGTATTCGTGACCTTATTCTTTCGGTCATGAGTCATGATTAAAAAAACTTATATATAAAAAAAGTCAAATGATCTATTGCTTGTAGGCATATTATAGACAGGATGCAAATTCAACAGCTATTTATCCGGCTATCAGTTGCATTTAGAGCTGAATTATTAGGTCCCTCAGTGTGTTTGCCGGTGTCAGTGAAATGGTGAAAATAGACGCCCCAATTTGGTATTAATTTATAATACTGTACTGTATATTGATCACATGAACACTACACACAATAGCCTAATAAGTCTTACCATCTGATGAGGACACGCAGTATGAATTAAATCTAGCTGTGTCCAGAACAGATCCATTCCCCATTCCGACATAGGATAGTGATGTTTCCCCTCAGTAATCAACATCCATCGGATAAGTAGGCCTATGCCTTGGATTCCAGCATTGACACATTTACACATTGTTTACAACCAGCTTAGTGAATCAGCCTAATGAAATCATCCTACTTTTCACACCTTGACTATTGTTGCAATGATATTGACTTAATACTTAATACTTAATACTCAATAGTCTCCAAATTGTACTGAAATTATTCTGCATCACCCCACCTATAAGGAGTAGGCTCTATACATTGTTTTTAATCACTGCAACCTTAATTTTATTGATAGACTTATTTGATTGCCTTAATGTTTTTATTCTCACTGTGCTTTATGTCATGTTTATGTTATGTTTATGTGTGTTTTTACCTGTTGCAAATGTTATTAGATTTTTCTTCTGTAAGGCCCTTTGTTTTTATATTATTATTATTATTGGAGCAGTTTTAATGAACCACTTAAACCCAATATAGTTTGTTGACCGGTGTTCCCCCAGAGGCTTGTATACTTGGTCCCCTCCCATTTCCCTCTACAATTGTTTTCGGTCAAAATAGCCGATTTACATGTGTTGTGAGCTTGTAGATCGGTTATTTTCACAGAATGTTTGCCTTGAATAGGGTTCTAGGGGTCATGTGGTTTTTTAAGTGTGATAAATGTTGTCACAGAAATAAATGCATCATAATCCGTTCTTTGTTTTCCCCATTAAAACAACTTTATTAAGATCAGTTCATCTCCTGATATTTAAACTAGTAATAGGAATCCATGATGCGCCTCATGCTCATGAACCTCATGCTGCTGTCCATGCCCATGTTCTGGAAGTTCCTGTACTCGCCAGGCCTCATGTACATCTGCCTGCCTCTGTATTGGGCCTGCTCGTACATCAGCCAGTGGCCGTCCATCACGTTGCAGGACATGCAGTTGTTCATCTGGTAACGGTCCATGATGTTGTCACAGTCGTCCATCATCTCGTGCATCTGTCCGCCGAAGTTCTCCCTCTCGTAGATCTTCATCCTGTAGTTGCCCCTGTGCATGGGGATCATACGGCAGGACTTGATGTGGTCCCTCATGCCCATCATGCTCATGTGGTCGGCGTACTCGCCCCTCCTCATGAAGTACTGGTTGCCCATGTAGTTGTTGCGGTCGTACACCATGAAGCAACCCCTCTCCACCCTGCAGGAGTGGCACCTGTTCATGTAGGAGGACATGTCAGAGCAGTCGTTCATGCACTCATAGGAGCGGCCCTGGAAGTTCTTCTCCTCGTAGAAGATGATCTTACTCATCATGTTCATGCCGGAAGTCATCTTTGTGTGAGAGTTGTTTCAGCTGCTGTTGCTGCTGCTACTGTTGCTGTGGCTGTGGGTGAACTGACTGACTTCCTACCTGCCTGAAGTCATCCTTTTATACAGTACCACCAGCAGGTCAGTACAGTACTGTGTCCACTCCCAGCCCAGGCAGCTGCCCTGACACAGCAACATTCAATAAAAGAGCATAGAGCTCAGCTGAGGTTGTTCAGTGTTTTTCCACCTCAAATAACCTTGAAAAGGCTGTTTCTCTGACGGCACAAAGCCTGCACCATTACGACAATGCAGACAACAAGGAGTGCAAGGCTGCGCAGTTCCGGCGGCTGTACGTCCGGGGCGAGGTGGTAAAGGGGCGACTCGTTTGGTATTCCTTCATTGTCCCTTATTGCCTATGTACTCAGCCTATCAGAATGCTTGTTACATTCCAAAATCACTTTCTGACAATGCTTTTCAATGGGAAGGCATAATTTCCCCCCCCCCCCCCCCCCCCCCGTTCCATTCCCATTGAAAATAATTGACAGAGTCTACCGCATAAGGTAGCAGTTTGGTGTGACTTTAGGTAGAAATGGTCTTTGAATGTAACAAGCATTCTGATAGGCCAGTGGTCCGGGACCACTATTGGTCCCTCACGGGTCCATTTGGTTTCATTTTATACGCTCTCTGGGGTTAGATTATTAAACATTTGTAAACATTTCTTGTAAACATTTAATTTACAAGAAGTCTTAGTTAGAGAATGTAGAAGAATTGCTATTTTGATCATTGTTTGCTTGTTATCTCTCCTATGTTATCACATCAATTCAGCATGGAATTGTGGACAAAATCGTATCCAACAACAACAACATATTTTTAGATTTTGGGTCTGTGAGGCTAAATCTCATCAAATGGTGGTCCGTGGCTCAAATGCCGAATAAATAATGGACCTTGATATGAAAATGGTTGAAACCCACTGTTGTGGCTGATAATAATTACCAATAAAGTATTCATGCCGGCAGGCTAAACCTGGGAGATAAAACAAACTGTAATGACGCGCGATAAAACAATGATAAAATGATTCATATACAAACGAGCTCAAAGTTTAAAATGTTTATAGTTCAGTGCACCAAATATTACAATACAATAAATATATATATAATAAATATGTGCAAAGAATCTAATAAATAACAATCAAAACAGTGAGCAAACAAAACGTGAATGAATCAAACTAACAAAGTATATGTGCGGTCAACAAAGTGTATCCTCCCAGCTCACCCTGCCTCCAAATTCAAACAGCCTTAGGGGCGAGCTGGTGCAGACACCCGTATTTGTTGACTACCAGGGGCCACCCACAGAGACGCTCCCACCAATAACGGAACGTCAATGTGGTGCCCACACCCATCACCAACCAAGTGACAATTACTGTATATAAGCATTCTTTGGCTCCTACACCCACTGTAATAGGCTGAGGACATAGGTAATAATGACCCACACTTCATGACCATAGGTGAGAGTAGGAACGAAAGATTGTTGTATTATTGTGTTATATATGATAAATTCCTGTTTTTTCTTTTCTTTTCTTTTCTTTCTTTCTTTCTTTGTATGTATGGATGGTTTGGCGGCACACACACCCAGTGCCTGCACACCCATTGCCATTGTAATGTACTATTTTACTGTACTGTACTATTTTTACTGTACTATTCTTATTGTACTGTACTATTCGTACTGTACCATACTGTACTGCACTGTACTATTCGTACTGTACTAGCATTGCTGCTGCAGTGGTCAATGGGTGTACTGTACTAACATTGAGTACAAATAGTACATTACAGTATGGTACGGCACCAGTACGGTACAGTAGACCTACTACTACAGTACAGTAATGTACAGTACTACAAATAGTTCAGTACAGCACAGTATGTGTACTACAGTACAGTATAGAACTTATTTTAGCCATTGTGAAAAAGAAGGTGCTTTATCCGATTCTCCATTTAAGGAGGATTAGTCTGGTCTGGCCACATCTTGGGCAGCCAGGGTCTGGGATGTTAGAGAGCCTGGCCAGCTTATCCCCTGAATAATGAAGTCGGTGTAGTATTTAAATTGAATTAAACCATGGCGTATACACATTAAAGAAATGTGAATACGTAGTAGACTTTCCTGCCACATCTCCTCAGGAATCTCTACACCCAGATCTCTCCCCCTAGCTTTTGTTTTATCACAGGTTACTGGTTTTAGATCCCATATCAAATCATAAATCACAGACAGACACACAATTGTTTTCATAGGGGCCAAATTCCAGTATGTCCAATTGATTCTTGGGTGGTATGTATTATATACTATGAAATAAGGATTTTCTGGATAAAACTACAAATGTGAAGAAATCTAAAGAAATGGGTAAATCTGGGTATATTATGATCGGCAAGTGTTTGAAAAGAAATGAAAATTTCGTCTGGAAAGAGATCACAAAAATAAAGTGTCCCTCGGGGCACAAGTCTCCACCAGGCAAGGTCAGGTTATTGTGGCCTCATGGTGGCGCTATAATAGGCCAATGTAAAAAGGGTGCCATTTCTTCTTATGCCTTTGATGGCAATTGGATGATTTAAGTAACCTTAGTAACATCACTGAGGATACATCCATGCGATGTTTTAGTTATAGTTATTCTATTTACAGTGGCTCATAGGAATAGACTATGTGACAACCGGGTATAGTCTGGTGACCACCGGAGAGACGGGTGACAGCCAGAATGTAGACGGAACCCGGGTGAGCAGTATGGGTTATTATAATCTACCACTCCTTGTGCCTGGTGCTGGGAGTCTGGTGCAACACACAGGTCCTGGGCCTGGTGAGAGCAGGAGGGGCCCGGACAGGAGTCAACCCACAAAGCCTAGTCCTTCCACGCGCCAGAATCTGGTTCTCCCAGGCCCAGCAGAGTATTTCCGGAGCAACGGATTGTGTGGCCTTGCTCATTCCCTGATGGACTGATCGAGGGTAGCTACTGGGACGTAAGTCGGGATTTGATCACCCTCTTGTAAACAAGTGTAATGCTTTATTGGGTCGTCACAGTTAACAGTCTTTGTATTGAGTTGTGCTTGAAATGTACTGTAATTCTGCAAACTGTTAATAAATATTTCAATCAATCAATCAATCAACCCCAGCTGGGTCACCTGAGTGAGGGGTATGATGTTGGTAGACCTGAAACCCCGACCTCAGGATACATAACTTAGGATACGTCCCAGGTGCATCCATGCGATGTATTTTTTGTTACAAGGCATTTTGTTCCAAAAATCCATCTGTTGGTGGCGTTATAACAGGCTAATGTGAAAAGGGTGGGATTATATTCCTCAGCCTAGTGGAAAGTGTGTGAAAATGTTCACATAAATTGCTCTGCGTTCTAGGCCTCTAGCCTAGGGAGTGTGCATGCAACGTTTCACACAGATTGGTGCAGTTATAGGTAAAATTTTGAAAATGTGCCTTACGGTGGTGCTATAACAGGCCATTCTGGAAAATTTGTGTGCAAAGTTTGGCATCGACCTGCCGGAGATTAGCCGTACGGACGGACACACGGACAGTGTGCTTCCCATGCCTTCGGTTGGTGGAGACAAAAACACCAGTCCATTCCTATGCCAATGTTGAAATGCACTGTCCATCACCGATGGGGGGACCCACTTTCTTTATTTTACTGTGCAGCTAACTTGCTTGCCACCTTGGATTGTTGCAGTTTAGAGCAGTTGTTCCCGGGGGTCCTCAGCTAAATCACTGATAGATAGGAACCAAATTAAAGCTTACAGTTCTAGTCAAAAATGTCAAAAATGGACCCAATGGATGAGAGTTATGGCCTGGTGGTCCAAACTGGAAATTAAATTAAAAAGATTGAGAACCGCTTAGTTTAGACTTGAGGACCATATTAGAAATAAATGTTTCATTATCCATCAACTTTAGTGTAATCTGAGAACCCATCGTGTAAAGTATATGCTAATGCAGAACAATGCATTATTAAGTCTAACTTCCCATTTGATCTGACTTTTTGAGACAAAAATAAACAATAGCTGGCTATTTTCTCTATTTCCCCTGGCAATTTAGCCCTAGATGATTATGACTGTGATATTATAGGCCTACATAGCCTAACTAGTAGGCTACAATCTTTAGTATTTCAGGAATAAAGTAAAAAATAAAAGAAACGTCCTGATATAAAATAAACTCCTATACAGTAGTCATTGATTTTTTTTGACAAATTCTAATGTCAGATCCACCCCGTTCTCTCGTTTTGCACATTAACTTTTTGCTCCACCCATGAAGCCGAAAATACATAATCGACCGATTTATTTTTTGTCCCCACGCAAGTTTTCGGTGATTTGCGGCGGCGAGGCAGACAAACAGGCATTCCTCTCTCTCCACCGAGACACACAGGGGACGGCTCTCCATTTGAAACAGTAGTCGGCGCGCTGACCCAGGAGGCGAGCGTCTGTCTCACTGAGCTGCCTGCCTGCGTGTGAGATCAGGGATTGGGATACTTACCGAGGCGAGGGACACACAGAGAGAGGGATAGAGCTCATTCCACAACACTACAGTCATCCATGGCTCTGTGCAACGGAGATAGCAAGGTCAGTTGAGAACCAGCTTACTACGACATGGACACGTCTGTGTGCGGGGTGTGTAGCGCCGCTAAACGGGGTGACTTGATTTTAGGACTCACTCCGTCACTCGAGTGCCGGGTGGTGTTGTAGTCTAGTCTCCCCCGGTTCATGATGGCCTGTGTGGGGGAAAGTTACAGAGTACCGTGCACCAGCACCATCCTTGCGTGCCTGTTGCAGTGTCCCGTTAACATGTTGCTGCTGGCAGGAGATGGCTGCTGCACCGGGGCCGTGTCGTGGCAATGATCAGTGGTACGGTGGTACCATCGTTTTACTTCACTTTGAATGTTCGCACAACTGACGATGGGTCGATGAGAGCCGCTGTCTTGTCTTACAGCGCCTCGTGGATTGTAGCATGGCTCGGCTAGCTTAGCAGCACTGCCATCACACATCACAGCACTGGCAGCTAACAAGCTAATGCTAAACACGGCTACACATCTAGAATAAAGAACTTGGGATTCGTCAGTGATGTCACAAGAAGGCGTCAGTGAACCTTTTGACTTGACAGAAAATTGCTATACGCAATTTCATGTATTTCATGAAAAGTATACTACCGGTAGCCACTTTAACTCTGGTGTCACAATGTTGTGCTTGCCATTTTAGTTGAAAATGAAAAACATAATAATATTAGAAATATATTATGTTTATAATAACAGTGTTTATACACGTTTTGTTTGAGCAGATCTACACGATCTACTCTGGCTATTTTCGATTTATTATTATTATTATTATTATTATTACATGTGTTTGTAGGTAAAGGGCCCATGACAAACGTCCTTGTTTGTGACATCACAGACCTATCCTAGGTATCCATTGTATCTTTATTCTAACACTAATGGCACTAAAAGCTAACTTAGCTTGCTACGCGCCTAGCTAGACAAGACAACCAACAGGATGTCAAGGCACCTGATTTAAACTCATGATACTCGAACTTAGACTGTCAGCTGCTGGCTGGTCATGTCACATAGTTTTGATTTATTTATGTAGGTTATCTCACCAGCCGATGTCTGGCACTACATTGACTAAAATGTCTTACTGGCTGTATCAAATCAAATCAGAAAAGTGAACCATTCATTGAAATAATTTGATTGTGACTATTCCACCTGACAGCAGCGTTGATATTGATCTACGTCCAGTAGGTGTACAATACAACACTGTCTTGTGGTGACAGTCAGTGAATCACAGGCGACGTTTCATTTACATTTTATTTATGTTGGGTACAAAACACCTTCAATCTCAAGCAAAGAGAAAAGATGCCATGTCTTATGTTTCTTAGTATCAACAGAAGTGTTTTTCTCAAAACAAGTAGGTGCATAATATAGCGTCCCTGGCCTATGTATGTACTCTAAAGACCCGCTCTCATTCCTCTTACAAAGACTGTCTGTGAAAAGTTACCCTCTGCTAGGTCAGCTGGAGTGCTATACAAGTCAGCCTCTCTAACCCTATGTGACTTTATGGAAAGTTAATGTCATCACGACATGTGATTGTAGTGAGTGGCTGAATGGATGCAGCACGTTTCACACAAGTCTGCTACTCAGTATTGACTGAGCTCACAATCACATGTCCATAATTGTGTTAGGTCAAGCCGAAACGTCAGTTAGAACTCATCATTCCATTGAGTCACATTCCTCATGGTGGTGAGGTGAGGCCAAGGTGGAGGGTTGGTATAATGGAAGCAAGCGCTGAACCCACCATCACAAATTGTACATGTCCTAACATAGTCGTTACAGTGTGATGTGTTTGAACAACTGTGTAAGAGTAATTTGCACATGGCATTGCAGTTTACATTTTTTGTGATTCATTTAATTCAGATGCATTGCATATATTTCGTAAACATGTAGCATGTACCAAGCGTTGAGGTGTACAGTTAAATGCTTGAAAAACAGTGTTGTTTACACTGAAAATAGTCAATCTACAAGCTCATGCCGCAATGCACTACAACTGGCTTTGGGATGACTTTTGGTGGAGGATAGACTTTTCATCCCTCAGACATTATTTCATCTAGAGTCTGTCCTGTATGTATGGGGTGCATACGTTGGTTAGACATACAGTACCTACAGTCATTAGTCCGACAAACCTGTGCTGCAGGTTCAAAATCATCTGTGCTGGGCGTTACAAATCACCCGTGCCTCCTGTCCCGACATGCGTGGTGGGTTAAAACTAATCTGTGCTGCGGGTTCAAAATCACCTGTGGCTTCCTGTGAGGTTAGGGTTTGGGGAGGGTGTCTCACTCGGGTGTGTCTGACTGTAGTGTTGGTAAGGTATGTCTAACTGCTCTGGAGGACACACCTACAACACCAGACATTCACATCATACGGTCTAGTTATGCTTCCCATCTAAAAAACGAATGCAATGCAATACACAGTATGTATAGAGCAATGAAAGAGCTGCATCTTCCATTATTTACAACTCATACAAGCAACAAGTAAATCTGTAGAAGAAAGCGGAGATCCGGGCACACTTAATAGTTAAAAAGGAGGAAACCTTTATTAAACCAACATGTTTCGACTTATACCGGTCTTCATCAGGGCTGATTTTAAAAATATATGAAAGAAATATATCATGGAATCTGCTTTTTGATTACGGCTAACGCATACATGGATGATACACTGTTTAAGTTCTAGTAATCAGCATCGCAAGACCGCTCACTATGGGAGTTGGCGCCCCCTGGCGTAAACACAGAAGCATTCAAATAAACTCACAGACTTTTAGGCTGGGACACACAGCGCAACGAAGTCTCCCTCACGGATTAGTATCTGATTTATTTCGGTACCGCAGAAACTGCTTTTCCCAGAGGCTTCGAGAAGAAGAAAGTCGGTAAGTCCGCTTTCTTTGACTGAGTTAACACTAACTTGGGGGTAATTTAGTCCGTTTAGTGGCTCACGGCCCTAGCTGGTTTCTTTATTACCTGTGTGACGGTCTGTAAACGTGGCTGGCAACAGCCAGTTTTTTGCTTCCACACAAACCTTCGCTGACCTAAGGGTCTCGAACGTGTGAAGGGCCAGAAACGGTACACAACCCTTCCTTGGCTTCCACACGTGTTGCGGCGTTAGCGGTGGCTATTAATAGCCCGCTCTAGCCACACACTTACGTCCCGCGGCTTTTCCAAGCCTGCGACGGCAACTTGAGCAGCATATTATTCTGTTTAAGCTTCCACGCTGTGTGACGGTCTGATAAGGCTATCATTAGCTTTCTCTCAGCTTCCACACATACGTCCCGCGGCTTTCACAAGCCCGCGACGGCGTGGCTCTCGAACGTGTGAACGTGTGAAGGGCTAGGAACGGTGCAACCCTTTGTTAGCCTCCACACGTGCACCGGCCGACACCGCTGCAGCTCCGACGGCTCCAGCTGCTCCAGCTGAACCGCAGCTCCACTATGACAACACTGACATAGTCGATCTGTTCAAGAAGGCTACAGTCCGCTGTGGTCTGGTCTGGCCGGCCAGTCTTGAACCTCCGGTGGCTAAAGACACCCTATGCGAACAGTTTCGCAAGAGGATTCATGGCAACCCAGTGAAGTCCCAGACCAAGGCTGAGATCCCCCTCGATGACGGGTTCCTGAAATCCCTCATGGTGTCTTGGGGACGGCCTCACTCAGTTTCCACCTCCCTGAGCGGAGGCATGAAGCTTCTTGACTGCGCAGGACAACGGGAGGCAGGCCTCGAGGCCATGCCTCCAATGGACAAGTCCTTCGCCGGCTGGCTCATGGGTATCAACCCCAACGTTTTCCACGAGGACCCGGACTTCTCCTTGCCTGCGGACAAGGATGACTCCAAACTTAATAAGGCTGCCTACAAGTGCGCCTCAACTGCGGCCAGAGCACTGAACGCCACGACCCTTCTGCAGGGGTCAGCGTCTCATGTCCTCCTGGAGGCGGGTGATGAGCCTACCCCCGAACACATGGCTGAGTTGAGACGCCTGCACCTTGAGCTCCTCCGTCTCACTCAGGCCCAGGCGGAGATGGTGGGCGGAACCATGGCGAGACTTCTGGTCCTCGAGAGGGCCAGGTGGCTGGAGCTGTCCCCCAAAGTGGGACGTACTCCTTTGAAACAGAGTCTCCACTTCGACACTCTTCGCGTCCATGCTCGAGGAGATGCGCTCCCGCGACGGACAAACAAAGACTGACACGGAAGTCATCGGCGCTTGTCTCCCGGCGTCTGGAGTATGGCCCAAGCAGGCTCAAGCCTACAGGCCGACCTACGAGTGCACCAAGGACAGGGACGATCGTTCCAGGTCCAGGAGGAGCACCTTCGAGGTCCCCGACGCTCAGAGGGCTCCGTCAGCGGCGGCCTCATCTTCCTGCCCACCTCGCGGCCGCAAGAGGGTCGACAGGCCCAGGCGCCCCTCGGCTTCTCCGGCCGGCGGCCCCCGCAATGGGGCCAGGGAAGGAGAGCCACCCGGCGGGAAGGCGGAATAACCACCACGGGGAGACATCGGACACTGTCTCCCCCACCCTTCCCCGAGTTTCTCTGAAGCGCAGCATAGTGGCCACGGGCCTCATGCCGGACGCTCTTGGTGTAGACGGAAAGAGGACTTGTTTTTTGAAAATAAATGTCTCTCCAGTGTTTTCTGTGCCACCACTTTTCTCAATAAAGCAGTGTTCTCTACTGAAAACCGGTCTTTTGAATCGTCACTTGAAACTCAAGGGAATGGGCCAGCAGCCCGGGCCTCGAAGGGGCCCGTGGCTGTCGGCCGAAGTGCAAGTGTAGCTGCCGTGGGCACAGCACCAGAGCCCCAGGTCCATATTGCAGGACAGAGGCCCCAGGCCCAGGTTCTGACCGTAAGGGGCGCCGCTCTACCACAAAAAGGTTCGGAGCTGGCTTCAACCCCTCTGGCGCTGTGTCTACAGGAGTGGAATCGTTGTGGTGTTCATACTTGGATGTTGAACACCATCTCGAAGGGTTACAAACTACAGTTTGCCAGAAGACCTCCCTATTGTGGGAGCGTTCTGCTCTCGCAAGCGGGTGGTCAGGCAGCCGAGGTTCTCCAGGACGAGATAACGTCTCTGTTGGATAAGAAGGCTATACGTGTGGTGTCCATGGAGCAGAGCAACACCGGGTTTACTCCCGCTACTTTCTCGTGGAAAAGAAAGGGGGGGGGCATGTGGCCCATTCTAGACCTACGTGCTCTGAACGGCTATTTGAAAGTGTTTCACTTCAAAATGCTCACGAGCAAGGCTCTGCTGCGCATGATGCGTTGAGGGGACTGGTATACAACTCTCGATCTCAGAGACGCGTATTTCCACATTCCCGTCTACCCACCACACAGAAAATTCCTGCGGTTCGTCTTCAAGGGACAGATATACGAATATCTGGTCCTTCCGATCGGACTGTCACTAAGTCCAAGGACTTTTGTGGAGTGTACACAGACGATGTGCTATATCAACAAGCAGGGGGGCCTACGGTCCACCAAACTGCATGCGCTAGCACACAGACTGACGTTATGGTGCGTCGAGCACCTTCTTTCGTTCAGGGCCTCCCACGTTCCGGGACTCCAGAACACGGGGGCGGATCTGTTGTCCAGGGGCCGATACCTCTAGGCGGCTTGGTCACTGCACAAAACAGTGGCCAGGCAGATGTGGGAGAGGTTCGGCGAGCCACGAGTGGATCTGTTTGCGTCGGAAGAGAACAGCAAGGGTCCTCTGTTCTTCTCCATAGCAGGGACGGCTCCGCTAGGTTTGGATGCCTTGGCGCACCGTTGGCCCCAGGGCCCACTTTACGCATTTCCCCCGTTGTCTCTCATCCTTCCCACGCTGGAGAGGGTGAGGACACGGCGCCTGTCAGTGATCTTAGTGGCCCCAGGGTGGGGCTCTTGGAGGTCGGACATAGTCCCTCTCTTGCACGGTCGGCCCTGGCAGCTTCCGTTGTGCAGGGACCTATTGACCCAGGCGGGAGGGGAGATATTCCACCCACGGCCGGAAGATCTAGGCCTCTGGGTTTAGCCCGTGAGAGGTTGAATCTTGGCGCGGAGGGTCTTCCCCAGAGCGTCATCGACACTATTCAGTGTGCGAGGGCGCAGTCGACCAGGGATGCTTATGATATGAGGTGGTGGTTGTTTGAAGACTGGTGTTCACCAGCTCAAGTTATGCCATTTCAAGCACCAGTAAGGGTCGTTCTGTCGTTCCTCCAGGACCTCTTGGACAAAGGCAGAGCCTTTAGTACTGTCAAGGTGTATCTGGCTGCTATCTCAGCCTGCCACAGCGGGTTTGAGGACAAGACGGTGGGCCAGCTCCCGCTGGTGCGCCAGTTCATGAAGGGGGCTAGCCACCTTCATCCGGTGACCAAGTCTCTGGTCCCCTCGTGGGACCTTGCTTTGGTTTTGGACTCTCTGTCCCGGCCACCGTTTGAGCCCTTGGAGGGGTTGAGTATGAAGCTATTGTCGCTGAAGACAGCGTTATTATTAGCTTTGGTGACCGCTAAAAGGGTCAGTGATATCCATGTTTTGTCCACAAGTGCGGAATGCATGAGGTTCAATGGGGATGCAAGGGTGGTCATGAAGACCAATCCGGCATTTTACCTAAGAACCGCCTAGCTGCCCCGGTTCCGATGGACTTGGCGGCGTTCTGTCCGCCCCCCCTTTGCCTCTGAGGAGGATAGGAGGAGGCATAACCTCTGTCCGGTGAGGGCATTGAGGTTGTATTTGGACAGGACTGAGGTGACGAGGAAGACTACACAACTGTTTGTCTCCTGGGATCCCAAGACTGTGGGACTGCCTATCTCAAAGGTTAGGCTTTCCCAGTGGATCGTGGAGGCTATAGAGCGGGCCTACTCTGGTAGGGATATGGTGCCTCCCGTAGGGTTGAGGGCACATTCCACGAGAGGTATGGCATCATCCTGGTTACTAGATGCTGATTACTAGAACTAGGGGTTACGTATGTAACCAAAGTTCTATAACAGCGAGTAAGACCGCTCACCAGGATTCCCTTCTTGATTGCTTGAGAAGAGAACAATTGTTATCGAATGGAGACGTAGACGTTGAGGCACGGTTATAAGGTGCACCCGGCGGGCGGGGTTGTCAACGTCATCAAGTCTAAAGTCCCAGCCTAAAAGTCTGTGAGTTTATTTGAATGCTTCTGTGTTTACGCCAGGGGGCGCCAACTCCCATAGTGAGCGGTCTTGCTCGCTGTTATAGAACTTTGGTTACATACGTAACCCCTAGGTTTCTTACTGTATCTGTAAACCTGAAATTGCGTGCATGCGTCGGACCCGTGCACACACGCATGCACGCAATTATTTATATATATATATATATATATATATATAATTTGTTTTTTGCTGTCTTTTGTGGTTATTTGCCTTTGTTTTGGCCTATTCACGGCCACCTACTAAAATCATACTGTGGTGGCTAGTCATGATTGTGTGGTGGCCTGCCACACAATATGCATATGGGGAAACACTGGTACTAGAGTAAAGCTGGACAATGCTTCATTTTTTTCCTTTTGTTAAATACATTGTGTGTGTGTGTGTGTGTGTGTGTCCACAGCTGGACATCAGCAGCACGGAGCAGAATGGGTCATGTGAGGGGGCCGTGGTGATCTTAGACGCTGGGGCTCAGTATGGGAAGGTGATTGACCGACGGGTACGGGAGCTATGTGTACGCTCGGAGATCCTGCCCTTAGAGACTCCTGCCTTCGCCATCAAAGAACAGGGCTTCAGGTGAGAGTGGAAGTCGTATATATTGTCACTATCAGGCACAAACCATGTATGTCTTGTCAATTGTGTTTTATTATTATTACCAGCTACTGTGTAAGCACAGCTGGTCAATGTTCTCTCTGCAGTGCTTTCATGCCCACTTGCTTTAGTTGAAACCTATGTTTCTCATTTGCTATACTGACAACCTATCGTCCTGATTGGCTGCCTCGTCTCTAGGCAACCACACACTTTTTGCCTCTAGCTGGCCTCAGCCATGGGATATGAGGCAGCAACTGGTAATTGTCATTCTTGTTTTCGTTGTTGTTTTTACTATTTTCTGGAAATGGAACAAAATAACCTGCATTTCAATGGATCCAATGTAGTTATTTTGTCACTACTACTTTTCGTTGGTGGAAAATGTATAGAACCATTAAACCATAGACTGACGGTATCGGAAAAGTATCGGATCGGCCCTTATTTGGGCATATTGGGTCATATCGGTATCGGCAAATATGCCAGTCGAACCACCGATCCGACACACGGGTAAGGGGTTGACACTTGACACTATGGCAGGTAAATATAATGTTGGGGCATGTGGAGTTTGCTTTTGAGTTGCCCAAACTGCAAGTGCATATTTGAGTGAGGAGTCTGCTATAAACACAACACAAGATAGCTAGATGGCTATAAACACAACACAAGATAAATAGCTAGTTAGCTATAAACACTATTCCCGGTTAGTGGACTTCAAAATAAGATTTTTTATTTCTTTTTTCCTTTTTATCTATATATTATTCTCTGGTATCGGTATCGGCTAACTCAGAAATTGAGGTATCGGGCTCGGATATGAAAAAAGTGTATCTGGACCTGCTTTTTCATACGGTGGTAACTGTCACAGTTTTTCCCATCATTATTATTATATGGCAAATGTGTCCGTCTCATTTTGCTTTGCATAATTGTGGAAGTAAAATCAGCACAATTGCATTGGCCACTATTTTGTTTTTTTGTCATTTATTTGTAATGAGGACTTTTCCTGATTTTTATCTCCTCATAGTGTTTACATGATAACACATTTGATTAAACGAAACAATATGTTCCTAGCTGTTAAACCAAATTCATCATATGGAATGCTGTTAAAGTTCTTCAATGAGTCATCTAGTGTTAAATTTTAACATTAATTTTCTTTTGCCTGCTGTGGCCATCAATAAAAATAATACAGCATTAAAACAGCCTTGAAATAAATTCAATACTCCTTTCTTGTCTTTGGCCTCAGGCGTTCAGAAGAGGCCAATAGAAATTTTGTTTATCTTGTGTGAGAGCAGACCTCCATTTTGGAGACCCCATCAATCTTCTTTTTTTTTACTGGTTTCTTTATTGGTGTTTGTGCACATGACTGACAGAGCACACAGGAGCCCACCGGAAATCTAAAGATATGCACCTGCCATATGTTTTTATCATAATGTGATACCACACTGTCAGTGAGTCATTGGATGCTGCCACACATGTGACTGTAGTGTGTGCATATGGACGACTTGCACTTGGTGATTATATAGAGAACAAGCTGGACAGTGGACAATGTGTTGTGAGTCAGCTCATTGAGGTTTAGTACCCAACCCAACATTGCCTGGGTTATTGTGTGGGTGAAAGAGGGTTTCACTCTTCCTCTCTGGGTTATTGTGCGGGTGAAATACCCCCCCTTCCCCTCCCCCCAACCCCCAAATAAGGGCCGACTCTTTACTTCCAATTGTGTTTCAGGCTATATGCTCTTTTCACTCCTTTTCTTCCATCTCTTTACTCTCAACTCTCCACTCAGAGCGATCATCATTTCTGGAGGTCCTGCCTCCGTTTATGCAGAAGATGCCCCCAGGTTTGACCCAGCCATATTCACTATCGGGAAGCCTGTCCTAGGAATCTGCTATGGCATGCAGGTACAAACACATCGCATCATTTTTAAAAACCCTTATTTTATCAAGGGAGTCGTTGAGAGCATATATACCTGTCGTTGCAAATGTCTGCATGGGGTAATTGAAGGGAGAATTTCAGGGGTTTTACATTTTTCATACGCTCACAACCTGGAAGCTGCCCAATCGCTCAGTCTGTTACTGTTCTTTGTCACTGAGAAGATATACGTGAACTCTTTGAAGTACCTAGCTTTGGTCAGTTCAGTTGTTTTAGGGAGGGGAGTCTTTACATGTTTACATCTCCAGAGAGGTTATCTTTTTCCATTCAGCCAAAGAAATCTGAACGGGCGACCCTGTAGTTACAAGCCGGTATGTCTCAATATCCAGCAGTCACAGATCTGAGTGTGTGAGTGCTGAGTGTATCGTCTGTCTGTTTCCAGATGATGAATAAAGTGTTCGGTGGCACGGTACACAGGAAGAGTGTGAGGGAGGATGGTGTATTCAACATTGGACTGGACAACACCTGCTCTCTCTTCAGGTACAACGGTGATCAATGTAGATTATATGAAAATAAAGTACTTAACTTTCATGTCTGTCCTAAAGTATTTTCTGTTAAATGTGTCCTTATTGTATATGTCTTTTTCTTCTTCTCCTTCCGCCAAAAATAGCAGTTTTAGCTGAACCGTGCAGTGGTTTTTCGCGAAATGTGGCAATATGGTAGAGGGCCATGCCAAACTGAGGATGCGAAGCCCACGACCATTGGTCAAAGGGTGGCGCTATACTGTAGCACTGAATTGAAAATGCAAACTTTGAACGCGCATTGCTCATGAACCGTTTGACCGTCGGCTCACATATCAGTAAACTGGTACAGCTGGCCGACCATCTCACTTGTAAACAAACACACTCCATGCGTGTAGCATAGCTACCGTCCCTAGCTACCGTCACGCTCTGATTGGTTCAGAAACTTCAAAGCGGTGTTTCAACTTGAAACTGTCTGAAACTTCAAAATAAAATGTCCACCATTTCCGTTTCACTACGCCTTTAAGCAACTAGTCGACTATTCAACTAGTCGACTAGTAAATCCACTAGTCGACCTTGTTGGTACTAGTTGATGAGAAAAAGGCCTCAAGATCAACTATTATTTAAAAAAAATTACATAATAGGCATGCCTAGTTAAACAACCACTAGTGAAAGCCCCCCTCCCCCCACACACACGCAGTCTGTCTGAAATAGAAACCCACACTATTCTTGCTCTCACTCTCACACAAATAGAACCTCCACAGGAATAAATTATCACATTAAACCCACCCACTTGTCTGACCTCCTTTAGACTCACAAGCCAGTCTTTCTAAACGCTTTGCTGAACCAGAGACTGGGGACAATTTCCCAGCTTGCTGTGTTACAAACAAATTGGAAAGAAAAACCCTCTTCAGGGCGATCCCTGATATTGGACCGGTGACAGATGTGTAGGATTGGTGGTAAGTCCCTGTGACATACTAGCATCATGTCCAAAGGGGTGTTCATCAAGCTGCCTCACTCTACAGAAACAGGAGATGGGCTCCTGCCCTATGGGCCTCATGACTCGCCAAGGCTTACATGCATGTGTGTGTGTGTGTGTGTGTGTGTGTGTGTGTGGTTCATCCAGAGGTCTGCAGAAAGAGGAGCTGGTGCTGTTGACCCATGGAGACAGTGTGGACAAGGTGGCTGATGGCTTCAAGGTGGTGGCCCAGTCGGGGAGCATCATTGCTGGTAAGACCCAGCCTGGGTAATGAAAGGTGTATCTATAATCTAAGATTATGGTCCACAATATATTTAGTTTTAAGTCAGTAAATGTAATGGCTTTGAAGTTGCAATAAACATTGTTTAATGTTTTTGTTATTAAATGATCCCCTCACCGGCTCTGATTTCTTTCTTTTTTTTAACCACAAGGTATTGCCAATGAGCAGAAGAAGCTGTATGGAACACAGTTTCACCCAGAAGTAGATCTGACGGAGAGGGGAATGGAGATGCTGCGCAACTTCCTGTTTGAGATTGCGGGCTGCACCAGCAACTTCACTGTACAGAACCGCCAGGAGTCCTGCATCGCGGAGATCAAGGAGAAAGTAGACAAGTCTAAAGTACTGGTGAGGAGGAATTTGTATGTGTCAAAAGTATGCAGTCCAAGTACTTGTTAGTAAGCCACCAAACCAAGATATGTACATATCATTGTTGTCGGGCAGAAAAGTCTTGTGTTTTTTTTGTAAATCAAACCCTACTTGATCATACTACAGCATTCCCGTAGAACATACTAAAGCATTTCGAGCTTGCGGATCTGCTACATTTGCTGTTTTTCAATTTAAATCCTGAAAAGTAACAGTTCTGGACACACAGTAGGTTTCCACCCGACAGATGATATAGTTATATGCGTGTGACAAACTGACATCATCATCATACCCGGAAGTTATGAGTGTCAAGAAACTACTTTCTGGCCTTGACACCCTCATTTGCGACTGACTTTCTGCATGCTCATACCCTCTATATAAACCAAGGTGCATAAGGTTAGGCACAGAGGTGATAGCACTTTGGTTCAACGAAAGCCAAATAAGAAGAAAGATGTGGGTGTTATGAATGCAGGAAGCAGCAGTGGTGTGTGTGTGTATTGGTGCCGGGGGGGAGGGGGGAGAGATTAAGTGGAGCAAATTAATTAAACTCAAATTGAAAATCCTTCTCTGTTGGCTGAAAGGAGTTGATCCAGTCCCTGAGCTTCTCCAAACTGGGCTTCCTCTCATGGGAGGAGGGGGAAAGGAAAGGAATGGGTATATAATTTGGTGTCCTCTCCTAGTCAGAAATGATTTTCATTTTCAAATGATGTCCATATTTCTTGTATGTTAGCGTATTGGGTGATATAATTTTTGTATATTCCATTAAGAGGAATATAATATATTTCTATCAACATTACTGTGTATCTGTGTAAGAAGACAGAAATAGCCAGGACTCAGAAAAGATTAATCCGTCCATGCGTTCTTCATGATTACAGAAATATCACTGGGTGGATTTATCACCTGAAAGTTTGAATTTCAAAAAAAGTGCAATTTGATCATTCTAAAGCCCTGTTCAGATAAAAAAAAGCTGTAAATAAAAAAAAAGCAAAACTCATTTCCACGCAGCTTTTGTTTGAGAAAGTGGGCGTGTACAAGGTACCTGTCACTCAAGCTGCCTGGACTGGCTTTGAGGAGGAAGAACACACAGGCAGTTTTTTAGCAGATGCGCATTTCTCAATCCCCCCCGTCCTCAGTGCTCATGCCCCCCCCCCCCCCCACTCCGCTCTCCTCTCCCCCAGGCCACGAGCGAAACCCTCCGGGTATTATGTAATGTTAATGTTGATTTAGCAAGAGCATACCGTAGAAATACAATTGTATATATCCAGCACATTAGCAATTAAAACAGCTTATGTTTACGTGCGGTTTCCGGACATTCAGACTGATTCAATCCCCGGAGAAGGGAGCCCCTATCTCGGCGCTGTCTGTCTGTCACTGACCCTCCTCGGCTGGCTATATGTGAGGGTCCGGGGTGGTCCTCCACCACCCCCCCCGGACCCTCACAGTTTACACTACAGCATCAGCACATTTATGGTGTGAAACATTGTGCCAACTAGTAGGCTAGGCATACTTTAATTACTTAATAAATAATCAATATCACCGGAACGGAGTCCTGTGTGTGTGTGTGTGTGTGTGTGTGTGTGTGTGTGTGTGTGTGTGCGTGTGTGTGTGTGTGTGTGTGTGTGTGTGTGTGTGTGTGTGTGTGTGTGTGTGTGTGTGTGTGTGTGTGTGTGTGTGTGTGTGTGTGTGTGCATGAGTGAGAGAGAGATATCGTTTACTTAACATTAATAGTTAATAGGGCCAGTATATACGGTATATGGCATATATATATATATATATATATACACACGTGCCATTATATCGCTCTCACACACACACACACACACATGACGACCGGCACATGAGCGCAGCGCGCTGAGAGTGGCCGCCTCTCAGCGCTCATGAAGAGGGGAGAAGCAGCCCGGGCTGCAGGATCAATTCTCCCCAGAAAAAGTGACAATCCAGTGGGAACACAACCTGTTTTCACCGCTTCGACAACTTGTTTCTCATATAAACTTTCATTTCTATCGATAAAATCTGCTATGGTCTTGCCAAATATCCATTCATATTTCATATACAGCCCATATTTAAAAAGTTTATTTTTTAATTCAGAGATTCGGGCCGCACAGCTTTCGGAGAGGCAAATGGTTTTGTGAAATGATCTCAACTCCGCCTCCTCAAACCACGCTGTGCTCTGATTGGCTACACGCAGCTTTTAAAAGCTCCAGCTTTTCAAAGCTGCTTTAAAGTTGAGTTTTGGGGAGAAAAAAAGAAAGCAAAAAAAAAAAAGCTGTTCATTCCAAGCTTCAAAACGCAAAAGCTGCTCTGCATAGAGATAACATGGGACCACGAAGCTAAAGCAGAAGCTAGCTTGTGCAATGTGAATGGGGCTTTAGAAGATGTAACAAATGGACATATGCTTTGATAAATGGTTGATCGTAATGTCAAATATATTGTGTATTGTAGTCAATGGACTACAATACACAATATGCTCACCTGTGATTCTGATGTCGCGGACAGGTGCTGTTGAGTGGCGGTGTGGACTCCACGGTGTGCACAGCACTTCTGAACAAGGCTCTGAACCCGGACCAGGTGATAGCGGTTCACATCGATAACGGCTTCATGAGGAAGAGAGAGAGCCAGAGTGTGGAAGAGGCCCTCACCAAGCTGGGAATCAAAGTCAAAGGTAAATGGAGCATAGGCTATTTTTGAATAGAGCTTAAAGACCTAGTAGTGAAATGAAAAATACAGGCATTTTATTTTGAAGTTTCACTCTGAAAATGAAAGCTGTGTTTTTTTTAACCAATCAGAAAGTCGCATCCCTCCAGGCTATAGGACGTATCTCTGTGTCTGCATGCACGCACATGCAGAGTGTTTGTTTACAAAGTGATAGAGAGACAGCAAAGTTCATGGCTTATTTCTAACCTATAATGTTTTCAGATACATATTTTAGCATGCTGATTAAGTTTTAAATGAGTTGACACAAGGAAATAATTAAAATTGTCTTTATGGACTTTGATATAAAAATTCACAAAAATGAAAAACTTCCCATTGTTTTGGCATCCATTGTTAGGTATTCCCATATGATGACTACGGATATGGTCTAAATGTGTGAAAAACTTATTTTTCATTCTTTAAGTGGATATTTGAGCTCTATTCTTATTTATTCAGTTCTAAGTTAAATATTTTCAAATAATAACTTTAATCAAATGTTTCTCGAATTGGTTTGCAAATGTTTTCAAAAATTGGTAATCGGTGTTTTGGCATTGGTCCCAGAACTCTGGCATCGTTAATGCTCTAATATCGACACGGTCACAATAGAGCCCAAGATGCCTGTTGCGTCTCAATGAACGTTTGCTCTGTATATCGGACATCATTTGACTTTCTTTGAGTCATGATTTTTAACCACTTTCAACCTGGAATCCCTATTTTGGTCACCCCATTGTTGACAGAATCTTTTCTTGAATTTACAGATTGGGAATTTCTGAAAGAAACACCAAAAGGGATTTAGTGATTAAGTTTAGTCTGTTTGTTAGCTTTATGTTAAAATAGAATGGAAACTTCAATTTCATCAAATACATTTTATTTTTTAAATTTATTTGAAAATGTTGCACTTTTTGATCAAATATTGTTTATAACATTGGTAACCGGTCATCTAGGAAAATTTGGATTGGCATTGGACGGACCCAATAATCTGGCATGGGTCTCTAGTGATGTGCTTTCTGCATGCTTTTTGTCTGATCCGTTTTGACCTCTGTGCTCTCTAAACATCTTTCCAGTGGTGAATGCAGCCCATACTTTCTACAATGGAACGACAACCCTGCCAATCTCAGAGGAGGACAGAACACCAAGGAAGCGAATCAGCAAGACGCTCAACATGACCACATACCCTGAAGAGAAGAGGAAGATCATTGGAGACACCTTCGTCAAGGTGGGATTAGCTACTTTTACCTGCTTATGTCTGGTTGTTGTTGTTGTTGTTGTTTTATCACTCGTATTTCCCACTTAATCTGTTTATCACACCTTACTTTTTGATTGACGTCCTGTATTGCCTAACTGTATTGCTTCCTGGTTTGTGCTAATTGACATCGCCAGGTGGCCAATGAGGTGATAGGAGAGTTGAACCTGAAGCCTGAAGACGTCCTCCTGGCCCAGGGTACTCTTAGGCCTGATCTTATTGAGAGTGCCTCACACCTCGCCAGTGGCAAGGCTGAGCTCATCAAAACGCACCACAATGACACCGAGCTCATCCGCAAGCTCAGAGATGAGGTAACGCATGCAAGCAAAGCATATACACCAGAAATGGCTCAACAAAGTTCTCTCAAATCCAGCATACATTTGGATGTATTCAAAGAGCCAGACTAGTACAAGCTCACAGATTGTAGATTGACTATTATTTAAAGAACATTCAAAATACTATTTGAAGCGCTCGGGGCGCTCAGGGCGCTGTGGGTGCTGGCGGCGTGTGTTGGCGAAAGGGCCTTTCTGTGTGGAGTTTGCATGTTCTCCCCGTGTTCCCTAGGGTAGGTACCCTCACAAAAACATGCAGTAATCCTGGTCTCTAAACTGCCTCCCCCTGGCCAGCCGGGGCGCCTGATAGAGGGGAATGGAAATGGTTGGAATAACGTGTTCCTTCCACGCGCTACGTCCAACCAGGGAAACTCCCCCCTGTCAGGTGTAAAGGAGCAACTTGGACACTCGGGCATGAAGGAAGCATGAGTTCAAGTCCGTTGCTCTCCCCAGGTTGGCGGAGGGTGTGTAGAGCCCAGGATCACATTAGATAATTGACACAGGGGAATAATGGGTTACAAAATCGTGGGATAAAATTTATAAAAAACTATTATTTTTGTTAACCTATAATGACATGACCAAAGGGGGTTGCACAGTAACTAGGGTTTGCATTTCTGATCCAACTCCTTTCCCATCTTGCAGGGAAAAGTAATCGAGCCACTGAAGGACTTCCACAAAGACGAGGTCCGAGCGCTGGGGAGAGAGCTGGGTCTGCCAGAGGAGATCGTCAGTCGACACCCTTTTCCTGGTTAGTACTGTAGTGCACTCTTCAATGTGACCCAACGGTTGAGATTCTTCAAATGGGATGTTTGATATATCACGGTGCTTTGCAAACAATATCCTTTCCCTGCCTACCTTGTGTAGGTCCTGGTCTGGCTATAAGGGTGATCTGTGCAGATGAGCCCTACATCTGTAAGGACTTTGCTGAGACCAACAACATCCTCAAAATCATCACAGACTTCTCTGCCAGTGTCAAAAAGGTCAGAATACAGGGCACCGCTGCCAAGTGTGTTGGCCACGACATAGTTGGCTCATGTTCGGCTGGAGACCTGTACTTTGCACATTACCTTCTCCCTCTCTGTGGTGACACAGAAATATATTTTATTCCATAGCTGTCGGTTGTCCGATGGAACGATGATGTGCATGATGCATGTTGTTAGTCTGTAGTCAATTGATTTGTGACAATTAAGCATTAACTGCACAGAAGCACTACTCCATAAAAGTTTATTTTCTGAAGTATGGTAGCTCACGTAAGTATCATTTGCATAGATTCAGTCTCATACATCAACTCTATATTCCTCTCCTTAATGCATTTAATCTCTTTCCCTCCCTACAGCCCCATGTGTTGCTGCAGAGAGTCAGGTCATGTATATCAGACGAGGAAGAGGAGAAACTCATGTCAATCACCAGCCTTCATTCACTCAACGCCTTCCTACTGCCCATCAAAACTGTCGGAGTCCAGGTAGCCCAAATGAACAAAGACAATCAGTTATTCCCATCTCTGTAAATTAGTCAGTTCATCAGTTAAGATGTCATTAACTGCTAGTCAGTCTGATGATAGGCTCTCTGCCTACCTATGTATACGTCTGGTGAGATCAAAACAAAATGTTGCAGATCAAACTGGTTGGAGTTGGAAAAAAAACTGCATTGCTTAACCAATGCTAAGACATTCAGGAGGTCCTTCATATTGATACATTATCAGAAATGTTTCCAAAGCCGGGCTTGGGTAAGTTAGAGATTGTTTCCTCCGCTGTTCTAGCCACTACATTGAATTTAGATCTCCTCAGAGTGGTAGGCGAAGATCTCTGATCCTGTTTACGCAAGACTGATGAAACGTGCTAATGTTCCTTAACCCATTTAGGCCTGACCTCCAATATTAAAAAAACATATTCTAAATCCTCCAGTTTTCTGAAATAAATATTTTCACGATAAATAAAATAGCATTTTTCAATAGCTAAATTAAAAATGGGTTAAATCCAATCAATTGATGCATAAATACATAGATCCGTCGAGACGAGTGTCTGTTCATCCGCACACACTATTTACAGTATACGATAAAGCAAAGATGGTTTTAATAATGGCCAGCTTTCACTTTGAAGATTGTGAGAACATATGTTCAAAGTAAGCAAATGGCTACTCGGAGGGAAGGAATAATTAAAGTTGGCCTTGAGACAACTAAACTAGAAAACTAAAGTGAATTAAATCAGCCCAGACCAGCTTAGCAGTCAGCTGTGTTTGTGTGTGGAGTGTTTTGCTCAGTTTGACGTCTGCTAAGGTATGGGCAGAAACAGATGTTTGTCTCCATCGTCTTCATAAGCATAGTTTAGTGGTAAACCACCACACCAACACACCCACTGACCCTGGCACCTCCTCCCTTCTCCACTTCAATTCCATTCTTTCTTCCTGTCTACCAAAAAGCTTTAAAGTACTTTTTTACTTAAGTAACGGTAGCAATACTGTTTCATTCAAAATCTGTCAAACTAAAAATATAGTAAATACGTTTCTGTAATCTAAATCTACAAAGGAACTTGTAACTAAAGTTTTCAATTAATTGTAGTGGAGTAGAAATGATTTGCAGTGTTGAAAAATGGGCATACTCAAGTATCTCAAAATTGCGCTTGAGTACTGTACTTTACTACTTTCCCTCCTTTTTTTTCCTCCACTCCTTTAACTTGTGTGGAAATGTGGTTTATTTTATTGCATCAGTGCTGCTCAGTCACAGATCATTTAAATTAGTGAGCTTGACTTATACAGTACACTACAGACTACACTGTCCCACTATAGCTACAATAACAAGGATTCAGACTCACTCACCACAGCCAGACAGTGTCATCATAGTGGGTGTAGCTCTGTTACTTCCTGCTTAAATCTACAGTGCAAAATGTCCCCCAAACCTCAGACCTCGACGCAGCCAGGAGACTGTAGACAAATGCAGTAAATGTATACCTCTCAGGTGGAAGAAATTAGAATTACACCTGCAGTAGCCTACTAAGGAGCAATTGAACAGATAGAATGAAGCAGCACACAGAGAAACTCAATGGCACCGCCCTAGAGAAGGGAGAGGAATAAGGTGAATAGTACTACAGTAATCGCCGTCTTTGACGCCATGTGTCCCTTGCTCTTTAGGGAGACTGTCGGTCCTACAGTTATGTGTGTGGTATCACCTCCAAAGAGGATCCCCACTGGGAGTACCTCATGTTCCTCTCCAGACTCATCCCACGCATGTGCCACAGCATCAACAGGTAACACAATGCACAAACTCAACTGAGGATTGCTACTTTTTACATCTTTATGGATCTACATATGTGTATCTATCAGTCTATCTCTCTCTATATATATCTCTCTATTTCTATTACTGCCTTCAGTTCAAGTGAAGGCTGTGTCCAATTACAAGATGACAGAACAGTGTTGCGTTTGAATTGGTACTACACCTACAGTAACAGTACTGTACCAATGTGTAAGCACAAACATAACTGTCTCTCTCTCTCTCTCTCTTCCAGAGTTGTGTATGTGTTTGGCTCCCATGTGAAAGAGCCCCCCACAGACATTACGCCAACCTTCCTAACCACGGGCGTACTGAGCACACTCAGACAGGCTGACTTTGTAGCCCACTCTATCCTGAGAGAGTCTGGTAAGGAGTGTGTGTGTGTGAAATGTCTTAAAGTGGGGAGTGGGGACATGCCGAAGTTGAAACAGAAAGATGTGGTTTGTTCAATTGCGTGCAAAATGTAGGACGTAGGATGGTGTCGCACGCCGAGAATAGCCGATCCACATTGGGACGCGTTGTAGATGTTGGTTATGCTAAAGCTTATAATGAACAACATTAAGAAATCACCTTAAGCTCATAATATATCAAATCTGTGACATCTTTCATATTTTCTGCTATAGCTGACCAATGAAGCAGCGATGGTCTAAAATTCATTTGAATATAATCAAGTGCCTTCAATTTCATAATCTGGGAATAACTAATCTTTTCTTTGACATGATCTCCCTCTCCAGGCTACTCTGGTAAAATCAGCCAGATGCCCATCATCTTGACCCCCCTGCACTTTGACCGTGACCCCCTGCAGAAGCAGCCGTCCTGTCGGCGCTCCGTGGTGATCCGTACCTTCATCACCAGTGACTTCATGACGGGGATCCCTGCCACACCTGGTCAACACATCCCTGAAGAGGTACTACTACTGATGCTTTTTAGCCTCTCAACTGAACTGCCTTTAACATGCTGTGCATTAGCCTGCTGTCTGTTAGCCTTGCTGTGCATTAGCCTGCTGTCTGTTAGCCTTGCTGTGCATTAGCCTGCTGTCTGTTAGCCTTGCTGTGCATTAGCCTGCTGTCTGTTAGCCTTGCTGTGCATTAGCCTGCTGTCTGTTAGCCTTGCTGTGCATTAGTCTGTTTGCATTACCCTTCTGTAAGGAAGTCTGCTGTAGGGCTGGGTGCAATAACCGCAATACCGCCATACCGCCGGTATGTAACGCATACCGCGGTATCGGGTTCATTACCGCGGTTTAAAATAATAATAATTATGCAATGATTTTTTTTTTTTTAAATGAAATGAAAAGTGTATCATAATACACAGTGACGCTCAGTCAGTCTAATCATGCCAGCAACACAACACCAGAGGGAGTTCAAAAAACATGTGCAACCCAGATTCGGCACAAACAAGGATTGATTGATTGATTGATTAAAATATTTATTAACAGTTTGCAGAATTACACTACATTTCAAGCACAACTCAATACAAAGACTGTTAACTGTGAGTGGACACTTGTTTACAAGAGGGTCCACCTAAATTCATTTCACTCCTATGCCACAAAAATGTGGAACGCCCTACCAACTGTCATTAAGATGTAAATCCCTTGACTCCACCCACCCCTTTCCCCCCTCACTGTATACGTTTTCCCCCTTTTTACCTCCTTTATGATGATTTCCTGTTTTTGGCTTTATAGAAGTGCATAGTGTACAAAATGATATGATGAATTGAAAATGGTGGACCCTCTTGTAAACAAGTGTAATGCTTTATGGCAGGGGTATTCAATTAGATTAGGCCTCCTATGTGACACAGACAGAGTAGAAAAAAACGTGCCATTTTATCATGATTATTAGTGAGGACCTATTATATGAAGATAGGTTCAAAAGTGGTCCTTTAATGATTACCGTCATTATGGTAATCTCACAATTAATATCGCACACACCATACCTGTAACTTTTATTAGCCCTCTTATTATTCCCCCTTTTTTTTTTTTTATAACCGCCATACCGGCGGTATGGGGGCCGGCAATAACCGCGGTAATAAAAATCCCATACCGCCCCAGCCCTAGTCTGCTGTCTGTTAGCCTTGCTGTACATTAGCCTGCTGTCTGTTAGCCTTGCTGTACATTAGCCTGCTGTCTGTTAGCCTTGCTGTACATTAACCTGCTGTGTGTTAGCCTTGCTGTACATTAGCCTGTTTTCATTGCCCTTCTATACATTAGCCTGCTGTTTGTTAGCCTTGCTGTACATTAGCCTGCTGTGTGTTAGCCGTGTTTAGCCATATTGTATGTTAGCCTTGCTGTATATTAGCCTGTTTTCATTATCCTTCTGTACATTAGACTGCTGTCTGTTAGAAGTTCTGTACATTAGCCTGCTGTCTGTTAGACTTGCTGTACATTAGCCTGCTGTGTGTTAGCCTTGCTGTATATTAGCCTGCTGTGTATTAGCCATATTTAGCTATATTGTATGTTAGCCTTGGTGTATATTAGCATGTTTTCATTATCCTTCTGTACATTAGCCTGCTGTCTGTTAGCCTTTCTGTTCATTAGCCTGCTGTCTGTTAGCCTTGCTGTACATTAGCTTGCTGTTCGTTAGCCTTGCTGTATGTTAGCCTGCTGTTCGTTAGCCTTGCTGTACCTTAGCCTGCTGTTTGTTAGCCTTGCTGTACATTAGCCTGCTGTGTGTTAGCCTTGCTGTACATTAGCCTGCTGTGTGTTAGCTTTGCTGTATGTTAGCCTGCTGTGTGTTAGCTTTGCTGTATGTTAGCCTGCTGTTCGTTAGCCTTGCTGTACCTTAGCCTGCTGTTCGTTAGCCTTGCTGTACCTTAGCCTGCTGTTCGTTAGCCTTGCTGTACCTTAGCCTGCTGTTCGTTAGCCTTGCTGTACCTTAGCCTGCTGTTTGTTAGCCTTGCTGTACATTAGCCTGCTGTGTGTTAGCTTTGCTGTATGTTAGCCTGCTGTTCGTTAGCCTTGCTGTACCTTAGCCTGCTGTTCGTTAGCCTTGCTGTACCTTAGCCTGCTGTTCGTTAGCCTTGCTGTACATTAGCCTGCTGTGTGTTAGCCTTGCTGTACATTAGCCTGCTGTCTGTTAGCCTTGCTGTACTTTAGCCTGCTGTGTGTTAACCTTTCTGTACGTTAGTCTGCTGTCTGTTAGCCTTGCTGTATATTAGCCTGCTGTCTGTTAGCCTTGCTGTATATTAGCCTGCTGTCTGTTAGCCTTGCTGTATATTAGCCTGCTGTCTGTTAGCCTTGCTGTACATTAGCCTGCTGTGTGTTAGCCTTGCTGTACATTAGCCTGTTTTCATTACCCTTCTGTACATTAGCCTGCTGTTCGTTAGCCATATTGTATGTTAGCCGTGCTGTACATTAGCCTGCTGTGTGTTAGCCTTGCTGTACATTAGCCTGCTGTCTGTTAGTCTTGCTGTACATTTGCCTGCTGTCTGTTAGACTTGCAGTTGCTGCACATTAGCCTGTTGTTCATTAGCCATATTTAGCCTTATTGTATGTTAAAGGACCACTTCACCACTTTTCAACCTATCTTCATATAATAGGTCCTCACTAATAATCATGATAAAATGGCACGATTCTTTTGTACTCAGTCTGTGTCTCATAGGAGGGCTGTGGGCAGTTTAGAAACAGTCTTCCAGTGACATCATCATTAGGCAGATTTCTTTTTAAATAAGATTTGTTTAAACAAAAATGTTTAGGTTTTCATTATCGTGAGAACGATGGCTTCCATTTTTGCATTGCAAGTTTTCAGGACTAGAAAGCCTGCAGTTTCTATTAGCTTGGATTCCCCATCGATGATGTCACTGGAAGAGTGGGAAGACGGTTTCTGAACTGCCCACAGCCCTCCTATGAGACACAGACGGAGTAGAAAAAAATTGCGCCATTTTTTCATGATTATTAGTGAGGACCTATTATATGAAGATAGGTTGAAAAGTGGTGAAGTGGTCCTTTAACCTTGCTGTACATTAGCCTGCTGTCTGTCAGGTTTACTGTATGTTAGCCTGCTGTATGATAGTCAACAGATGGTTGCAATCTGGTCCCAAGTTTAACTAAACGGTTGTGCTGTTTATCTGCTTCTGCAGGTGGTGCTAAAGATGGTAAGCGAAATAAAGAAAATCCCAGGGATCTCCAGAGTCATGTACGACCTAACATCCAAACCACCTGGCACCACGGAGTGGGAGTAGAACCTCAAGAGGACCACACACACACACACACACACACACACACACACACACACACACACACACACACACACACACACACACACACAGTCACCATAGATACCAGAGAGGGCTGGTGACCCCCTCTTCTCCTCTTACCTTTACCAGGTTGTCTTTCCTCCTTACTACTCCTAACTCACACACACACACAGTCTCTCCCCCCCCCCCCCCCCCCCCCCACCTTTCCTCTCTTGAACATTCCCATGGAAGGCGGGCAGTACTGTGACCAGCGGGCGCACCAGGCCGCTACTACTCTGCTTCCCCTCCATATTTATATATATTTTTTGGCAATTGGGTCTGATATTGTTATTGGTTATTGATGATAATATGACAATTCATTGTTATTATTTTTTTCTTCTCATTCATGCGTGACAATGGATTTCTTTCTTGTCTCTGGTGGAATAATTAACAGCTGCCTCTGGGTTTGAGGTCGGACATTTAAAGGAAAAAAAATAGAAAAACAAATGAAGGAAGGGGACTTTAGCGCACGTCGTGCCTCAGGTTGTGTTATGAGATGAATTCATTAAGAAAACTAAATGGAAAGATGTCAATGGAATGGCTTAAAAAAAAAAAAACTAAAACATCCGTCACTTTTTGCCTTTCTTTTTTTTCTGTCTCAACTTATATTTTTACTGTTATAGTTAAGGCTATTCTTAGCCTAAGACTGTTCTCCCATATATAAGATACAATACATATACGTGTTCATTTTCCTACTGTATACTGTGTTAAGCGTGGCAGGGTATACCTGTCCAAAAGTTAACTAAAGAGAAACTATATGACCAATTAAACTATTTTTTGATTTTTCTTTGCCAAATGTAGAATAAACTGTGTTGATATATCAGTGGTTTCTGATCTAGTCCAATCTGGAGTCATTGGCAGGTGTTGCTACAGTGGGCTGTGGTCGACCAGAGAATTACTTATTAACCACATGAACCCTAGTGTCCGTATTCTGGGGTCAACATAAGGCAAAAGTAGCACATCTATAAACTCACTAAATGCAACGTGTTGTGAGCTTGTAGATGTGCTATTGTGAAGATGGGGTAAGGAGGGGGGCCTAATATAGACACCTGGGGGACTCCGGACAACTAAGTATATAGGGTTTAAAAGTGGTTAAGTATCACAATGTGCAGGATAACCTCCAAAATGGTAGGTGACCTTTTGTGTGTGCCTGTTCTTTTTTCTTTCTTGAGTTATTTTAAATGTGAACTGATCTGGACTTAATGCTCGCCTCCTGAAAGGCTGATTATAGTTTGTTCCATATGCTGCAATATATATGCTTTTTATGAGAAACAAGAGGACTGACTTAAAAATGAACTAAATTCTTAACTAGAGTAGAGTTGATAACTGTTGAATGCATTTGTCATTTTCATTGCCATTTGGCTGCTCACGTGTTGTGTGGGAGCAACTTCTTTGCACATTCTTAATTTCTTTACCCATAAAGCCTTGATGCTTCATGACATAAAAGATAGTATATTCATTTTCAAGCATTTCTTGCCGTAGTGTGGTCCATTGAAAACGTATCTGTTATCACCTCCAAGAGACCAAACCAAAAGGGGTTTTGTTTGGGACACCAACAAAGGCATTGTTGGTGTATTTGCTGTTCAAGCACCCAGTAGGCCTATTTTCTAAACTCTGATCTCACTCCAGTAATTTAGTCCACAGCAGGTGCACTGCGGAATCTTGTGTTTTAGGCCCAAACCACACCAATGATTTGCCATGCAACTGCATTATCCCCAATGGCACTTGCAAGGAGTTGCATTGGTGTGACATGTCCTTAAAACTGTTTTTTGCAAGGCGTTAATGTGACTAGTTACATGATGTGGTTTGGCTCTAAATGTAACGCTTGGCGGTCCATTTAATTAGATTTGTACACTTGAGTTAGAAGAATGAACACTGAGGATTTTACTAGATAGTAGGTACAGTACTCAGGTTTAACTGAGTTTTGTAATGTTTCTTCAGCCACCACATGGATCTAGTAACATCTCTGACTGCGGTCTCATGGTCAATGGACGCTTAAATTTGCGTTCATGCTTCCTGAACATAATTGTCTCTCATCCGTTTCCTTCATGTCAGTGGCAAAATCACTCAAGTCAAAATCCAAACTGAAACTGTCCCCTTAATTTGTCTAGTGTACCCCCCCCCCCCCCCCCCTCTGTTTTGCCTGTGTATGTGACGATACATGTCTCCATAGAAAACGGCTTGAATATTAACAGACATTAAATGTTTTTGTTGGATTTGCAATATTGCGATAAGATTAAGTTATGCTATTATGTCTTTGTTATTTGTTCAAATAATGCTCATCCTCCTTAGTAATGTGCCTCAAACCAAGCCACCGCATGCAGTTTCAACTATGATGACATTTGTATAATGAAAAATTGAGCTTTAATAAAGAAGTCCACATTGAGATCATTGTCTGGTTTCTCTTTTCACCACAACAATGATGGTGAGGCTTTCATTTGATTAGCTTATCACCACTTAAGCCCTATATACTTGACAAATGCCAAAATCTACAAGAACACAATCTGTTGCAATAACTTGTGAGCTTGTAGATATATTTTCACTGCACTGGTCTGCTATATGCTATTTGAAAGCAAGCTCTATATCCCACACTAGTTGTTTTTTCTGTGTGCCTTGTTAATTGATTTCTTGCAGATCTCATCAACTACAGGCAGAAGGCTGTCATGTGCACTCAAGGATCACGAGAGCTCAGGGACCAGTCACACGACATACTGCAGGCCTATTCCCAGGCGTCTTATTACGTGAGTGATGATCATGATTATCATTTAAATCTGTGAATATCGTAATGTTTCGACTAGTAATATGGGCATCTCCCTTTGGTTTTCATTAATAAAACAAATAATGCATGCCTGTTGCAAACAACCACATTATCAGGTAAGTTTTTGTGTAATTAATTTGATTACGATGGGCACCTGCTTGTGCACCATGTGTGCCTCATTTACTAACTTGTCCCAGGAGAGGTATCCAGGCCTGTGGGTTCAGGTGTGTGTTTCCCTGCTGATTGAGACAAAGAGTACAAGCTCTTGGCTCACTCACTTAAGTTGTCAACACGTTAATAATTATTAAAAGAAGCCCAGGGGACAGTGTGGAATTTGGAAACAGTATTGAGGCTGTTATTGAGGGACAAGAATACGAAGAAAGTGTCCTGTGACTGCTGTTACGTAAAGAAAATACAGGTTGCCAGCCACACGCAGCTACCAATTAACTCTGGGCCTGTGGCGGTGTGTTCTCTGTGTCTTGTGTCATTAACCTGAATTCAGGGAAATAATCAGATTGGTATTTCTGGGAACCTTAACTTATTATGATCAATTGCACAATTTATTGATGGTTACAATACAGACCCCTTGGGACCCTTAAGCCCTAACCACACCAAAGGGTCAAGACGGTTTTAGCGTTGTCCCTGCGGTGTGATATGTCTTGTTGCACGTTGACCCTAGTGATTCATCGCATGGAATTCAATGGCCCAAACCACACCAAAGGGTCGAGACTCGAGATGGTTTTAGCGTTAACTCCTTGCAACTGTTTTGACCCAAGGAGTTTCATGTTGACCCTTTGGTGTGGTTAGGGCTTCAGCCTCTACTGGGTGGCTCAAAGTCAACAGGACATCTACACTATGCCATGGTTCTCACGCCCCCCCAGGGGTCACCAGCATTCAGCAACATGAGCATTATAGCATTATAATGTTTTTTTTATACTTTGGCTATTTGAAAATGGACATCTTCAAGCTCACAGCGTGTTGTGAGCTTATAGAACTGCTATTTTTTTTACTTTTGAAAGAGCTAGAGTTATTTTTAAATAATTTAATATACATACATCCGCTGGCCAAATACATTAGCAATTTGGGGTCCTTGGACATTATGAAAATTATTGAGAACCACTGATCTATGCCAATGACAAGATGAAAATGGATGGAGGCTCCCTGATTTTCGTCATTACTATTGGGCTGCTAACATCCGGTGTCTTGCCTTTTGGAATCATTTCTACCTTAAGCCTAATTGCCCAGAATGGACATCTCTGGAGCTTAAATCGTGTAGGAATCTATCACTTCCAGCTATTCTTAGTTCACCGCTTGGCCGCCCCCTGCCTGATTCAAAACTAACCCGGTGGTGCGTCATACGCTGAGAGTGTGGGCCCAGTTCAGGAAAACTTATAATTATAGAGACCTCTCCCTGGTCAGTCCTGTGGCTTCCAACCACCTTTTTGTTCCATCAATGCAAGACGTGAATTTTCAGAGTTGGCATGGAAAGGGCATCAAATGGTTTAGAGACCTGTTTGTGGGAGAGGGGTTTGCATCCTTTGATCAAATTTCAACGAAATATAGTCTACCTAGACCACACTTCTACAGATTTCTGCAGGTCCGGCATTATGTGAGCTCTATATTACCTGGCTTCCCTAATAAGCCTAATCCTAACCCTATTGATGAATTTCTGTCTTTTGACCCAATGACTAAGGGCGCCATTTCAATATTATATGATACCATTTCAAATTCGAGGCCAGCACCCTTAGATAAGATAAAGGCCGACTGGGAACATGATCTGGGGCTCACACTGTCTGAGGAAGTATGGGATTCTGTTTTCTCTTCTATACACAGGTCCTCTCTCTGTGCACGACATTGCTTAGTGCAGTTTAAAATAGTCCATAGAGCTCATATGTCTAAGGCTAAACTGGCTAGTATTTATCCTGACGTAAGTCCTACCTGTGACAAGTGCAAGAGCGGTGATGCAACTCTGTTCCATCAGTATTGGATGTGTCCAAAATTACAACCATTTTGGGGGAATGTGTTCAAGACTCTGTCCAACATTTTACACCAAAATCTAGACCCAGATCGGCTCTGAAAAAAAGTTTTATAAAACCTGGGGTCCGTTTATGACATTCTACCACAACACACAAACGGTATAGTGTGCCGTGCCTATGCCTCGGCCACGCCAACCACAACTGAAACAAATTCTGCTCTGCTATTATAATCTGCTTTATTATTTTTATTTTATTTTTTGTAATTATGTATGCATGTATTTCGTGTATGTGTATATAGATTTAAGTATTTTCCGACTATCCTTGGGATTGTGGGTGGGGGGTGGGTGGGATAGGGGATGGAGTTTTATTTATTTTTATTTTCATATTTGATATATCTCTGTTTAATGCTTGCCCCTGGGTTTGTCAAAAAACTTGAATAAAAAGATTTTGAAAAGAAAAGACAAGATGAAAATGCTCTCCATCACTTGTTGCCATACTGCAGATGCATCATCAGTCTCTTCTGTCCAATGTGTTTTCTCCACGCAACAGCATCCTCCAGAGAATAGATGCAGGCACCTGTCACAGTTACCTGTTCTATTACTGTCTGGCAAAGCGACAACTCCTTGGCTTGTTTTTTTTCTTCACCATAGCATGGAAATTAGACGACTTTTGTTTGGATTATGTGCATTTTTCTACCTTTACACCTCAGTTTCAGCGAGATCCACTTGCAAGCTGAAGGCAAAATTCAACTTGAGTGGATACAAAGATGTAGAGAAGAAGAAGGTGGTAATCGGAGGGATGTTTCCTGTTCACCAACGCATTGCTACCGTTAAACGCAACACCTCCAGAAGCCCTGTTTCTGCAGGGTGCGAAGGGTGAGTCCAGATCATTACTCGGATCCAAAGGTCCATTACTTTTGTTTTTTAGAAAAAGAGAGAAACCTAAAATGTTACTTCTGTTCTACTGACAACTAATACTTCTGGGATATATAGCTCATCTATAGTGAGATCTTGTTTCATGATTTGTTGCGGAACTGTCAAAAGGCCCCATTACGTATATCATGAAGCACTTTATCTAATTGAGAAGAGCACACTTTGTGCACGCACACCTTTGTCTGCGGTTCGGTTGGCCAAGTCATAGGCCGTGACGTGGAGTACGCAGAAGTGCCGTTCACGCCTGTGATTTGTGGCCGTGATACGTCACTGACTTTACCTCTGCGTTTTCAACCCCGCTTTGTGGGTGTTCGCAGTTTCCCTTTCCGTGATGCGATGGACCGATTACAGAGCGCCCACACAACCCGCCCAGCACGGAAAAAGCACGGTCAGTGGCCAGATAAATCGCTGTCTGCCTTCGTTCAAAATGTACGGTCTCTCACTCAGATCACAGTGCCACATAGACGCGTGGCGTTAGACTTCTAGTACTGTACATTGTTGCAGGTGTCAGGCCTAGGATATTTGTCCTTCATTGATTTGATTGGTCTTTAAACCTTTTAATTGTTCATTTCACTTGGGAACGCATACAGTAACAGGGTGAAGATGTGTTGTATATTTTGTGATGGCAAGGTTGATGCCACTTCCTCTCTCCCATACTGTCCCAGTCTCCCAGAGGATCAGCACACTCCATAAACAACTTGAACAACAATCTCACAGGATGATTTTGCACTCTGCCATCCATCAATTTGTTCCTATTTTAACATCTTACATGAAGCTATTTATATATATCTTTTTAAAGATTTATTTTGGGCTTTTGTGCCTTTATTGATAGTTACAGTGAAGACATACAGGAAAGAGGGAGAGACATGCAGCAAAGGTCATCATGAATGGGACTCGAACACACAATACGCTGTCAGGCCAGAGCCTATATGTGGCATGCGCCTGGACCACTAGGCCAGCGGGCACCATGAAGCTATTTTTACAGCCTGCATCTGTAGGAGGCTAGCCGTCTACAAATCTCTGTTTGTCTGACTCTGGACCGATCAGTGCCAAATGTCTAGTGAACATTGACAGTGGGCAAAGGAAGTAACTTCACTCCATTTTAGATTTACTGGCAGTGTGGGGATGCCCACTGGCCTAGCGGTCCAGGAGCATACCACAATACCACATAGGCACATGCCTGGCAGTGTCGCGAGTTCGGGTCCCGATCCGGATGACCTTTGCTGTGAGTAATTCCCAGACTCTCTCTCCCTGTTTCCTGTCTCTCTCCACTGTGCCCTATCAATGGAGGCAGAAAAGCCCCCCCCCCCCCCCCCAAAAAAAAGATTTACTGGCATTTCAGACCATATGTTTTGGCTGACATCAGTGCATGTTATGGTAGACACACCCCCTTCCTATATAAACCCATTGTAACTTCAAATTCCATTGTAACCATGTTAGATTCATTAAAAACGCCGTCTCGGTTCTGGTGACTGATATTCTTTCTAATGTGTGAGTGGGCCATGTTTTTCCAAATACTTTATACATTATATTTTTGAGCGATGCTAACCGCTCCAACATTTTACCGTGTGTGTCTGTCTATATCCAGCAAGAGAATTGCCCATATATGGTTGGTCATGTGCATATGGGACTGACCAATTTCAAACCTTAATGAATTTAACTAATTCCACTTATTCTCCACTCAGATTTAACTTCCGTACATTTCGCTGGACCCAGACTATGCTGTTTGCCATTAATGAGATCAACAACAGCCCGGACATCCTGCCCAAAACAGAGCTGGGCTACGTCATTTACGATTCCTGCTTCACCATTTCCAAGGCCGTCGAGGGCACACTGACGTACTTGACAGGCCAGGACGAGGCTGTCCCCAACTACCGCTGTGGCGACGGGGCGCCCCTCGCCGCTTTGGTAGGGGCCGGCGGCTCAGATCTCTCCATTGCCACTGCTAGGATACTGGGACTATATCATTTCCCACAGGTAAGCCTGTCCTGTCCTGTCCTGTCCTGTCCTGTCCTGTCCTGTCCTGTCCTGTCCTGTCCTGTCCTGTCCTGTCCTGTCCTGTCCTGTCCTGTCCTGTCCTGTCCTGTCCTGTCCTGTCCTGTCCTGTCCTGTCCTGTCCTGTCCTGTCCTGTCCTGTCCTGTCCTGTCCTCTCTGTATCTCTGTCCTCATCTATCTCCCCTCCTCATCTCCCTCCATCAGGTCAGCTACTCCTCATCCTGTTCAGCCTTGGAGAGTAAGTTCCAGTTCCCCACCTTCCTGAGGACCATCCCCACTGATAAGCATCAGTCGCATGCCATGGCTCGGCTGGTGCTGCATTTTGGTTGGACGTGGGTGGGCACCATAGCTGCTGACGATGACTATGGCAAGTATGGCATCAAGGCCTTCAAGGAGCAAATTGAGGATGCCGGTGTCTGCATCTCCTTCTCCGAGACCTTGCCTAAGGTGAGAAGAACTCTGTCTTGTCTGTCTGTCTGTCTGTCTGTCAAGCTATTTTCGAAAAATCGTGAAAACTCAAAACAAATGTTGACAACATGAAGAGAGAGCCACTCGCTTAAGAGTCTTTCATGAATGACATTCTGTCCAGGTTCATTCCCCGGGGGCCATCCAGCGCATCGTAGACACTGTGGTGGAATCCACGGCCAAGATCATCGTGGTGTTCGCCTCGGACGTGGACTTCAGCCCTCTGGCCCTGGAGCTGCTCCGCCACAACGTCACCAACCGCACCTGGATCGCCAGCGAAGCCTGGGTCACCTCCGCTGCCGTCAACCTGCCTGATGTGAGTTCTGGAGTCCGGATCAGCACATTCCTCCGTATTCCTCCCAGCCAAATTGCGAAAGTAGCAAAATCCTATCTGAGAAGTGGGCTCGCAACTCAACTTGTGCTCCAATCTTTATTCACAGTAGCAAAATATGTTTAGCTAAAAAAAACCCTACTGGGGACAAATAATTTATGATGACTTTGTCACTTGTGTGTGTGTGTGTGTGTGTGTGTGTGTGTGTGTGTGTGTGTGTGTGTGTGTGTGTGTGTGTGTGTGTGTGTGTGTGTGTGTGTGTGTGTGTGTGTGTGTGTGTGTGTGTGTGTGTGTCTGTGTGTGTCTGTGTGTGTCTGTGTCTGTGTGTGTCTGTGTCTGTCTCCAGATAAGCCCAGTGCTGGGTGGTACCCTGGGCTTTGGGCTGAAGAGAGCAGTCATCCCTGGCCTTCAACGCCATCTAGTGGACATTGACCCATATGAAGATGCTCTCACAGAGACATTCTGGCAAACGGTTTTGATCAATTGATTGAACATTTTATTCACAGTTTGTAGAATGGGTACATTTCAAACAAAATCACAAGTCAATACATAAACTGCTACGATGATGAAACCAGAAAAAGCACTAAGACTTGTTTTCATCATCATATTAAAAGAAAATTAAAAAGGGGAGGAAATGTACAGTATGGAAAATAGGGGGGGGGGACTTAAACTTTTTTACAGGGGCCAGTTTCGAATTGCAGCCGCCCGTAAGTGCTCTTTGAGAGCCGTTTTGCATGTTAAGCTGTGTGACCCTCATGATAATAAGGGTTGTGTATCTGTCGCCATCCTTGTATTAGTCACATCCAGTATGTTGGAAAGCATTGGGCCGATTCTGAGACTTGATTGAATGTGGTACAGGATGCTTTAAAAATCAGATGAGCAAACTAATTGAAGGTCCATTGAAATCCATGTCAGTGCCTGTCAAAGTGGGGCACAGCAAAATTAGTTTTGACTATTTTATCAGCTACTTTGGATATTCTAAAATAGCTGATCTGCAAGCACACAACACAGCACTATGTGATGCATTGTAAGCTTGTAGAATTAGAAAAATCTTTGAAAATTGTGAGAAATCTGGAATATTTATTTTAAATGTAACGAGAAAAAAGAGGTCCTGCAGCAGTGTGTTTCAGCCGACATTTCGGTCTAAACGTTTCGGTCAGGTATCTGGTTACAACAGCAACCGCTAACGGCTATATAGAGGAACTCAGAGAGGCGAGGACCAATCAGAGGCACTCGCCACAATAAAAATTTAACAACACAACTCTTCTCTTATGGGGGTCCCTGACACAAAGAAATGTCATATGGGGGTCTGCAGCCAAACACATCAGTGTTGCTGTCCTTGACATGAAAGTGTTTGAGAACCACTGATCTATATGTTACAGGCGTTTAACTGTACAAGTGACTATGCCAAGGCTCTGAGACGGGCCAAAGCGAGGGCCAAGGCAGCTAACCGTACTCTGGACAGAGCAGGCAACGCTGTGCCTGAGGGTCTGTGTACCGGAAAGGAGTCTCTGATGCAGCTCAATAACACCTACACCGACGTCTCACAACTACGACTCACCTACAGGTCAGTGGGGTCTGGGGACTCCCCATGGGTCCTTGAGGGGGTTCCAGGGGGTCTGGGGACTCCCCATGGGTCCTTGAAGGGGTTCCAGGGGGTCTGGGGACTCCCCATGGGTCCTTGAGGGGGTTCCAGGGGGTCTGGGGTCTCCCCATGGGTCCTTGAGGGGGTTCCAGGGGGTCTGGGGTCTCCCCATGGGTCCTTGAGGGGGTTCCAGGGGGTCTGGGGTCTCCCCATGGGTCCTTGAGGGGGTTCCAGGGGGTCTGGGGTCTCCCCATGGGTCCTTGAGGGGGTTCCAGCCAGGGGGAACCTATAGCTAAGTTATCGGTAGTCCGACCCAAATGGACCCTTACAGGGCAGTAACTCTGACGTGTACAAATGGAACCAAATGGACCCGTAGGGCTGTGAATCTTCTGCTATCTCACAATTAGATTCTGATTCTTGGGGTAAATGATTCAATTGAAAATCTATTTCTTCAAATAAAAAAACGATTCCCAAATTGATTCCAATTCTTGTGTTCACAATTCGAATAATTCGATTTTTTTTATTCAAAACGATTGAACAAAAATCAATTCTCATTAAAAAAAAAGGTTCCCAATCAGTTTTATCAAAATTATTCATATTGTTTTCATCTGGACTTTAACAACCAAATGTATCCTAGTTATTTCCAACAGCTCAAACAAAAAAATATATAATACCAGAGATGGTCGTGTAAAAATGATTGGCTTTGATGGTAGTAATAATAATAATAATAATAATGTGTCTGTCCACAGTGTGTATAAGTCAGTGTATGCAGTGGCTCATGCCTTGCACAACCTGGAGCATTGTGTGCCTGGAGAGGGCCCTTTTCCTTCTGCCCCCAACCGCTGTGCTGATATCAACAAATTTGAACCATGGCAGGTGTGTGTGTGCGTGCGTGTGCGTGTGTGTGTGTGTGCGTGCGTGTGCGTGCATGCACATGCATTTGTTTGTACCTGCATTCGTGTGTGTGTGTGTGTGTGCATGTGATTCTTCTCACTTGCATGCACATGTGTCAGAATAGCTTTCAGTAGAGAATTAACACCTGACATGTGACCTTCACTCATCATAACCAAGCATTATTTACTGTGTGAATAACAGTTTACAGTCTACAGTTTATTTTATGGGATTTGACTTGCTATAAATATAGCTATGTGTGAATTTTATACCATTGTCGGTATACACATACACACAGTAGGCCTATGCTATTTACGATTGTGAGCTTGTAGATCGGCTATTTTTGGCTGATGTTCCCCCTGGAATATGGATGCTATAGTGGCATTTTAAGAGTTTTCAAGCGTTACTTTTCAGGATTCAAATTAAACATTATAAAAAAGTTGATCTATAAGCTCTGTACGCAATCATTTTGGCCACAATAAGCGTGACATGACAACGACTCATCTTGTTTGTGTAGCTGATGTACTACCTGAAGAACGTGCGTTTCAACGTGCCCCACACCGGAGAGGAGATCTACTTTAAGAACGGTGATGTGGATGGTTACTATGACATCCTTAACTGGCAAACCAGAGGGGACGGGACCATTCACTTTGTCACTGTGGGGAACTACAGCGCTGTGGTGCCTGGAAACGCCAATATGACCATTCTGAACGGTTCTATCATATGGAATAATGAAGAATTCGAGGTCAGTGACACTTTTAGATTAGTGGCGGATTAGCAGCAAGGAATTTATAAAATAAAATAAAAGCAATATAAAATACATTTAGATATTGTTGAGCGACTACGGGAGATTGATGTAAAATAAGTCGCTGAGAGGCGATGGGATGGGCCAGGTTGTCAGACGCGCTCCGCAAACAAAATGATTTCGCTGGGTCCAAAACAATGCGTTTAAGGTGGTTTATTGTAGCAAGGTGCATAACTTAAACGGTGCTCAATAAGGAAACAAAGTTGCCACAGCGATCCAAAGTAAATAAAATAAAGCAAAATAAGCGTTATAAAGCGGTCAACAAAAGTGCGGCTTCCCACACACCCCCTCTCTCTCACTGTATGTGAAGCAGGTGAACATGCGAGTTATTGAATGAATCAGGTGAATCAGGTCCGCGCTGCCCGTCAATCATCCACGTTAATCACCAGTGACAGCCCACTCATTTCATAACCTGACGCTGCCAGATGAGGGCGGTATTGGGTAACCATGTTTCCCAACACAGCAATCATCTGGGATCTCTCAGGCAGTTGAGCTGACAAAAATCCGTTCCGTACCGGACCAATCAGCGTGAGCTAAGGGCGGGATATGTGCGAAACCGGACGTGAAGCTATATGGACACGTCAATATGATTGGTTGTGTTTGCACGCCCACACGGTGATAGACAGACGGTCCCATCGAATCATCTACTAAGTATCTTGAAAAAAAGGAACAGCCCCGTCATCGAATTTGCTTCCGCGATCCCAGATCCCAATAAGCTGTGAAACAAATTTGTGTAGCAAGCTTCTTGGATCTGGCAGCGTCAGGTTACTCATTTCATAGACCAAACATCATTTCATAGACCAAACATAATAAACCAATTCATGGCTCTTACAGATATAATCAAATACAAATATATTATAAGTATATCGGCTGCTATTCAGGCAAAACTGTTAAAGTTAACGATACCGACTTCATGCTTGCAGGTAAACCGTTCCAACTTCCACGTAACAGCTGCATAGTATGATACAATCTGTATGGTATACAAAGTCTGTGCAGCTCCTTCTGTAAAATTGATGTTAACATTGCTAACTGTAATTGCATCAATATTTGGGAGCCACATTGTGAAGGATACACATTTTTAATATGTGATACTCCACATGGCTAAAAGCATAGAGGAGATGTAGGATGGATGTTTAGGAGAGTTAATTTATTATGAGATGTCTGCAGCTTTTTTTTTAGGATCTGGGGGATGCTAATGCTAATATGCAAATATTCCCAGAGAACATTTAATGTTGATATTTTAGCTAGAAATGCTGTCAATGTTTGATTGACCTTTGAGATACTCTTTGTTGCCATACTCTCCAGAGTCTCCAGATAGTTTATTGTCTAATATGCAGCCTGCATACTGTAAGTAACGAAATTATTGGCTGTAACTCCAGAGTATCCCACTATGAACCCAGAAGATCATTTTTCTACCTCTAATTTATCACAATGAGAGACTTTAGACCGATTCCGTAGCGGGTCTCATGGTCGCAGCCTACGTATTTCCTGTAGGCGGACTCGACGTAGCTGCGGGGTTTAAACCCTCACCAGGCACACCTCTTCCACTACAGTGAACGGCAGAGTGACTGATGTTAGTTTGCCTCAAACTTTACTCCTTTACCTGCTTTTTTACTAACACTAACATTACAAAGATGCCCAGAACATCGAGATGAACCTGTGTAGTTTATGGCTGCTCAAACAGTAGTGGCAACATAAAAATAAATAAATAACGGAATGTCTAATATCCACCGCGGTGGCTGAGACCAGGGCCATTGAGTAATGGTTGAGACGAAGCAGTGAAAGATACATAACACCAGTCTTACCCAATACCAAATCTTTCTGTTTTATTAACACAAGGCTGCTGTACTTTATACCTCATACTTTAAATGCTTAGTATGAGGTATAAAATACAGCAGACTTGTGTTCATAAAACAGAAAGATTGGGTATTGTGTAAGACTGACATTGTGTATCTTTCAGGACCTTTCACTGCTTTGTCTCAACCATTACTCAATAGCTCTGGTCTCAGCCACCGCGGTGGATATTTTGACATTCCGTATTTATTTATTTTTTATGTTGCCACTACTGTTGGAGCAGCCATAACTACACAGGTTCATCTTGATGTTCTGGACATCTTTGTAGTGTTAGTGTTAGTAAAAAAGCAGGTAAAAGAGTAAAGTTTGAGGCAAACTAACATCAGTCACTCTGCCGTTCACTGTAGTGGAAGAGATGCGCCTGGTGAGGGTTTAAACCCCGCAGCTACGTCGAGTCCGCCTACAGGAAATACGTAGGCTGCGACCATGAAACCGCTACGGAATCGGTCTATAGGAGAGATGAATCATCAGGAAAAAAATCAGAGCATAATATAAGCACAACATCCGTGGCTTCCCCGTTCTCTCTCCACCCTAGCCTAATGCATACCGGCCCGTTGTACTCCACTGATGTAGGCTACTCTCTGAATTAATCAGTAAAGCGCCATAAAATATCAGGGCCTTTTGGTGTTTTAAACATTGTTATAATTTAGCTATTGAAAAATAGCAGATCTACAAGCTCATAGCGCGCCACCGAGTGGCGCGCTACGAGCTTGTAGGTCTGCTATTTTTGAAAAATCGTAAAAATGTGGCGCAAATCTTTGAATATATATTCTTTCATAGGGAATGTTTTAAACTCAGGTCTAAATGGGTTAAAGATTTAAAAACTAGCCTCTGCTTGTTTCTCTCCACGTCCCCTCATGGCAGCCTCCTCGGTCAGTGTGCAGCGAGAACTGTCAGCCAGGCACCAGGAAAGGCATCCGACAGGGAGAGCCAGTGTGCTGCTTCGACTGTATCCCCTGTGCCGACGGGGAGGTCAGCAACTCCACCAGTCAGTATACCTTCCATCTAGCTTCCACAGTGGTCAGGGGTTTTCAACCAGTGGTCCTTTTGAGGCGGTTCCAGGTGGACCCCAGCTAAACTCTTGACAGTGTTTCATTTTACGCTCTCAAGAGTTAAATTATTCTTTAAAGTTATAAACATTTGCATTACTTACTTTACTACAGTGTACATAATTAGAGAATGTGGAATATTTGTTATTTGTATCAACCTTTGCCTGTCATCTCTTCTATGGTGCCATCAATACAGCAACAGCATGGAATTGTAGACAAAATATCATCAAATGACAAAATAATAATAATAATAATAATAATAATTTAAAACGTTTGGTCAAAAATGTACTGCATGTAGGAAATTACACAAATAAAACCATGCATCCTTTTAAAAAGGTGTGGACCCTCACATTCACCCCATAAAATATAAGATTTTGAAATTATAATTTTAATAATGTTGTCACTTCCAAAATAATTGATTTTAGTTCCCTCTGTCATCATCTTCATGGTTTTTCTTCTTCTGTCTCCATCTCTTCCACCCACCTCACACTCCCAGATGCTCGTGAGTGCATCCAGTGTCACGAGGACTACTGGTCCAACACGGCAAACGATGAGTGTGTCGCCAAACTCATTGAGTTCCTGGCCTTTGGAGAGATTCTGGGGATCATTCTCATTGTCATCTCTGCTTTTGGGGCTCTGATCGTCATAGGTGTGATGGTGAGATATTATCTTGCAAACATGCATACAAACAAACGCACGCACGTGCGAGCACACATACACACCAAGCCACACGCAGGCTTGAAAATAGAGATATGCTTTATGTAAGGGATAATGTCTGGCTAGCTGGTCATTGTTGGGAGATAATTCACCGACAGGGTGATTACACACCAATGCTAAGCGGAGTTGGTTAATCACCCTGAATTATATCCCAACAATGACCAGGTAGCCAGACATTATCCCAATTATTACAAACGGCTACTTACATAAAATAATAAATAGACAGTTGACACAAAGGGGCTATAAGTAACATGGGTTTTATTTAGGCTATTTAGCATACAAAATAAAGTAGTTCATTTTAAATGTTGTACTGGGCCGGCGCCCCTGAATGTCGATCAGAACAAACACAATGGACCACCACCTTGCTTCTAGACTTCAGTTTACTTCACTTTGACAAGACAGTATGACACTGACCAGTGACAGTATGGTCTGAAAATAAAGCAACAAAAATACACACTCATAATCATGACACACTCATAATACAGAGCCTAAATTGCAAATTGTTAACTGTATAAAACTAATTAACTTAATTATATAAACCATGAATACACCATAGCAACATATACTATATATATATATATATTAGTTAACAAGAAAGGTATTGTAACTTGACTGAATTCAGCAAACATTATGACCGCAAACATTGTTGGCAAACTTGGCTTAATGTGTACAGAAACTACATCAAATAAAATGCAGGCAATTCAACATAGCACACGATGGCACACTATACTGACTTAACTAAACACATAATCACAAAACACCCACAAATAATGCTACTCACATATCAAAAATGACACACACTGCACAGGTCCTTACTGTTGGCCATACTGAACTAAAAATGAAGCACATCAAGCTGGATTCACTAGCTCTGATTGCAGTGTGCAAGCCTAAATTACTATTTGACCAATAAGGCCATACAGCCTGTTAAGGAGCTAGTCTTTGATCAGTTAACTTCAAAGTCAAATAGCTGAGTGATCAGCACCCAAAACACCTGTGGCAATCAGGGCCTCTCCACTGTGTATGCGTGTGTGTGCTGCTTGTGTGTGTGTGTGTGAGCACTGTCCAGGGCCTTCCTTACACTGGCGTTGATTAGCCATCAGTCTGTTATAGAGCAGAGTGGTCATTATCCAGAAATAACACCCCACTGACTTCAACGATTGACCAATCACAATCTAGCATTCAACCAAGCCGTGTAATACATTCAGGCAGATATATAATATATATACGCTCAAAGCGAGTCGCTTCCGATCTTACATGTGCTAGTTTTCTGGCCGACAGCAACAATTTGTCTGCGTATTTCTGTTCATCCCTTGCACAGGTGGTGTTCCTCATGAACCTTAACACCCCTCTGGTGAAAGCCAATGACCCCGTGCTGAGCTTCACGCTGCTCTTCTCCCTGGTGGTCACCTTCCTCAGCTCCATCGTCTTCCTGGGCAAGCCTGAGCCCTGGAGCTGCATGACCAGCCAAGTAGGCCTGGCTCTGGGCTTCGCTCTCTGCCTGTCCTCCATCATGGGTGGGTGAAACCTGCTTTATAGCTACGCTAGGTAGCTTTACTCTTTACTCTTCTACCCCGTATTTGAACCCAGTTTCCTCCGCAAGTGCAGATTCTTATTTTATATATAGTTTTGAACCATTGAGCTAATAGAGCCTGCCTGCTTGCTCAGATACTGTGTCTAGGTGAGACATGACCTTTGACACAATCTAAATGTCTCAATAGAAGAGCAGGGAAACAAAATACAACCACCCCAATAATTTTGTAAGTTATATTGTATTAACATACTCTACCATACAGATTGGACAAAATTAAAATGTTAAAAAAAGGTTATAAGTGCTGCTTTAACCACCTAAACCCAATATGTGATCGACCGGAGTCCCTAGCTCATATACTAGGCTCTGTTCCTTTTCGGCATTTCTCTCTACATTAAATGTCTTTGCTGACAATTGCCGATCTACAAGCTCACAATGAATCATGTTACAATGTGTAACTTAGCTTATAGATCTGCAATTGTCTGTGAACGTTTTTTTCTCAGGTAAGACCATAGTGCTGTTCCTCAGAGCCCGGGCTGTGAAGACGCTCCGCAATAGGGCCAAAGCGGCAGCCAGAGCCGCCAAAGCTGCCACCGAGGCAGCAGCCAACGCCGGAGATCCTGATGTCATAGCAACCAACACCACAAACATCAAGGTCGACGACAGTCCCATCAAGAACCTGGACACTGACACTCTCACTTTTGCCCACCAGAGGACGATAGCCACCGTGGGGACACTGATACAGGTAAATGAGAGCGAAACCACATGTGTAGACATCCAGTTTTCAAACACAATTCGTAGAAAATTGAGACTGTGCTGTAGGTAGAGCTGCAACAATTGATCGAACTAACCGTTTTAATCGATTATAAACAGAAATAACCAATGTTCACTATTTTTTATAAAATACATTTATGAATATTTTAATTATTTGAAAATGAGTTGCAGCCCTACTCTGCAGTGGTTATGGGATCCCTGTTTCTGGATGCAAACATACCTGCCATTGGTAGTATAGGGCCTTAGTCCTACTCCTCCTCCCAGCCCAAATCACACCTTGGAAAGCATGAGTGTCTATGTTTTTTTTTATGTGTTTTTTTACTGAGGGGGGGGGGGGGGGGGTGTCATATTTTGACAGCAGGTCTAATAATAATAATCTATTATAGATACCGTAGCATAGAAGCATCGCGACCAGTCCAGTTTTCGGTGAAGAGGTGTCCACCGAAAACTACAACATGACGTCACGCCGTGGTGGTCAGGTCACCGCTCACACAACACAACTCTCTGTTTTTACTAACGGTGGTCACCTCTTCACCAAAAACTGGACTATGCAATGCCTTTCTGTCTCTCACTGTTTTTGTGCTCTGTTTTCATCCCAGGCTATAGCATGTACAGTGTGGCTCTGCGTCCTCCCGCCTCATCCTGTCAAGAACATGGCTAACCAGAATGTGAAAATCATTCTGGAGTGTGATATAGGTAACGTCATCTTCATCTGTGCAATTTTTGCCTACGACATCCTCTTGGCTCTGATCGCCTTCATCTTCGCATTCGTGGCTCGCAAGCTGGAGGACAACTTCAGGTATAGCATTCATCAGGGTGTGTGTGTGTGTGTGTGTGTGTGTGTGTGTGTGTGTGTGTGTGTGTGTGTGTGTGTGTGTGTGTGTGTGTGTGTGTGTGTGTGTGTGTGTGTGTGTGTGTGTGTGTGTGTGTGTGTGTGTCTGTGTCTGTGTGTCTGTCTGTGTGTCTGTCTGTCTGTCTGTCTGTCTGTCTTTCTTGTACATGCTGAAAACCATTCAATTACCTCATATTCCTGAACATTCATCTATTCATCTATTCATCTATAGATTATAGATAGATTCTTTATTAATCCCTGTAGATAGATTATAGATACATTCTGATATCTCATAGCAAGCTCATACAGGCAGGTTACTTAAAAACACCACAAAAAGGTTCAAACTGACAAATATAAGAAATATATTTTTAAAAAAGCATAAAAAAACATTTAAAAGGTCACTGGGATAACAATAATCCCTTGTTATTGCACATATCATGATTTGATTTGAGTTAATTTCATATGCCCTTATTTTATTGTGAATTTTGTTTATCTATCTTAGTCTGACATTTGGGCTTTGCAGGCCTCCTGATTTGACAGTTACATGGCATTTAGTTGTACTTTCCAACCTATGTTTCAGTGAGGGGAAGTTTGTGACGTTTGGCATGCTGGTATTCTTCATCGTGTGGATCTCCTTCGTGCCGGCATACCTTAGCACCCGGGGCAAGTTCATGGTGGCTGTCCAGATCTTTGCCATCCTGGCCTCCAGCTTCGGCCTGCTTGCATGCATCTTCCTGCCCAAGTGTTATGTCCTGCTGCTTAAACCTGAGCGCAACACAGAGGAGACGGTCAGGGCCGTCCGTGGTAAACCTAAAGATGCTAGCGCAACTGGTACCTCAGCCTCGCTGGCTACAACTGGCACTGAGGTCACTGCTACTACTGCATCTACAGGCACCTCTGAATAGAAAGAAAACAAAGTGTTGTCTAAACCAGGGCAGGCTTCCATACGCTTTCATCAAAATTAATTAAAACAGACAAGGTTTTTGTGTCACCCGCTGGCCTAGTGGTCCAGGCACATGCCACATATAGGCTCTGCCCTGACAGCGCGTTGCGTGTTCGAGTCCCGTTCATGACAACCTTTGCTGCATGTCTATCCCCTTCTCTCTCCTTCTTTCCTGTCCGTCTTCACTGTAACTATCAATAAAGGCACAAAAGCCAAAAACAAATCTAAAAAAACCCCTAAAAAAACCCCACATAAAGACCATTGATAGCCCACCATGATCATACAGGGAACCACAGACAAATGATGTCAGTTAGTTTCCATAGTCCCCCCAAATTCCTCTAGGTGGCAGCATCACCATGACAAGTCAACAGGGCTAATGGTCAAAGCTGATTCATTGTCTTTAATATTGATATAAATCTGTCAAAATTCATATTCGATATTGTACCCAAATGGACCTGCAAGGGTGTATTTGTAACAATTAAGTTACAAGTTACAAGTAAGTAACAATTGCATCTGTGTGTGATGCATGCGACACTCTTGACTCAGTGATCTGCTGTTTTTAAGAAACATTTTACTGCCACCTATTGAACTCTGGTCATTTCTCCAGCTTTGTGGTTAAAGTAAAACCTGGCTAATCTGCTATTAATTGCTCTTGTGTATCGTCCACCAAAAATATTACAAAATGTTCTGACTTCCTCCAACATTATGCCCTCCTTTGATCAAGGTTAAGACATTTTGTGAATCGGTTTGAGTTTTATAATCTTGCCTATAAAATCTTGCTTCTTAATATAGGCCTACATTAAGCTGTGCCAGTGGTTCCCAAATATTTTTAGCTTAGCTTTTGAGTGTGGTTTTAAATATGGCGAGGGGCAGCTTTGATGTGATGAGAGTGGGCGTGGTGTTGGTGAATTAAAAAAAGATTGCCTATTTTCAAATAACCAATTTAGGGTTAAAGTGCATGGTTAAAGTGATGTTGATGCTATATTAACTCATTTTGATGGGAACCCCCTGGAACCCCCTCAAGGACTCCTAGGGGTCCCCAGACAAACACTGGCTTAAATCATGACATGTCACATGCCCAAAACTGGGACACCAAGTTGAAAGTTGTTAAACTAGCACAATAATCTTATGAACTGAAATAAATATTTTGATATACAGTATATATTTTGGTAGTGGTTTTATTTTTCTCTCTCTCTCTTCTGGTCCCCCATGGACAAAACCCCCACTTTGAAACTCTACAGCAGAGTACTGTATATGTTTATGCAGACTACAGCAGAGTACCGTATATGTTTATGCAGATTGTGTGGGTCAAAGAGTGCTGTGGTCACTGCTATTAGCATATGATACAACAGTACATGACTGCTATGCTATTAGCATATGATACAACAGTACATGACTGCTATTAGCATATGATACAACAGTACATGACTGCTATGCTATTAGCATATGATACAACAGTACATGACTGCTATTAGCATATGATACAACAGTACATGACTGCTATGCTATTAGCATATGATACAACAGTACATGACTGCTATTAGCATATGATACAACAGTACATGACTGCTATTAGCTTAGCATATGATTCACCAGTACATGACATCTCAAATTATGATGCAATAGCCTATATTGCAGCACACAGTCTGGAGAATAAATACTATACAATACTATATCCTGTATATAAATTCAATCTTTGGATTGATGATACTGCACAAAGAAAATGGACTGAAATAAGGCTTTCTTTCCCTGTTACGTAGAAAAATGGGATAAGCTTTCTTTCCCTGTTAAGTAGAAAAATGGGATTAGAAGAAGGTTAGCCTCGGTACCAGGCTTTCATTTTTGTTGGTGCAAAAATGTAAAGCCTGGAGGAACGCATTGGCCGCTCTGGTCTAAAAGTGGGAGTCAACCCTTCCGGGTGGGCGTCGCTCCAAATGATGTGACGTAGCGCTGCACTATCAGGGAGAGGAGGGGCCGGGGGTGACGGACAGATCGATGAGATCCAATCATGGTGTGCGCAAATCTCAGCCGCGACCCACCCCTCTAGACCAGAAACCTAACACGTTAGCTCAGGCTAGAAGACTGAAGAAGGTAATCAAACCCCATGGTGCCTTCCACGCTGCAAGACTGCTTATGAGGAGAGATAAAAGGCTATTACACTGGAATAGATTGATAGCTTACTGCTGAGACCATAAAAAAGAGTTTGCTCACACCATCGTATATTATGAGTATGACTAATCATCTCTCTTCACAATCCAGCAAAGCAATTATTGTTCTTCTGCCATTATATACAATTATGTAGGTGCATCTGTGTCCCATTCGCTTAATTATATATTCGAGTAGAATCCTATCTCCGTATTCTAACTTTTTGTGTTTTTTTTAACATGAATGCCCAACTTGATCATACTGCAGCGTCACACAAAAGCATCAAAAGTAGCACAAGCTTGAAACGCTGGTGCGAAGCGATGCGCTTTGACCTTGTAGATCTGCTAATTTAATTTGAATTCTAAAAAGTAACAGTTTTGAATGTCATAGAAAAGTAGTAAATATAGCAACCTACTTTAAACAGTTTTGAAAGTGAATATCACAGTGATTCAGTGTGTTAATATTGAAACAATGAAAGGTATTAATTGCGACCAAAGGTCACCGATATCTGAAATCTTGCGTTTTTGTCACATAACCCACAATTCCCGTCACTCTGTCATGAAGTCGCAATTTCCGTCACACACCCCAGGCAAGCCCCCAGATCATCGTGTCATCACATGACATCAGCCCCCTGCCCCTGGTCACCCCCAGGCAACATCCCCAGGTGATGTCACGTGACATCAAGGACCAGATAGCTCGAACCAGTGCTGGTTGTATAGTTAGAGCCCGCTGCAGTGGTGTCCGATCCAAACTTAACCAAAGATGCAGAAATTTCGGACCCAACGATATCCGGTTTGTAAAGCCAGATATCACAGGACATTTGGGTTGTAAGGCCAAATATCCTGTCTCGTCCGGAAGGCAATGGAGTCTCTCGTGAGGAGCATATAGCAAATGCTGCTAGCTCCCTAAACCTCTTCGGATTCTTCTTGGTTCACTAGATGCGTGTCATGATGACAATGCCAGCCAACTAAGTACGTATCACCACCATGACGATGCCAGGCGTGTATATCCATATATGAGGTTTCTACTCTAATCTGATGTCTGGGTGTGTCTGGGTGTGTGTGCATTAAAGCTTAAACTATTAAATTAAAACCATGCTACGATTCCTAGGATATGATTTGTTTTTGATGGTGGTTATCTCGCATGCGTGCACACACATTTTAATTGTATTAAACTGTCACGGTTTGCAGGTACATGTTAGGACCCAAGTGCAGGAAACTCAAACAAAGGCATGACAAGAAGATCACATAAACTTGACTTTACTTGGTAAATGACAAACGATAACAGAAGTACATACACTGAACATAAAACCTGACACTAACTTAAGATCCAGCACTGAACAAACACAAGGCAGAGTTTAAATAGTCACTGGAGCTCATCACCCAACCTGGCTCAGCTGGTCCCCACAGGTGATGGCACTCAGGGCAATCAGAGTCAGAGGAACAGGATTTGGGAGAGACAGAGGAAACTCATGGACAAACGGAGGGGCTCAGGTCGTGACCATGACAGTCTGACATAATGACATTAATTCCATAATCCATATACCCTTACGCCACCCCTTTGAAATGTAAGTACAAATGTAATTGGGGATACCAGTTTTGTCCCCAATTTGACATGCTGACCCAGTCAACTGGTTTCAAGTCTCCAAATGTGGCCTATGACAGGTATGCATAAATGCAGACAGACAGACATACACACGCACGCACGGTCACACGCACAGGCCCTCATAAGGTTAGATAGGATTAACACCATAGAAAAAGCTTCTTTTTGATATAGGACGTAAGGCTAGAGTAAGTCAGGGTTAGAAGTTGGGAATGACCCCTATGCCAGTGGAATGTCCCCCCTTCCAGATATAGCAGTGTGTGTACGTGCATGTGTTAGAAGTTCCTCTTTGCTCCTTGTTCAAAGACATTAGTGTCTATAGGACATTGTGAACAGGATGCCTTTAAACGGATATGTCTTTACTGTAGTATGTGTGAAAACATATGTAAGCATGCATCTCGTTTTAAATGAAAGGTCAAGCATACCACTCATGTCATAGAACTCCATTCCTCGTACTACTTCACAACAGGTCCGAATGGCTGGTTTCTCTGTGGAACTCGGCCCACAAACGGTCTTTAGAACATTGGTTCTCCCCAGGGATTTAACCCCTTTATCCTTATTTTCTACACTGGGGGTTTTCAGATGGGAGCTGTCTTTGAGACAAAGTATGGGAACTAATGCTTGGTTGAATTAAGCCATTTCAATATTATGGCTACAGGTAATGACAGCTGGACAGAAAATGAAAAGCAGAGCAAAAGTTATAGCAGGGGTCAAACCTGTGTTTGTGAGGGGCGCTCTTATCATCATACATCATAATCACATACATCACATCATCAATAAGAATTTGCGTCTCCACCTTGTTTGTTTACACAAACACTCAAAACTTTCCATTCATTGTCAATGGCATTTATTGTTTGTGTTAGGATTTAGGACAAAGTTTACACTCACACTAAAAGCTGGACATAGGAGGCCCCTCAAAATGATATAAGTAATTACATTCTCAGAAGTCATGCTTACTGTACATCATTGTCAATGTCAGTAATGTCACAGTAAAGTTTTCTGAGAATTAGCATTTCCTCAAACCGAACTCGGGTTAAAAACATGATTATGTGTCATTATGTGATTGGTTAGGAAAACTCTTATAATGTGACATCAATGTATCATGTAAGTTGTAGGTAATGTATCCCATCTATCGAGCAGAAGAGCTGACCAATTTTTCTCCCCAATTTAGTCGTTATGCCAATGTATTCCTCCCCTCTGCCTTTTATTGAGTCGGGGGTTCAACTCGTTGGAGCTATTTTATTTCAGCTGCCTGTTCTGTGTATGGCTTTCAGTAAGTAGAGTCAATCTGTCTGTCAGTTTATCCGTCTGGCTGATGTCTTAGTTTATCTCATTGCTGTCTCAGGTTTACCAGTCTCTGTCCGTCTGCTTGGCCTGTCTTGAACCCTGGCTCAGAGAGCCATTTGGCATGGATGTGTTTACTGTCTAACTCTAGCCAGTGTATCTTTTTTTGTGTCGTGTGGTCACTGTAAGGATAGAGTCCACGCTATAGAGTTCCTCTATGGAGACCAAGTCACATGACAAGCCCAGGAAGCCCTATCTATACCGTCCAGCCTCCTGGAGGGACGACCTTCAGGGAGAAACACAAACTTCATGTGAGGAACCCAGGCTGGGTCATCTCTGACCTCCAGGGCCGGAGGGCCCTCAGGGCTGTCCGGAGACTGGACACCGTCTCATTACCTGGATGAATAATTCAGGGTGACACTGCATCAATCAGCACTTTACGTGCACTTTACACCACCACCTCTCTCTCTCTCTCTCTCTCTCTCTCTCTCTCTCTCTCTCTCTCCCCCTCTCTCTTTCAATTTTTTTCTCTCCCCCCCCTCTCTCTCTCTGGGTGTTTGCTTACACATAAAGGGTCCATGGAGACAAAGGGCTTGACCATAAAGACCTGTTAAA
>NC_139706.1:30661581-30719081 GCF_964188405.1 Protomyctophum parallelum
CTCTCTGTGTTCTGAATGAGAAGGCTGCTCTCTGTTTGCTGAATGAGAAGGCTGCTCTCTGTGTGTTGAATGAGAAGGCTGCTCTCTGTGCTGAATGAGAAGGCTGGTCTCTGTGTGCTGAATGAGAAGGCTGCTCTCTCTGTGTTGAATGAGAAGGCTGCTCTCTCTGTGTTGAATGAGAAGGCTGCTCTCTGTGTGTTGAATGAGAAGGCTGCTCTCTCTGTGTGCTGAATGAGAAGGCTGCTCTCTCGGTATGTGACACAAACTATCATCTCATCAGCATGCGCTTCCACTCTGCACTAGGAACAAATTGACTCTAAATCCTTCCACTGTCTGTCATTCAGTTGGCTACTTGGCTTGTTCTTCCTAGCCGTGACACTGGTGTTTGCAGCTCTCTCACCTCCCTTGTCGTTGCGGTGCAGACAGGCAGGAAATCAACTTGGTGACGTGGAACACACTAGAGCAAGGATGTTTGCCTTCGGGAATCTAAGTTCTGTAAAGTTTAAAAACTTAAACAGCAAAGGAACACACACACAGAAAAGACCTGGATTGTATAATTAATTTACACACACGTTTGCGTCCATGCGTTTGTGACCATGATACTCGCATGATACTGACCATGTTACTGACATGATACTGACACGATACTGTGTTCTCTCATCTATTTATTCATCTATGTCTTGTGTTTGTGTGTGCGTGCGTGCGTACGTGTGTGTTTACACCTGTAAATGGTAATGTTTATGTTTATGTGCACTTTGTAGTGTATGTTTGGGTGCATTGGGTGCATGTTTGGTGCGCTTTTCTGAGCACGTGTTTGTGTTTTCTACACTTGTGTGTGCGTGTGTTGTCATCGGCTACAGTGTACACCCTGGCATGTGTAGTTCCCTCCTCCGAGGGCCAGGCTGTGACGAGACAAGCAAGATCCTGTTTCAGACTACAGGAGGCTATAAGAGACCTGGGAGCAGTGTGGACGGACGGACAGACAGACAGACAGACAGACAGACAGACAGACAGACAGACAGACAGACAGACAGACAGACAGACAGACAGACAGACAGACAGACAGACAGACAGACAGACAGACAGACAGACAGACAGACAGACAGACAGACAAAGCTCACATCAAGGAGAACGAGGGGGACAAGAAACAGAAGCTTCATAAGGATATACCTTTGAGAGGTAGAGACAGACACACACACATACACATACAGAGATCATTGACTGAGAAGATACAAAAACAGGCCTCACCAGGATGCCAGAGGCATGCTCCTCACTCTGAGGTTGCGGTGATCCCTCACACACCCCCTGAAAAGGAGACCCTGAAGCCCCTACCCTGTATTGGTGACCTCTGAGCATTGGCCTTGAGGGGAGGCAGGGTGAACATCTGCCATCATGGTTTTACCAATGGGGGGGGCTGCTGGTCCGCCTGGTGGTATACGCCGGAAACGCTCATCTGACAGTGCGAAATTCCAACGCAGAAAATCGGTGGATGTCACTCCCAACAAGCATGAGATGGCGATCAGGAACAAGGCGATCCTGGTCAGAGAGATGGAGACCAACTGGTACCTGAAGTTGTGGGGACTGGGCAAAGAGGAGTGTGTGGCAAACAAGACGGGCATGCCCTACAGGTTAGTCACAGGACCTGCTGCTGTGTGTGTGTGTGTGTGTGTGTGTGTGTGTGTGTGTGTGTGTGTGTGTGTGTGTGTGTGTGTGTGTGTGTGTGTGTGTGTGTGTGTGTGTGTGTGTGTGTGTGGTTCAAAAGGAGCTGGACTCTGGAGGTATTTGGTCAGCTCAAGAAGAGTCTTAAACATGGTCTCTCATTGGAGAGAGATATCTTATAGGAAGTTAGGATGTACACAAACACATTCCCACATGCATGCATTGAAACAGGCAACATGCATCTGGCACGTGCACAAACACACACACACACACACACACACACACACACACACACACACACACACACACACACACACACACACACACACACACACACACTAAACCTTAAGTGGTATTTAATATGAGCAACCGCATGGATTTGTACTTATACATTATTAATGTGTCTTTGTCTGTGTTGACCCTCTAGGCTCAGTGCCAAAGGCTTTTATGCGTACCCACATTATCCAAGTGGTAATTGCCTTTAACACTGAGATGAAGACATGGTAGTGTATAGCTATGTGCAGTGCTGCGCATGTGTGTGATTGTCTTGGCACGCGGGCCTCCCTCCCTGTGCACACGTGGTTGTTTTTCACTGTGTGGCATGCCCACATGGGTGTGCGCACCAACGTAGAATGTGGATCAAATTATTTGGCGGCTGGCCGATCGGTGAGTTTCCCTTCCAGTCCTGTCATTTCATTTGTCTTAGGTGTCCCTGTTCACAATTTCCTGCGGCTTGCGGTCGTGTCATCTGATCTGGCGTTAATGGGTACAGCAAACATCTGTCGCCCTGCATTAGACCCTGTTGACAGACTCCCAATGCCATGGTGACAAAACATGGGGCAAGATTGAGAGTGAGAGAAACAGAGTGGGAGAGAGAGAAGAGAGATTAACTAAATTGGACTAAATAATATATATTATCAGGGAGACTGAGAAAGAGAGAGTCACACAACAAAGTCGACCAACCTGAATAATTGACAGTAAGTGACCTTCAATGAAAAAAATTGCCGGTAAGCAAGCAAATTATCTCTATATACAATTGAGAAGAGCACACTTTGTGCGTGCACATGCTTTGTGTGCGGTTCGGTTGGCCAGACCATGATGTATATGTGGAGTATGCGGAAGTGCCGTTCACGCATGTGCTTTGTGCATGGCCGTGATACGTCACTGACTTTACCTCTGCGTTTTCAACCCTGCTTTGTGGGTGTTCGCAGTTTCCCTTTCCGTGATGCGATGGACCGATTACAGAGCGCCCACACAGCCTGTCCAGCACGGAAAAAACATGGTCAGTGGCCAAAGATAAATCGTTGTCTGCCTTCGTTCAAAATGTATTTTGTGTGTGTGTGTGTGTGTGTGTGCTTCTAGTTGATATACACAGGTATTAAAAAACAATGTATTTTTATGGGGAACACAAAGTAATGAACTTCCAATCTTCCATTATGTGGTGCAAGATTCATTAAAAGGATTACTGTAACAAAGAGCAAGTGACCTTGCCTGCACCCTCCCCCATTCTCCGGTCTCATAACCAGCGTGAAACTCTTCAACACTTCAGCGTTTCGTGTTCAGCGTCTCATCTTTCTTTCTCTTTTCTAATATAATCCATTCCTATGATTTAATTCAAGCCTGCCCTACCGTTCCTCTCCTCTCCCCTTCTCTTCTCTCTACTCCTCTCCTCTTTCTTTGCTCCCTGCTGAGTTTGTCACTTCCTAATTTGAAAAGACAAAGGAGCGGATAGACAAAGTTGATTAACAACCAACAATGCAGTATATAGAGTCCACACACTGGAGACAAAACTGTCAAGGGCAGGTATCCCCATTTCAGAATATAATACCGATAAGTAGTTCTTAAATCACACTACCACAGGGTGTTTTCATAATCCAAATTTGTTCACCCTGCTCAGAAAATTAATTGACAGTTGCATACAGTAATTGTTTTGAGTCTCCAGCTGAGCTGTGAGTTGATTAGTTACAAGCTATTTTTACTGGGAGGTTCATCACATGTAGAGATCTGTCCTTGCCCTCTCTTCATTATTGTCAAAAGTTCCTGCCAAGAAAAAATTGTGACCTAATTTTGTAACTCAAGAGCTAATGTTTTTACTGTACCCTTATTCATATTCATGAGCAATTGAGTTAATTAGAAATGTGGTGGAGCAACATGAGTTACCATTGCTAATGACCGTTAACTCTATACAGTACCTTCAACCTAAGCGCTTTAAGTGTCAAGCAAGGTTACTTTATATATATATTTGCATTTTGTACATTTCAGTTTAGTTTTAATTAGGTTTTATAGTTTATATTTTATTTAATTTAACCTTTATTTAACCAGTAGAAACCACATTGAGACTAAAGTCTCTTTTACAAGTGTGAACTGGACAAAAGAAGAGGCGAAATAAGTAATACAGCTCTGCCAGTAACAATAAATACAAGACAATAATAGCACAGAGATGCAACGTTCATAAATACAGTACCCACTACCGAAGAAGCTCAAAAGGGAGAACGTGAATGCATTACTAATTACATTCAAATAATTACGCCATTTAGACCATTCTACATAATATAAGCATTGTTTTATGCCAGGATGGACACATAGTTCCTTGTTCAAAGACACCTTGAACAGGATGGACACATAGTTCCTTGTTCAACGACACCTTGAACAGGATGGACACATAGTTCCTTGTTCAAAGACACCTTGAACAGGATGGACACATAGTTCCTTGTTCAAAGACACCTTGAACAGGATGGACACATAGTTCCTTGTTCAAAGACACCTTGAACACGATGGACACATAGTTCCTTGTTCAAAGACACCTTGGACAGGATGGACACATAAGCTGTAACAGTGACATGAACTATGACCTTTGACCCGGGAGTAACATTGCAGATCTTTCCGACACCACCAATTACGTCATGGTACCCTTGAGCAAGGGGCTTTGCACCAAAGACCCACTGGATCTGCTCATACAGTAGGGTTCTTCTATAAATATAAATCCTCAGATAATTTGAGTGTCTGAGTTTCCAAATACACTCAGTTACAAATTGATAACACAAATTGAATGAACAGGGACTTTTATTGTGTATGTATTACTACTGTTAAGTTCCTGATGAAGATCCTTGTGCGATCAAAATGAGCAATAAACAGTGGAGCTTCTTTTCTTCTTCGTTTTTGCCAGTGTGCGGATCCTATTTTATTTTTATGTTTTATTACGGTTCACAGAAAGGATTGTTGACGCTGGAGACACAATGCCGATGAGGTGTATACCTACCACATGGCATTGGGGACAGGGTGTCCCCAGGCATGACCCCGGTGTCTCCATGTGGGTCTAGGCTGGGCTGCCGATACTTTGAACATTTTCAAATGGGACCTGATCCAGAAGAAGGCTGAGGACCACTGATGTAAAAACCATCACTCAGATCTTGCTGACTGGGATGTTTTGAATGAGGAGGTCCAGGAGGACAGAGGTAAACTGGGTTCTACCTCAATGAGGAGGTCCAGGAGGACGGAGGCAAACTGGGTTCTACCTCAATGAGGAGGTCCAGGAGGACGGAGGCAAACTGGGTTCTACCTCAATGAGGAGGTCCAGGAGGACGGAGGCAAACTGGGTTCTACCTCAATGAGGAGGTCCAGGAGGACGGAGGCAAACTGGGTTCTACCTCAATGAGGAGGTCCAGGAGGACGGAGGCAAACTGGGTTCTACCTCAATGAGGAGGTCCAGGAGGACGGAGGCAAACTGGGTTCTACGTCAATGAGGAGGTCCAGGAGGACGGAGGCAAACTGGGTTCTACCTCAATGAGGAGGTCCAGGAGGACGGAGGCAAACTGGGTTCTACCTCAGTGAGGAGGTCCAGGAGGACGGAGGCAAACTGGGTTCTAGCTCAGTGGTTTTGAATGAGGAGGTCCAGGAGGACGGAGGCAAACTGGGTTCTACCTCAATGAGGAGGTCCAGGAGGACGGAAGCAAACTGGGTTCTACCTCAGTGAGGAGGTCCAGGAGGACGGAGGCAAACTGGGTTCTACCTCAGTGGTTTTGAATGAGGAGGTCCAGGAGGACGGAGGCAAACTGGGTTCAACCTCAGTGGTTTTGAATGAGGTCCAGCAGGACGGTGGCAAACTGGGTTCTACCTCAGTGGTTTTCAACCAGTGGTCCGCTGACCGCCAGTGCGGAGGTTCCAGGTGGTCCCCAGTTAATCTTTATTAATGATGAAGAGTTGGTAACCAAATGCACCCTGATAGTTTTTTTTAACACTTGAGAGTGTAAAATGAAACCAAATGGATTGGATTTGGTTTCATTTTATGCTCAAGTTAAATTATTGTTAAACTTGTGCATTACTTAATTTACAAGAAGTCTACACAACTAGAGAATGTAGAATAATTGTTATTTTTGATCAACCAACATCAATACAGCATGGAATTGTGGACAAAATCTTATCCAACCACAACAAAATATTCTTTAGTTTGGCTCTGAAATGCTAAATGTTATCAAATGGTGGTCCGTGGCCAATATGGACCTTGATATGAAAAGGGTTGAAAACCACTGTTCTACCTCATCAGCTGCTTCAGGAGGATCACTCCCTAGCTCACAGCGATCAGCTTCTGAACGGTTATTTAAGAGGTGCTCTGGTGACAGCATAGCGACAGTAACTTTACAGCTCACATGCTCTCTGCCCATAAATATACACACTGTGGAGGCCAGCGCTGCTTCAATGACAGATTGATAGATAGTAGGAGGCAGTATTGCATTTCATAAGCCTTTCTAGTCTTTCTCACCCTTTCGAGGAAACTGTGAATGAATGTGAGAATTGCATCCAAATTACAATTGTGTGTGCCTGCCTGCCTGCCTGCCTGCGTGCGTGAGTGAGTGAGAGTGAGAGTGTGTGTGCGCGCGCGTGTGTTTGTGTGTGTGAGTGCGCCCGAGTGCGTGCATGTGTGTGTGTGTGACGTGTGTGTGTGTGTGTGTGTGTGCATGCATGCATGCGTGTGTGTGTGTGCGTGCGTGTGGCGTGTGCACACGTATGTGCGTGCATGCACCTGTAACTGCACACGTAAAATTTACATTGTGCAAATTTGGAAATGAATTAATGTTTTCCTCTGTCTCTCTTTCTCTGTCGTGCACACACACTCACTCACACACACACACACACACACACACACACACACACACACGCACGTACGCACGCACGCACGCTGCATCATATCTAATTGCTTTCATTGACATGTTTAACATGGAACTGGGTCAGTGAGCCGGCTATCAGATCTCCAATGCTCTACAGTGAGAATGTGAACTTTGTTCATCTACAGTGCTTCCAGCACAGCTCCCGCTGGCGCTATATACTGACCCAGAAAACACTCCCCAATCAAGCCAAATGTATGCTCTGCTACTGGCTAGACCAGGGGGGCAGTCAGACAGATATTTTGTGAAGCCACTGAGGAAATCGGGATTTCCTGAAAGTTCATATAATGGCCTGTTGTGGCGCTGTCATTGGACCCAGAAAAACCCATAGCCCCATAGAAGTCCATGTATTTGGGCCCAACTTCACCTAGACTGTATTACCGTAATAAAAATGGTCATGAATACTTTCTGCTTCCAGTCACTAGTTTAAAGTCTCATTTCTAATGTCATAATATTCTTTTTGGAAAATTATGGCCCCATTTATTTAAAAAATGACCATAAAGTTGCGCATGTTCTGAGGGGCGTGGCTACCGTTACAGTCTATGATCAGGATTGCCCTCCCACTCGAGTCAAAATAAAAACCAACGGAGATGAAGGGGGGAAGTCCCGCCTCGTTGTCTGGGCCAGCCAATGGCCAGCTGGGCTAAAACGGATCTAGAAAGGCGACTTACAATACAAGGACTGACAGGCCTCATTTTACGTTCATGTTAGACCCGGAGAACCCTTTGTCCATATTGTTTACAGTCTATGGGCTAGACCTGCAGGCTTGAGCACATGCTTCAAGCATGATGCACTCTGGCTACACACACACACACACACACACACACATTCAGCACAGACACAGACACAGACGTACAGTAAAAGTCCTCAATGTTCTTTAATCCATTTGTAACTGAGCGAGTGCATGGACCGTAACAGGTAATTTGTGCACTCTCAGATTACTATACGAAGTCCACACTAATTATCCATCATGTATAAATTATATGGATAAGGAGTCAGGACAACTATAGGCCTTTTCGTGGAGGGGTCAGAATAAATGTTGAACTTAGACTGTTAATTGGCCAAAGTACTTGAGGATTTGTTTTTACTTTAAGACAGCTGATGGTAATACGGGGGGGGGGGGGGGGGGGGGAGTTGAGCCATGTTAAATAAATAAGAAAAACATATAGATCTTAAAAAGTTATATTGTAAACCACAAAAAACAAAACAGAGGATGAATAAAAAAGGAGGATTTTACTGTGTATACAGAGACACACATACTGTACTCACTGCCAGCAATCTAGACACCCTCCCTCCCCCACTGAGCAGCATGGAAGCCAATTGCCAGGCGATATCTGGCGGTCCTCCTAATCACCAGCAACTGCTGCCGCTGTCCTTTCAGATCTGTGGTGTTTCGGCCTTAAATCTGGGGCAGAATATAGCCGTGGAAAATCCCTTTTTATTTTTGGGTTACAATTACAATGCAGTTAAAAATGGAGCCCATCAAAAGTGTGACCGTGGACCCGGCCTCACAGAGCACGACCTGGACCAGATGTGGACCAGGCCCCTCCACGGAGCCCACCCTGTCTATCTCTCTTCTATTCTTTCTTCCTATTCTTCCAACTTTTGGTGGTGAAAGGAGTCTATGGGCCATTTGCACCAAGAGAGATTAAGTTGCAGATTTGTTGCATTCTACTGACAATCTTTTTTGTTTACTTTCAAGTCCAATTTTCTAAGTGGAATTGAAAATCGATTTGTGCACTTTTAATAAATTTATTTAATGGGTAATAATTTACCCATTGAAGGTTTTATTTTTATACGAGCCCCTTGAGATGCATCATCTCAATGTTAGAGGGCGTCATCGACTTGAAAAAGAGACTCTGTCTCAACGTGTGTTTAAACTAATTGCTGTAAGCTACTGTACATCATATAGCTACAATCACAGAACTTCTATTCTTGCTGAATATGCATATTGCTGCAGAATATTCACCTGTTATGACCACCTTCAACCCTGCATCCGCTTTTTGGGCAAAAATATGATACAGGGAATGAACATATAAGCTCTAAATGGGTCACATCGCGACCAGTTCTGAGCTTGTAGATCGGCTATTTTTGCTGTGCAGCACTGTATGATGACTCAAGGCATGAATCAGATTTAAGCAAATGTAAGTGTCGAGACTCAATAACAAAGCATTTAGCAGTGTACTGTATATAGGTCAATCCACTGGTGTTGAATAGGAACAGAACAACCCCTGAGGGCTATAGCAGACTGATCACTGACATCATTATCCTCAGTCATTAATTAATCTCTATCATAATGGTTCTGAACTTAACTCTGCAAATAGCTACTATAAGAACAATACCTGTGCTCTGAAATAACCACAGAGCATTAAAGGTATATTCAGTGATTTCACTTAATTCAAATATCACTTATTTTTTTGTTTTGTTGTGATAATCCTCCCTACTATAGAGTGTGCTGACCATATAAGGAGTTCCTCCCTGTCCCCAGTTAACCCCTGGGGGTCAAAAAACCTTAGGTTTCGTTTTTGACTCTCTATCCTGATTGGACGAAAGGCTGGGTCCCACAGCCAAAAACGAAACCTAAGGTTTTTTGAGTGAAATCACTGAATATACCTTTAACTACTTTAACCCTGGCATCCAGATTTTGGGCATGCCATTATTAGAGGACCACTTCACCACTTTTCAACCTATCTTCATAGGTCCTCAGTCCTCACTAATGTTCATGATACAATACCACAATTTCTTTCTACTCGATCTGTGTCATAGGAGGGCTGTGGGCGGTTTAGAACCCGTCCAACAGTGACATCGTTAGGCAGATTTCTAAATATTTGTATTATCGTGAGAACGATGGCTTCCATTTAGCAACTTTTCAGGAATATAAAGTCTGCCGTTTCTATTAGCTTGAATTCCCCATCGATGACCAAATAATTGGTAAAAGATTAGGCTACTAAGACTTGAATGATAACATTGATATATTATTATTCTTTTTTTAATCTTAAATTGATTGATTTATTATAAAAATAAGGGTAAAAATAAGTGTCAGACAGGTGGAAACTTGAAAGCGAATGTGGGCCTAGCTCCGTTCCTCAATACCTACGCTGCTACGCTTTAGCTCCGTTTGGAACCTCAATATCTACGCTACTACGCTTTAGCTCCGTTTGGAACCTCAATATCTACGCTGCTACGCTTTAGCTCCGTTTGGAACCTCAATACCTACGCTACTACGCTTTAGCTCTGTTTGGAACCACAATACCTACGCTGCTACGCTTTAGCTCCGTTTGGAACCTCAATATCTACGCTGCTACGCTTTAGCTCCGTTTGGAACCTCAATATCTACGCTGCTACGCTTTAGCTCCGTTTGGAACCTCAATATCTACGCTGCTACGCTTTAGCTCCGTTTGGAACCTCATTACCTACGCTGCTACGCTTTAGCTCAGTTTGGAACCACAATATCTACGCTACTACGCTTTAGCTCCGTTTGGAACCTCATTACCTACGCTGCTACGCTTTAGCTCAGTTTGGAACCACAATATCTACGCTACTACGCTTTAGCTCCGTTTGGAACCTCAATATCTACGCTGCTACGCTTTAGCTCCGTTTGGAACCTCAATACCTACGCTGCTACACTTTAGCTCCGTTTGGAACCTCAATACCTACGCTGCTACGCTTTAGCTCCGTTTGGAACCTCAATACCTACGCTGCTACGCTTTAGCTCAGTTTGGAACCACAATATCTACGCTACTATGCTTTAGCTCCGTTTGGAACCTCAATACCTACGCTACTACGCTTTAGCTCCGTTTCGAACCTCAATATCTATGCTGCTACGCTTTAGCTCCGTTTGGAACCACAATACCTACGCTACTACGCTTTAGCTCCGTTTGGAACCTCATTACCTACGCTGCTACGCTTTAGCTCCGTTTGGAACCTCAATACCTACGCTGCTACGCTTTAGCTCCGTTTGGAACCTCAATACCTACGCTGCTACGCTTTAGCTCCGTTTGGAACCTCAATACCTACGCTGCTACGCTTTAGCTCAGTTTGGAACCTCAATACCTACGCTACTACGCTTTAGCTCCGTTTGGAACCTCAATATCTACGCTGCTACGCTTTAGCTCCGTTTGGAACCTCAATACCTACGCTACTACGCTTTAGCTCCGTTTGGAACCTCAATACCTACGCTGCTACGCTTTAGCTCCGTTTGGAACCTCAATACCTACGCTGCTACGCTTTAGCTCCATTTGGAACCTCAATATCTACGCTGCTACGCTTTAGCTCCATTTGGAACCACAATACCTACGCTACTACGCTTTAGCTCCGTTTGGAACCTCATTACCTACGCTGCTACGCTTTAGCTCCGTTTGGAACCTCAATACCTACGCTGCTACGCTTTAGCTCCGTTTGGAACCTCATTACCTACGCTGCTACGCTTTAGCTCCGTTTGGAACCTCAATACCTACGCTACTACGCTTTAGCTCCGTTTGGAACCTCAATACCTACGCTACTACGCTTTAGCTCCGAGATGAGGTTCCACGGAAAGCTATCCCTGCACAGGTCGAAACGATTCGATAGATTCCAAAAGGTAAAGGTATCAGAAGCAAGATACAGCTGATAAACTTTTACAGGAATGTAAAATATTAAGTTAGGGGTGAAACAACCGCTTACAAAGCGGTTGTTTGTCAGCCAGTACCATGTTTTCCCAATGCAATCTTACGGAAGCAGTGCTGCGCATGGGGACGGGGGGTTGCTTGACTACATTTATTTAAGCCTGATTTAACCAGTTGTTTCACCCCTAACTTAAAAATGTCCTATGTTAAGTTTATCAACTGTATCTTGCCTCTGCATACCTTTACTTACCCGAATCGGGAGGCATACTTTGGATAGACATATAGCATTGGTTAGACATAGCATTGGTCTGACTGGATTAAGGTTGGTGAGGGGTGGAAAAGGGTTTAATCCACTGTTTGTGGACGGGCTCTCGACTCCATTTCGACCTGTGCAGGGATAGCTTTCCGCGGAACCTCATAGGAGCTAAAGCGTAGCAGCGTATAGATATTGAGGTTCCAAACAAAGCTAATGCGGGCCCTGGTCCAGAAAAGATTGAGAAGCACTCAAACTCTGGAATAACAGAAACTCTGAAACACGAGCAGGAGTCAGAACATCAATGCAGAAGTTCTGAGGAAAAGTTTGGAGAAGTTAATTTGTAATCACATCATCCCCCTTTCCGAAAACGTCTAAAATTAGACGTGTTTCTGCTAATGCTGTGCTATACTAGTCAATAGTAGTCATATAGTGCTATGATACCCTTGTGTGTTTCAGATAATTAGCTTCAGTTACTTCAGTTAATTAGCTTCATATCAGATAAAGTTGGTGGAAAGAAACGGTAGGCCTACAAAAAATTGCTATTGGAGAGAGTAGTGGATAAAACAGCAGGTCTGAATGCCTGAATGAGAGAAACTACATGTTTTAATGTGCTTTAGCAAAATCTCATTAAAAAAAGAAGTGTGAAATGTCATCTCACTCCTAGCCGCAACTAGATTCTGTTTATAATGGGATGAATGTAGAGTTGCAGTACCCTCCATTGACAGCCCATTGTTCCAAATCGAATTTCCCATCTGCTTGTATTAAACAACATTAAACTCACCAACATTGCAGCTGTAGGGCAAGCTTGAATTATCCTTTCAATTTGCAAAGCGTTTGTTTCATAAAAATCCACCGTAGACGTTATGAGCTACTTTCTGTCAAGAAATTCTGTGCAGGTGTGTCAGAGTTTGGAGGCTCATTTTTCTCTCACACGCAAACTCAGAGCAGCATCCGCTGCCACAGTAACAGCAGAAAATCAATGACGTTACAGAGACACATGCAGAGAGAAGGTGAAAAAGAGACATGATTTTTTTTTGTTTAGTTTATTTCGGACCTTTCAAATGTATAACAATACATAATACATTATACAGACACTTGAGTGGCCCGAAAAGGTGTAGGCTGAAGCTAAAAGCTTATAATTGCCTACCCTATTGGTAAACCAATAGGGTAGGGTTTACCAAATATTAAAACAAATTAATAGAGCTGACAAAACTGTCAAACAGTTTATACATGTTTGCTGATTCAAGTAAGAAAATAACATAAGATAAACAGAGAAAAAAGAAGAGGAGATGATAGGAATGCTGTTGCTGTTTTGATTGACACCACTGAGATCAGTGCTGCTATCTGGTTTCTCATCTGGCATGAGGGCTGGATTCCCCTGCTTACTGCCGCCGCCCCCTCTCTTCACCGCCCCCCTCTCTCTCACTCTCTCACACACACACACACACACACGCACACGCACACGCACGCGCACGCGCACACACACACACACACACACACACACACACACACACACACACACACACACACACACACACACACACACACACACACACACACACACACACACACACACTCTCTCTCTCCTCCATCCATCCCTTCACTCTCTTCTCTCTGGGTATTCTTGTCAATGACTCACCTGCGTGGCTCAGTAGAGAATGTTACTGCTCTCAACAGTACAGATACAACAGCATGGGCCATGGAGCTGGAGAGAGAGAGAGAGAGAGAGAGACACACACACACACACACACACACACACACACACACACACACACACAGACAGACAGACAGACAGACAGACAGACAGACAGACAGACAGACAGACAGACAGACAGACAGACAGACAGACAGACAGACAGACAGACAGACAGACAGACAGACAGACTATTGATTGAATACTTTATTTTAATTTAAGAGGCACATGGTTTATACAAAAGCCAGATAACCCGTTGCAGTGCAGAGTCATCCGCGAACAGGACCAGGTAAACCAGTAAAGGTTCTCCCCTCCCTCAGCCCACTGATATACTATCACAAGTTCTGAGTTCTGAGAAAAGGTTCTGAGACCAGAAGTTCAGAATGACGTCAATTTGTAGTTATATTTAACCATTTAAACCCTCTAGATTGGCTCTGTACTTGGAGCGTTTTTGTTTTTCTTCTCGTCAACACCAAATGTCTTCACCAAATTAGCCTATCGTTCTGACTGAGCTTGTAGATCAGCTATTTTTGGCTAATTCCAGAATATGGATGCTGGGGTTCAAGTTTTTAAGAGTTGTCTGTCTGCAGGAAAGAGAGAGAGAGCCATAATGCTCTCATTCCTGTAGACCCTTGTTGAGGCAGATGTATGCAGGGATGAGAGGAGTATGCTGCTTCCTTTATCAATTTGTAGTCCTTTGTATTGTTCTTATTGAACTTTTAATCTGTTTAATCAATGGCCTCTTCCATACAGGAAAGGATTCCAAATAAGCCAGCTGGCTTCTTCCTTTCCTTGCACAGTATTTTTGTTCATTGATATGTATCGTCTATTGTTTTATTAACTACTGTATGTGCTAAATAAATGAACAAACTAAAGTCGTCTGTCTGCAGCTAGGTCTGCAGACCTGTCACCTCCCAATGACAGAGACAGATTGATAGCCTGTCCAGTGGCTATTAATATGAAGTAAACACACCATTGCTCACAGGGTAGGCTCAGCTGACATTCCTGCTGTGTTGAGTAGATCATTTTCCGTGCGTGAACTTATCAAACTATTGTTACTGTCAGGCTGAAAGCTTTATTGTATCTACATGTATTTTTATATTTTTCATAAATTGATCCAATATTTTATACTTTGTTGCATGTCAGTGTGAAAAGGCTATTTTCACTATTTATTTTTAAGATTTAGATCCCCCCCACCCCACACCACCACCAATAGAAACGTCATGCTCAAAATAGTAACAGTTGAAATAAAGTGGTTAAGTCTGGGTATGGGTTCTATAAATATTTAACCAATGAAAAGTATGTACAAGAGCTTGTGACCATGCAAATAATAACGTCAATGGTTCCATTGGAACCCAGTTTATTCTTTTCCATTTCTTGAAAAGTAATGGCTTTGGACCTACAAGTCAGAGTTTCCAACCAACATTGATGATTTGCTGTAAACACACCAGATCATTGCGTAATGCGTATAGGCTCAGCTGAACATTCCTGTAGGGTTGAGTAAGATCCTTTTTTTCCTGTGATCTTATCATACAGTGAACACAACTGCTGCTCTGTCAACTTATTGTGTACGTGTGTGTATTGTATGTCTGTGATCGTGCGTGTGTGCACTCCAGTCTCTGAAAGAATCCAATGGAAACAATAGCGTGAACTGATACAGCTTTATTCCAGCTTTGCTTTGATTTATTTGTGTTTATACTAAAGATATACTCTAAGAAAACATTGTGATGTAATGACATTCTGCCACTGCATGTGACACTGCTGTTACAATATATATAGAGGACGTTAGAGGGCAGGGGATGATGTCGGCACTAAATATTTCTCCTAGGCAGGAATTATTCAATGACAGAAGCTGGTTGGTGCCTTCAGATCTCTCTGATATTGTGTGGCTGCCTGCTATGATGGGCCGTGAGGAGCAAAACACTATTTTTGAATAGCCGAAGTATAAATTCGGGCTTCAGTGGTTAATGGTTTGGTATTAATCCTATACAGTATATTACCAGTAAGACGCCTTGAGGGTGAGAGGTGACCTCGCCCTAAAGGGCTAATTAGTAAGGCCAGGCGGGTCCCCGGGCCAGCCCAGTTAGGGCCCTAGTTTTTCGCCGGCTGCGGGGTGCAGCTGCGCTAATAACTTTGGGGCGGACCCGTCTAGAGTTTGAATGGACAGGTATCAGTCAAAAGGGAAACATCAAGACTCAAGGACGGGTGGGAAAGGATCAACATATGGAATGTCAGAACAGGTCAGCTCCATATGGAGATCTAAGGGTTTCAGGTTTGAGGTCAGATGTAGAATTGCTTGCCGGCTCCATAATATGCAGATCTAGGTGATGATCCAGTCTTCTCCATGTATGGCTATCCAGGGTTTGATAAGGTCAGTGTCGTGATCTTCATATATGGAGACGGCCATACAGTGTATATGCAGCGTCTCATGACAGACTGGCGGCCATATGGAGCAGGTGACCGACAGGTTTTGCGGGTTTTCATAATAATCTGCAATCTACCTATGGTCGCAGAAATTGGCTAGTGGGAGTGCCGGCCAGCAGACCACTGCCCCGTCATTATGACTAGACATAGCCTGAGCTAACCTGATTGGACCCTGATTGGATCTCACCGATTTGTCCGTCAGCCCCGGCCCCTCCTCTCAGTATTCATACAAAGGCCCCATAACACTATGACTCGCAGTCTCTGACATAATCGGTCGGATTGGTTGTGCGACTCTAGATGTGAGGGCCACATAGCAGTCTGATCGCCTCTAATCTAAATCTGCAAAGTAACTATAGTATCAAGTATTGATAAATGGACATACTCAAGTAAAATAAAAGTACCTCAAAAATTGTACCCAAGTTTCTCTAATGAATCTTAAAAACTACTGCACCTTATTGATAGCACAATACTATTCAACTACACTGGAATTCTGTTGCGCTGTACTCCTGAGTGAACTTATCCATGATAATATACTCTTAACACTTTTAAATGGCTAGTGAACTAAATTTCATTTCCTGGAATGTAAAGGGAATTAATTCGCCAGTTAAAAGGAAGAAGATAATTACCTATTTAAAGAAATCATCCGCTAGTGTTACCTTTATACAGGAAACCCATCTTACAGATCTGGAACACATGAAGCTGAGGAGGGATTGGATCGTCCATGTCTTTTTTTCTTCTTATACTTCCAGTGCACGGGGAGTTGCCATACTTATTAACACAAATGTAATGTTCAAGCTGATCTCAGTGGAAAAAGATAGGAATGGACGGTTCTTGCTCTTAGACTGTGTTTTAAACACAAACAGGGTAACTCTGGTAAATTTATATGGTCCTAATCATGATGACCCAGCCTTTTTTAATGACTTACTATTGAAAATGGCGGCCATCAATGGCCGATGCCTTGTTGGAGGTGACTTTAATCTGGTGCTTTCTCCGGCACTTGACCGCTCACATCCTAGGACATTCACACTATCCAGAGCGGCGTTAGTGTTGAACTAGCCTGAGCTAACGTGTTAGGTTTCTGGTCTAGAGGGGCGGGTCGCGGCTCAGATTTGCGCACGCCCTGATTGGATCTCATCGATCTGTCCGTCACCCCCGGCCCCTCCTCTCCCCCCTAGTGCAGCGCTACGTCACATCATTTGGAGCGACGCCCACCCGGAAGGGTTGACTCCAGTGGCGGTTGGAAGGTCCCACGGGCCCCGAGGCGAGATTGACAGCCCGGGCCCTACAATTCAAGTGATAAAGTTCACGTGGGCATGTCCGTCCATCTGTATGATTAGGCTACTGTTGTTGTCTTGGTATTCCTTTCATTGCGACTTCACTCACCTCCAGTGCATGTGGATGGAGCTGCTGCTGTTGTGTTTGTATTCCACCTTACTCCATCTATCTTGCCCTCTTTTGCCTGTGGTAATTTTATGTCTTGTTTATGACTGTTCAAATAATCAAAACTCAACTTTATCAGGCGATTGCAGTGCAGGGCTAACAACTGTATACAGACACAGCGTGACAGCGGACATACCGGAGCAAATCCATCTACTCTAGTACTCTAACGTGCAGCCAAGCAGCCCAGTTTAAACCTTCTATTTCCTGCCTGCGCCGTGCAGGGCCCTTCACAATAAAGCGTCACCCTTTAACTCCCAATGAACTACATTTTACACTGCTTATTATTGACAGGAAATGTAGTCTTAGTTGCGGTAACTTAACAGCGTGTTTGTGGGAGAGAGAGCCAGAGAGAGAGAGTGAGAGAGAGAGCGTATACAGTTTACTACCACGCATCGGAGAGGCCGAACACTACTCAGAGGACTAAGGAGCCCACATTAATAATATCTATGGACGCCGAAAAAGCGTTTGATAGGATTGAACCTAGCTTCCTGTTTCAGACACTTGAAAAAATGAACTTTGGAGAAACAATTATAAAATATATTAAAACATTCTTTACTTCTCCAAAAGCTCAAATTCTCACTAACGGGCTGTTGTCGGACCCCTTCTTGCTTTCTAGAGGTGTAAGACAAGGATGCTGCGTCTCACCTATGTTGTTTTCAATTGCCATTGAACCATTTGCCCTTGCAATTAGAGCTAATGATGAGATTTCTGGAGTGAAATTTGGTACAACGGAGCACAAAATATCCTTATATGCAGATGATGTTTTGATTTACCTGACTGACTTGGCTGATTCGGTCCCTCCTCTATTCCAGTGTTTACGGGAATATAGCGCAGCTTCAGGATATAAGATCAACCTAACTAAAAGTGAGGTTTTACCTCTAAATACACAAGATTTGAATGTAGGGGATCTTATCGATCCTTTGAAAATGTGTCCTGCGGGTTCAAATATCTGGGAGTTAATATCAGAAAAGAGCGGGATAAGGTAATTAAAGACAATTACTTAATTCTTATGGAGAAGACTAAGTCTGACACTTTAAGGTGGTCTGGTTTGCCTTTGTCTCTAATTGGAAGAGTGAATACAGTTAAGATGATAGTGTTACCAAAATATATTTATCTATTTCAATGCATCCCATTCTCTATAACTAAAAGGTTTTTTAAAGATCTTAACAAAATTATTTCCTCCTTTTTATGGCAGAGCAAAACGCCGCGGGTCAAATTAAGTACGCTCCAAGCCCCTTACAATAAGGGTGGCCTTAATCTCCCTAATTTTAGATGTTACTATTTGGCCTCGCAATTCCGTCCTTTATTGATATGGTTGCACCCTGAGATAGGTGGCTACGTATAGAACAACTAGACCTGGGCCTAACTCCCCTGAAAATCATACCTTTTTTGGGTACGAAGAAGAACCTCTCTTTGCTTACTAAAAATCCTATTATCTTGAGCGCTTTTGAAGCATGGCAGGAATCTCATAAATTATTGGGGATAGATACATCTCTAATATGAAAGACCCCTAATGGGAAAACCCTAATATTCCTTACCCCATAGCTGATGGTGCATGTATTGCAGAGATGGGTTAATAATGGAATCAGGACTGTGGGTGATTTATACAGCAACAATGTAGTATCAAACTTTCAACAATTATCAGCCAAGTTTAATTTACGTAACCATGACCTCTTTAAATATCTTCAAATTAGACATTGGATTCAAGCAAAATCTATAGATTTCCCGAATATTCCGGAAAAATCCCCCCTGGAGGATCACATGTTTTGTACTCTTATCACCTCAACTAAAGGATTAACTTCCTCCATATATGGTATTCTAAACAATAATTTACCAATTTACAATACATTGAACATTAAACATAAATGGGAGACAGACTTGGGATGCACCTATGATGATGTGGATTGGGAGATAATTTTAGAGAGAGCTCAGAGGGTTCTGGTTTCCACCAAACATAGACAGATGCAATTTAACATTTTTCACAGAACTTACTTTACTGCGCTCAGGTTACACAAGATTGATAGAAGCATTTCCCCTATGTGCCAAAGATGTAAGATAACAGAAGGCTGCCTATTACATATGTTATGGAACTGCCAACTTTTAATTGATTATTGGAAGTTCATCTTGTCTACTGTCTCTGATATCATAGAGGTTGAAATACCACATGATCCAAGAATTTGGTTACTGGGTGACGTTACATTGATCAACACAAATTTCAACAAAGCATACTTTGTGTTACTCGCCAGTACAGCTGCGAAGAAAATCATCTTGGTTAATTGGAAATCTGAAAAATCACCTTCACAGAGACACTGGCTGAATGAGCTTTCATCATACTGTACCCCTGAAAAGATACTGTACAATGTAAGAAGAAGGCCTGCTACTTTTGAAAAAATATGGGGCAGGTTCTTTGAGGTTCTACCTTCAATATCTCCTCTGGGTTGATTTAGTTTGAGTTTTTATTTATATTGTTATTTTCATGTATTTATCCGAGTTGTTGCTGTCAAGAGGTGTTGTGTACAATACAGAGTAATGAGAGCTGTGTAGTTTTCCTTTCTGGGGTTGGGGTGGGGGGTGGGTGGGGGGGGGGGTTTGTTTTTACTGTTTTTTGTCTTTTCTTTTTTGAGTTTGTCTTGTCTTGTTTAAAAGAAAAAATCATGATTCTGTAACTCATTGTGGTAAATATCTGCATTATCAATAAATAAATCTTAAAAAAAAAAAAATTGTACCCAAGTTACTTTCGACCACTGAAAACAAATTTGTGCCAGAGTTTAAGGGAATTCCAAGTATCCACCTGATATCTGTCTATAGTGAAAAACGAAACTTGATCTTGGCAATGCCGCAGCAGGAAGCCCATTGTTAGTAACACAATACAAGTCATTTAGTAAATCAGCTTTTTCCTCATTTAATTAATGTGCACTCTCATCCCTGTTTGTGTAACATCCACCTACTTCTTATGTAAGACGCGTTGGTCTGACTCGCGCATTACTAACCCTATGTCACGGTCCGTGACATGTGTTATGTTTTTCTAGTGTTCCTTGTTCTTGGTTTTGGTTTTACTTTACACTTGTGTGCTTTTATTTTGCAGTCTGTTAGTGTTTCCTGTGTTGTCTCACCAGTAGCCTACCCTGATTACTGTTTGAATATTGTTTCCACCTTGTCTTGTTAGTCTTTTAGCCAATCATTGTGTTGATTATCTGTTGAGTTCACCTGTGTCTTTGTGTATTTATACTCCCCTGGTTTTTCATTTCCTTTGTCAGATCATTGTTTTATGTCACTTGTGTTTGCTCCTAGTGAATTCCCAGGGTATTTCTAGTTCATGTTTGCCTCGTGTTCCTGCTGTTCTTGGATTTCGGTAATAAACCTTCTGCAATTCCACTACTTTGCCTCTCTGCCTCTGTCCTGCACTTGGGTCCGAAAACCTCCTGCCTCGTATTGTGACTCCCTATCCCTATAACTGCGTGAAGCCATGTAGTCGCAGTAATGGGATGTTGTAGTTTCATGCGCAACATGGACACACAGAGGCACGCACACATAGCCTACTGTATGTTTCTGCATTCTATCGAAATGTCTTGATATGGGAGAGTGCATGGCTCCCACAAGCCACTTGGGGACCAGACATGATGTCATTGGCACACTCCCACAGGACAGAGGTGAGAGGGCACTCAGAGAGAGAGAGAAATAGTTCTCTAATTTGTAAAATAGTTTACTTGAGTAGACATTGCTCTCACGCATTCTCCACTTGTGCAGACAGTTCTAATAGTGTGTGTGTGTGTGTGTGTGTGTGTGTGTGTGTGTGTGTGTGTGTGTGTGTGTGTGTGGCGGTGGTATTTGTTTTGAATCAGGCACAGTGTACTGAGGGGGAGGGGAGTGGTGAAGAGAGAGAGGTCAAATGAAAGAGAGAGCAGTGTTGGAAAGACTGGACAGGAGAGTATGTCCGAGGCTAGAGTACCAGAAGTTCAAACTGAAACACTGGGGCAGGGGGGGGGCAGCGGAAAATGAGGTGAGACGTCAAGACCTAGTGCACCCTGGGACGAATACTGGACTACTCGCCCCGGTGCTTGCCTGTTTTTCCTCCCGGAATTTTCCCCAGTGAGGGGGATAACTTTGTAATATGCTATTGGCTGTTTGTATTCTTTTTGGAAAAATATAAAAAGATACTCCTGTGGAAAGGCTATATTATTTGACTTATATTGAACCTATAAACAATTTAGTATTATTTAGTATATGTAAGGTTTTGCCCCCTCAAATGGTACCTCGTCAGTTAATCCCCACATATCCTACAACAACTTCTGTGAACAGACTTCACTGTAGTAGCTTTTCATAAATTATATTTGTACTTAGGCTCTTCTGCTGTCATGAAAGTTTATAGTTAGAGAAATTCAAAGTCCAGCCGTCTGCTGTCCAGCCTCTCCCACCCCTCACTGGGGAAAATTCTGGGAGGAAAACAGAAACGGGGCGAGTAGTCTTGTTACCCCCTGGGACATACTGTGTGTGTGTGTGTGTGTCTGTGTGAGAGAGAGAGAGAGAGAGAGAGATGGGGGGGGGGGGGGAGGGGACAAATAGGAAGGAGGAGCAGAACTAGAAGTTTGAGGGATGGGAGGTGCAGAATGGGAGAGAAAAGACAAGTGTACAAGTACAACACAAAGGGTTTGAGGGAGAGGAGAGGTGGGAAGAGAAAAAGAGTGTGCGTGCGTGTGTGAGAGCGAGCGAGAGAGAGACGGGGAGAGAGAGAGAGACGGGGAGAGGCGGAGGGAGGGGAAAAAATGTCCCAGATTCCCATGCCATTTAATAGGGAGTGAAACCACATTGAGCTTATAGACTTACTGAGCAGGGGAGCAGGGGGCAAAGTGACAGCGTGGGTCTGTGTATGAGAGAGAGAGAGAGGTGGGGGGATCTGTGCATGTATCTCTGTATGGTGTGTGCATGGCACATACTGTATGACAGGCTGGAGGCACACATGGAAATGTAGGAGGCTGTCTCTCCAGTGTGGACTGGCAGGCTGCCGCTGACTGCAGAGTGGGGTACTCTACTGTACTGTACTGTACTGACTCAACTCAAGCCAACCGAGTTCATCATGGAGCATGGAGCTGCACTTCTCCTGTGATGTATAGGCTTCTTCTATCCTGGGATTCTTCTAAATACGGGAATGCAATTTCTTCTGCGGGTTTTCGTCAAAAGGGGGACATGTTGCTCATGTTTCACACCGAAGGGTTTCAACGCACGTCTGTGTTGTGCGCATGTGTGCTTTCGCACAGATGTGCATGTGTGTAGGCCTACTATAGCAGACGTTTGCTGACATACTCACACATACTGTACGTACAGACAGATAGGCACACATTGGTGTAGAACTGTGGTTGGTGTGTCGCTGTGTGGGCTTGGGGCCTACCTGGATTACCGTGTGTGTGTGTGTGTGTGTGTGTGTGTGTGTGTGTGTGTGTGTGTGTGTGTGTGTGTGTGTGTGTGTGTGTGTGTGTGTGTGTGTGTGCACACATGCAAGAGAGTGAGAGTGAGTGTGGGATACCCACACACAACCTATGAGGACTGAGCTGAAAGAGAAGAAAGAAACCACAAGCAAATGAGGGTGTTAAGACTGAAGGTTCCACATGACTTTACATTTTAGAGCACTTCATAGGTAGCCTGCACAATCATCCCAAAAAAGGGGCCCCTGGCCTTTGGTTTTTCACCTTTTGACCGACCTGCGGTACACAACACACCAGGGAGATGTTCTCGGTCAAGGCCACCTGCTCCTCCGGAATACCCACCCCAAAATGTAAGGGGTCTGCCAAGCCAGGCGACAGGGGCCAAGCTGGAGACCAGTCCCAGGGTCGTGGTCAGGGAAGACTTCCCAGACAGTCCTCAACCCAGACTGGGACTCAAGTTACTCAACCCTACGCCCCTTTGATGCTCTGGACCGGGAAAGCCAGAGCCAAAGCCAACAGTGTGCGGGAACTCAAACAGCTGGAGGAGTTTCTGGACTTTCATTCACTGTCCCTGCATGAGACGGTTAAGATCCAGACAGGCATGGTGTACAGGTGAGTGTGTGTGTGTGTGTGTGTGTGTGTGTGTGTGTGTGTGTGTGTGTGTGTGTGTGTGTGTGTGTGTGTGTGTGTGTGTGTGTGTGTGTGTGTGTGTGTGTGTGTGTGTGTGTGTGCTGCGTGCGTGCAACCCTTTTGCCTAGCTGGTTATTCTGGCACCCTAAAACATGATCATCAGGTCTTATTGTTCATGTAAAGTTGCCCCGAACGGCCAAGGCTCCAAGAACAGTCAGGAATGGTAGTTAAGGGCGTTTATTCTCCCCAAACTCCTCCACCAAAAGTCCAGTCGTACAGAATTGTTCCGTGCAATAATGATCCATAGCAAACTGTAATACTGGCAACGAAATAACGGACAAAAAGATAAATAAATACTTAGGCAACAGTCCTTAACAAAACCCAAACAGGATGAGAGCTCTCTTCAGGCTGTACCCTGATCACACAAGGCCCTGTAGCTCTCCCTCAGGGATGTCATTTGTGTCAATGCCCACATCCAACTACCTTGTCTGTCCCTGCAGCCTCCCTTAAATAGGAGTGGATCCTACCACAGGACACAGAATCAACTAGAAAAAGTGCCCTTCTGGGCACAGGTCTCCACCAGGTTATCCACAGATCCGTGCAGTTAGAGGTGAAAACACTTTTCGGCCAGTTATAGCGCCACCTTGAGGCTGAGTTGAAATTGTTCATGTGGCATTTCGTCCTCGGCCTAGTGGGAATGTGGGTGCACAATTTCAAGGAAATCACGCGATGTGTTCATGATTTGCAGCATTTTGTTTGAAACTGAGCACTCCTGTGAACTTTGGAAGCCAATCTTAACCAATCAGGATGGAGTCTGATAAATCTGAAAGACCCGTTTCGTTGAATGGCTCTAGAGAGACTGTGTACCAATTTGCGTGATGTTTGGACCAAATCTGTAGGTGTACTGTGCAAAAACTTGTTTTGCACAAAGCGGCCTCCTGGTGGCGCTATAACAGGCTGTTCTGGAAAGTTAGGGGGAGAGGTTCATCGTTGGCATCCAGGGAGTGTGTGTGCAAAATATGGCATCGACCGGGTTAACGGTGGCCGAGATTAGCTGTTGACGGACACACGGACACACACACGGACGGACGGACACGCGGACGGACGGAGTGCAAAACATACTCTCCCCACATGCCTTCGGCCTGGTGGAGACAATTAGCACCATTTCTTCTCAAATACTTTGAATACACAGTAACCTAAACATTCTAAATAATGTGTTACAAATAAACAAGTATAAAACAGAATGACCACTCAATGACAATTACTCGAGAAACACCCCTCTCCTGCATAGCACTTGGCCCCTTCCTCATCAAGGGAAATGCCACCAGCAGTGCAACTAACCAATCAGTGATTACAATTTCAATAAAGGTTAAAACAATAGTCCTTGCATGTTATAGGCAACAGTTTCATGTGTGTTTGTATATAGGGCACGGGTTGCCCCGTGACATTGTTCAAGTATGTCTGGTTTGCTTGGTGGGTGGTGATGGGTGGTGATCCACCTGAACAGACGCTGCACCCACAGCTGTAGTTGTATGATAAAGGGGGAGGGGTTAGGGGAGGGGCTGATAGTGTGATGTCACTATATTACTGTTTATTTCATTGGCCCGTTTGACTGTCAAGGGTTCAGCCTCCAGGAAGAAACCCTAAATACAAAGTTAATCCACCATTGCACATAAAAACGACTCCAGGGTGTCACCCTGTCACCTCATAGACACATGAAAAACTGGAAAAATACAAAGAAATGTGCACTCCCTCTTTAAACCAGTGCTGAGTGCAGTACATTAGTGAATGGTTCAAGGTCATGCTTGTTTGTGTTATGCAATGCCATGGTTGTGGGGACCATTGATTTCTATGTGAATGTGATCAGCTGGTTGATTAGTGATTGATTGAGCCACATATTATTTTCTACTAGAGTCTACACACAGTATATTGTGGAAGATTTGGGCCTGGACAAATGAATGTAAATGATAAACTTTTAATTTGCACATTACTCAACAGACATTTCTTGGTAGAAATAAGTTTATTAGCAGTTCTGATTGTCATTGCTTGAGGGAGATGAATTCATCATCTGTCAGCAAAGGCAACATATTTGACCCAAACATGAAACTGAAAATGATCTATGAGGAAGGAGGAAAGGCCTGTTGCTGCCTTTACATTTACTGTATGTGTACATTATGCATGCACGCATGCAAAGGTGTGTGAGCGTGCGTGTGTGTTTGTGTGTGCCTGGCCCTGTGTGCATGAGTGTGTCTGTGCAGATTATACTGTACAGTGTACAGTACACGCAGCAGCGACATCCTGTAGACCTGCAAAATACAAAATGTACAGGAAATTTGGCCCCAAACTTTAAGAGAATAAAAACTGTGTGTACTCTCTCTGTGACATTTCACCTGGCAGTTTGGTCCTTTGTGACATCGCTGGCATATTTGCCTTACTGTGGTGACACAAACATCCATTGCTGGGATGGTGTGACTCCATTATAATCCTTTTAGTCCCACTCAAACACTTTCAAAGTGTGTGAGTCCTGCACGGAGGGGAGATGAGTCCCCATGGTGCACCTCCCTCTGCAGGGCTGGCCGGTCGGTCTGAGGAGGAGGAGCTATTCTCATACCAAATGATGATAGGCCCCCGTCAAAATACTGCTAGGGTATAGAGTGTCGCAGTCCCGCCCCCTTTCAGAACGACGAGTGGCCCAGGAAATGATTCTCCATTCATTTTCTCCATAGGCTTTTCAAAAAGTAATTATTTAAAGACGGTTACGCCGCGGATAAAGCCAACTCGGATCGTGACAAATCATGAGAATAATTACAATGTTTTGGGCCGATCGAATAATTAGTAAGAAGAAAAACAAAACAAATAGTGTTGTATCCTGCCTTTATTTTCTTCTTTCAAATTATTATTATGATTTGTCACGATCCGAGTTGGCTTTGTCCGTGGCGTAACCGTCTTTAAATAAAAACTTTTTTAAAAGCCTATGGAGAAAATTTATGGAGAATCATTTCCTGGGCCACTCGTCGTTCTGAAAGGGGGCGGGCCTGCGACGCTCTATAGGGCGTGGTTTCCCAAACAGTAGATCTGATATACAGATCTACGAACAATCTAATCTCTCTTTTGGGTCTCGACCTGAAAGGTTTGGGAACCACTGATATAGGTTATACCCTTATAGCAACACATGGTGGTATAACCTTTTCATCTGAAGGACCTCCAAAATATTATGTACAGACTCTGAAAATATTCGGTGCCAGGGAGGGAGCCCCCTACGGGATTTTACGTTTTTATCCACATTTTGTCACATTTTATCCTGATTCTTTTTTAAATAGCAGATGTCGTGCATTGTTGTTACGCGTTGTGGCACTTCAGCTATTTTCAAATAGCCTAGGGTTAAAGTAGTTACGCTAAACTGATTTTGATGCTATATTAACTCATTTTGCTGGTTGTTCCCCTGTGACCCTCTCAAGGACCCCTGGGGGTCCCCCGATCACACTTTGAGAACCACTGGTATAGAGTGCACTGTATTTTAGTTTTTACACAAGTCTGCCCTGTTGCACTAGTTGACTGTCACTGCTTTGATGTGCTCTGTTGTTGTTCTCCCTTGTGTGGTGTTGGTGAGTGGTTCTGAGTGGGTGTCATTGGGACATTCCGGAACAGTACTGCTCACTCTGCTCAGCACCATCTACTCTTTAATCCCTTGTACACCCACCAGGACAGGGAGTGGGTTTCCCTAGTGACAACAAAGGAATAGTCTGTTATAGATCAAAGTAATAGAAACTAAAAATATATAATATATAATAGACTGTACGGCAAATTAGTTCTCACATTATCTCTGGAGTCCCTTGTATTTCGGGCATGTCACTATGAAAATAGTATAAGTGAATTGAGTGTGTGAAGTGTGAACTGTACAGTATATAGACAGGCTTGAATGTGTTGCATTTTAGAGTGCATGTGCATACTATTACCGGTATCTATTCATAGGACTCACAGTAATGTGTGTGTGTGTGTGTGTGTGTGTGTGTGTGTGTGTGTGTGTGTGTGTGTGTGTGTGTGTGTGTGTGTGTGTGTGTGTGTGTGTGTGTGTGTGTGTGTGTTAGTTAAACACTTTCAACCTGGCTCTACTTTGGGCATGCCAAAAAGATTTTCAAAGATTTTCTAAAATAGCTGTATTGGTGATACTGTATTGGCCTATTGGGGTTTATTAGTCATGGTGAGAGCCTTTGTTGAATTTACACAAATTGACCTGTCCATTTTGGGTCAATTTGTTCATCAATTTGTACACTTTTCAGGATTTTATTGTGTGTATATGCTGCTTTGACCTTTTCTGCTTTATGTGTGAATGTGTACATGTTGGTTCTTCACCATCATCTCTTGTGCATTTATCTGCTACAGTTGTAGTAGTAAACAGATCCATAATATTGTTATTTTGCAACCAACATTTCTTTTTTGTTTTGTATTCCATCTTTCAATTAGGCTTTCATTCTATCTATACATCACTATTTTCCAAAGATAGGAGAAAGGGATACAAGAATTAAGGTGAGATTAATGCGAAAGACTTAGGGCATTCTGTTCAGAGGACTAATTTAGACTAATAATCACTGTAAATGTTTACATGAGACTGATATCCACCATGTAAGGAGAGGCTGTCCAGGGAAGTTGATTGATAATGTTTATATAGATGAAGATCTCTCTCTCCATCCATATAAACATAAAGACTGAGTGAAGCACAGTGTGATTGGAGGGGATGTGGGGTGGGATCTAATAATGGCACGGCTGGCTCCCACTTAGTTTAGACCAGAGTCATCTAATTGAAGAGTTGCGATATTGAGGGGGCAGAAAACAGCACGGTCATGTGGTTCATGTACTTGCTCAAACCCATAGACTCCAATGCAGTCCGTAAACTTCCGGTTGTCCCTATTTGAACCCTTGAAATAGGGACAAACCAATAGAAGTCTATGTAGAACCGAGTGGAATAGTATGAGTATGAGTATAATAATGGAATGCTGAAGTGCTTATTCTATCTCAATGGGATAGTTCCAATGTTTGGAACTATAGCCCATAATAATAATAATAATAATAATAATAAAACTTTATTTGTATAGCACCTTTCATGACATGAAATGCAGCTCAAAGTGCTTTACAGAACAATGGAGAATAAAAGAAAAGTAAGGCAACGACATTAAAAAACAAGCAGTAATGCAATACAGTGAGGACATGAATAACAAAAAATAAAAAATAAAAGATCAATTAAAAGCAGTGTTGTAGAAGTGGGTCTTGAGCTGAGCTTTAAAAATGTCTACCGAGGCTGCCTGACGAAGGTACAGTGGGAGCTTGTTCCATGCCGACGGCCCGTAGAAGCAAAAAGCTGCTTCCCCGTATTTTTTTGTTGCCATTTTTTTAGGCAAAGCGAGCAGGCCAGCAGTGGAAGACCTTAGGGGGCGGTTTGGGACATATTTAGGCAGGCAGTCATGTAGGTAGGAAGGTGCGAGACCATTGAGAGCTTTATAGACAAGTAAAATAATTTTAAAATCAATCCTAAAAACAACCGGAAGCCAGTGCAGTGATGCCAAAACTGGAGTAATATGTTCTCTCATCTTAGTTCTAGTTAAAACTCTGGCTGCTGCATTTTGGACAAGTTGTAATCTGTCAGTTGTTTTCTTAGGCTGTCCTGAAAAAAGTGCATTGCAGTAATCAAGCCGAGAAAAAACAAAGGCGTGGATTAGCGTTTTTTGCATCGTCCAAGGACAAATAGGCTCTTATTCGTGCAATATTTCTAAGGTGAAAAAAGGCAATCTTGGTAACATGATTAATGTGTGAATTAAAATTCAATTCAGAATCAATAATAACCCCCAGGTTCTTTACTGTACTGCTACTTTCTACAGTCAGGTTGCCAAGTCTGCTTATTAATTATTGATTCTTTCTGCTCACTAGAACCGATTATGAGAACTTCTGTCTTATCCTCATTTTGCTTGAGAAAGTTCTCACTCATCCAACATTTGATGCTAGACAGACAGGTCAACAGCGGGTCTAAAGCACAGGGATCATCTGGAGCCACAGAGAGATATAGTTGGGTATCATCAGCATAGAAATGAAAATTAACTCCGTGATTGGTAATGAGTTCGCCCAATGGCAGTATGTACAAGGAGAAAAGCAGAGGGCCAAGAATTGAGCCCTGTGGAATACCAGAACTGATGTCGTGTTTGTCTGAGTCGAACTCGGCTAGATTGACAAAGTAACTTCTGTTTGATAGGTAGGAGGAAAACCAGGACAGGGCCGTACCAGACAGGCCTATCCAGTGCTCCAGACGCTGTATTAAAATTGAATGATCAATCGTGTCAAATGCAGCCGTTAGATCTAGAAGTAAGAGAACGGATACATGTTTCTTGTCAGCAGACACCCCGGCCTAAGATCATTCATTACTTTTACAAGTGCTGTTTCTGTGCTGTGACCTTTCCTAAAGCCAGATTGGAATTTGTTGTGGACATTATTGTTCTGTAGAAACACATCCAATTGATGGAAGATGCATTTTTCTAAAACCTTGCCCAGAAAGGGTAGATTTGAAATGGGTCGATAGTTACCCAAAACAGCGGGATCAAGATTGTGTTTCTTGAGTAGGGGCTTAACTACAGCAGTCTTCAGTGAGTCTGGGAAGACGCCTGATTGTAGTGAGCTGTTTACAATTTTTAGGATATCTCCAATCACACTGTCTAAGACCTCTTTGAGAAAGGTGGTGGGAATTGTATCCAATGAACAGGAGGATGATGTCATCTGTGATATGGTTTTGCGGAGTTCGTCTTCATCAATTGCGCAGAGCGATAATAGGCTCCCCCTGGAGAGATCTACCCTGGGACCATTAGCTGCTGTTTGAAGGTTTGCGCTAGCAGCAGCACCATTCATAATATCAGCTCTAATGTTAAAAATGTTGTTGTCAAAAAAGCATGCAAACTCATTACACTTAGCTTTAGAGGCCGGGAATGACTGCTTGTAGGACTGGGGGGGGGGGGGGGGGGGGTTTAAAAGTCGTTCAATGGTAGAGAATAGGACTCTGGCATTTTTCTTGTTCTCATTAATAATGCCAGAGAAATATGCCTGCCTTGCTAGACGCAAGGCTTTGTTATAGGCGACTAGTTGACTTTTTAAGAATCTCTAGGTGGATGGTGAGTTTGTTTTTTCTCCAAGCTCGCTCAGCTCTACGACATTCTTGCTTCAGTGAGCGTGTATGCTCATTTATCCAGGGTGTTACTCTGGTGTTATGTTTCTTTTTTGTTTTTAAAGGAGCCACTATATCAAGAGCTGACTCTAGTTTAAGATTAAAAATTTGAACCATATCATTCACCATAGGCACTCTCTTACTATTCCACTCGGATGTAGAAGAGCTGCCATTGGACTGGCTCCATGAAGTGAACGGAGTTTGCGTAACTCTGTCTATACTCTACCTTTTATCATTTATTTCTGAGGTATCGATGACATCACATATTCTGACAGCGTGCACGAGAAATGTGGCATTGACGGTACAGCAATTTGTGAGAACGACAATCATAAACATTGTCACTCAGTAAATTATTTCCAATTATACACAGGCCAACCCCTGCATCAAACTACAGAGAAAACAAACACAGGTTGAAGTATGTCATCATGGCAGGTTCAAACAGGACCATTGCCAACGGTCTAATTACTGCTGTGCTGTGCCAACCTACAGAGAAACCAAACCCAAACACAACCATACCGCAACCAGAAGAGGGATCTCACCAAAATGTCAGCTATGACGCCCAACCTGACCACAGGGATACGCGAGTGTCCTGGCTCCATGCTCCATGGTGTGTACACAAAACTAAAAATAGGATTATGGGACATCTTTTAAAATAGTTTATTTTAAAAGTAAAATCCTGTTTCTCACACTAAATGCCAGTGTGCTAGTGATTACCCTCCCGTGCCAACTTGGCACGGTAAACGACCAATTCAACCAGCGTTTAGTCTTGCACGCACAAAAAGCTAAATGTGTCAAGTGCTCATATTTTATTTATTGTGGAAAATAGGTGAATATTTAACAAAGGAGTCATTAAATACTTAATTGGTCAAGTAATCAGAGGTTGGTAGAGGGTGTCGAGTGAACGTATAGCAGCCTCACTCACATACTCCTTATAGGTACTATAGGTAGATGCATCAGCATTAAGCCTTATTAGTGCCCCAAAATCACATTTATAAACCTACAACAGTGTCTTTAACATGCCATGATCAGGTCAGATGTCGCAGCCGTGGCTGAATGTACCATATATCATTATAACATTCTACGATGATCTCTAGAACAGTGGTTTAAAAGAGAAATCTAACATCTCCCCAGGTCCCACTAGTGACAATAGCAGATCTACAACCTCACATACTATTGTGAGCTTGTTTAATTTCACTAGTTCTTAGAGGTTTATGGAATTTGTAATTTTTTTCTTATTTCCCCCAAATATGTTTTGATTTTATTTTTATTTTCTGGAGATGTTTGACTGTTTGGGTAACACTGATCTAGATATAGACTATTATTATTCTTGACTGGATCTGAGAAAAGATTTTGTGAATCTGGTGTAAGTTGGTATTTATTATAGCTGTGCAAACTTGAACAAAAACAAATATTCATCCTTCAAATGTTGTCATTTTTAATTCAATCATTAATTCATGTCAGAATGTGTGTGGAATGTGGACTGTGTCTTGTATGCAGTCCCTTTTAGATGATAGTTTTGACTGTGCTTTCATGTTTGAATGTATTGCAGGAATGACATACGGAATGACATAGGCTAGCATACAGATATACAACCATATTGAAATATGAGACAGTAACAGACCAACCAACTTCAGGTTTCCAGAAAAATAAACAGAATCAAAACAGTGAATGAACAGAGGATTATTAAAATGAATACATACACAATTTCAACCACAAAAAAGTGCAAAATAGAGCACCGAAAGTTCTGACGTCACTCCCCAGGTGTTACAGTGCAATTGGTGACCTGCTGAAATATGGGACCATCTTTTGGAATTCACATAATGTAAATGTCTGTCTGAACGTCTGATAATAAACACATAATGTAAATGTCTGTCTGAACGTCTGATAATAAACAAACAGTGGTGATTAAGTTCAAACGTTGATATGAAGTCCACAAGATCACATATTTCGACAACTTGACCAGGCCAGTTTAACAGCCTGCTGAAATAACGCCAACTGGACACTGACTAAGGGCCGATTCATACTCCTATTTTACCGCTGTTTCAGCGCTGTAGTGCCGAAATGATTTTGGCTCGTCAGAAATTTTCAGTAGCACCGAAGAGCCGACTTTAGGACGGTACCCGCCCCCCCGAACCTCAAATGACGTCAAATTGTAGGCTCTACAGAGCCGAATCGACTTTTATTCGGCTCTAAAATAGGAGTATGAAACTATGAATCGGACCTTAGTCAATGTTGGACATGAAACCATGCTGGAGGAAGGAGGAGGCAGACAACTTTAGCCCAATACTGATAGTGTCCGATGAAACAGTAAAAAATAAATACAATAATTGTTGAGATGAGGTAGTGTACTGTCACAAAGACACAAGAATTGTTGAGATGAGGTAGTGTACTGTCACAAAGACACAACTGTAGGTTGTTTTACTCCATGTACTCTGAGTCTATGTACCTGTCCTGTACACAAGATGTAACAATAAAGTACAACCTTGAACCCTGAACAGAAAAAAGCTTTTTTTTTATTAACTAGTGTACAGTTCAAAGACAACAGATATATTATTGTTGAGAAAATATGAGGTTGTAGTGAGTATCAAAAGTCTTCCAACCAAGTGAAGCCATAATCTCATTAACTCACCTTTTTTTCTTAAAAAAGGGGAAAATTATAATAATCATTCATTACTACATTAAGTTGCTCTGCATTCTCATCCTCATAGCTTACTCTTAGCCTCAGAGACAACATTCTCTGGGGGGGCCTTGCTGTACCATTCATACCAGGACCCATCATACACAGACGCACCAGGGTAGCCACACAGGTGGGCAGCCAGAACCATGTGACAGGCAGTCACTCCTGAGCCACAGGTACCGCAGACATGTTTGTTCAGGTCCACCTGATACTTGTGGAAGAACTTTTTGAGGTCCTCTGTTGAAAGCATCATTCCATCTTCGTCCAGGAACTTGAAGAAAGGCATGCATTTGGATCCAGGGATATGGCCGGGCTGGACGCCTAAAAGAGCATGAGACATTAGCATTTCCACACACTTCTGTTTATGTTCAATATACAGTAAATTATTTTATATACCGATATGACCACACACACACAGCCTATTTTATTAAGATAATAACAGTTTGGATAATTACAGTAGTTTTCTCTCTCTCTCTCTCTCTCTCTCTCTCTCTCTCTCTCTCTCTCTCTCTCTCTCTCTCTCTCTCTCTCTCTCTCTCTCTCTCTCTCTCTCTCTCTCTCTCTCTCTCTCTCTCTCTCACACACACACACCGTCTCTTGGTTCTGGATCTCTGCCACGGAATCTACCATATGGCCTCACGTCCACCACCTGGAACTGTTGAGTGGAGATGTTATCTGTGATGTCCTCAAAAGACTTCACCCATGAACGGTTCATAGAGGAAGTGAACTCAGATGGCACCGGCTTGCTGTACTCCCCTGTTGTTGGATGTCCTTCTTTGACCCAGTTCCTAAACCCCCCATCCAGCACGGACACCTGTGGGTGGCCAAACAACCGGAACATCCACCAAACCCGTGTACTTGAGAAAGCCCCGTAATCGCTGGCATCGTAAACCACTACGTGGGTGTCGCTTCCAATGCCCAAGTTACCGGCGTAGTCTGCGAAGAAGCGCTCGGTTGGCAGCGTGTGATCGAACTGTGAAGTCCTGTCAGAGCACTCGTCGATGTCAAAGAAGGACGCTCCAGGTATGTGTGTCTGCGCAAATTCCTTCTTACTATCCCGTTTCATCATGGGCAGATACCACGATGTGTCCAGAACCCGCAGACTCGGACCAACGCGGTTGCCTTTGACCAAGTTTGCAAGCCATTTTGCAGTGATTAGAGCCCTAGTTTGCGCGGCCATGTTGGCTTGTTTGTGTCCACAGGGGAAAAGGGGGTGGGTGGGTGTTGCACATGGTTTGTTGAACTCTAGTGTTGTGGGTGTGGACTTCGCATTGCAAGATGCTGTAGTGTACTCTGTACTGTCTGTAGCCCCTTTCGGAGCCCTAGGCCCTTTCTGAAACCAGTCCCTTGACTTGAAGTGCTCTCGGGAGGTTCCCTCGTCAGGAAGTGCCCCTTCAGCTGAATCAAGTTCCATTGATTAGGATGCTGGGTATAAAAAACTGTTTGGAAATACACCATAGAGCAGGGGTCCTCAACTAGAAATGTTGAAGGTCCACAAATCATTTTTGAATAAAACCATGGTCCAGTGACTCCAGTCTCATGCGCACGCAAATAAAATTGCGGGTCGCGGCCCGCGGGCCACGTGGGCCCCATGGGGTGGGGCTGCCCCCCTCGCCCCCCTCCCCTAGAAACAACTATTCCTGTTTAGTAGGCCTACAGTCAAACGAAGCTATACAAAACGGGTCCCATCCCAACCAACACTGGGGTGGTAGAGTATGAAAATATATTTTTTCACAAATATTCATTATTCACACCTCCAAAAATCCAATTTTGTTCATTCAACTGAATGTGTGAATGTGTCACTGCTAGTGCGCCAGTCAGCGCAACATTGTCATCATGACATGCCGGCCCATAATACACACATTCAGAGTGTTAATTGCGTTTCTCGGCATTGATCGAATACAACAGAGAATTCAACTCGCGGTTTCCTTGACTTTTTTTCTTCTCTTTCTTCTTTTTTCTTAATGTTTTTTTGTGGCTTTCGCCTTTATTTGATATGTTTTATGGAGGGACAGACAGTAGGCTGACAGGAAATGGGGAGAGAGATGGGGGGTCACTCCCGCTGAGCTACGGCCCAGGCCTTTTCTCTTTATTCTATCATTTCTCCAGGGTCCGCAGAGAGGTGTGCCACGGTCCGGTCGTGGACCGCGGTCCGCCTGTTGAGGACCACTGCCATAGAGTATTAAAAGGATAGAGACCATAGAGTATTAAAAGGATAGAGACTGAACTGGCGCGAAGCTCCGCCCCCTCCGCTATTCATGTCAGTGGAAGTTGCTCAGTGGCGTTTTGAAGCACCCGGAAGGCTGCCGAAAGGACCGACTATTTCCGCATTTTTTCGCTGATTCAGCATTTGGACACCAAATTTTGGTGTCCAAATGCGGAAGTGCAGCTGGGCTTTAACATTGGGCGCTCGGTTGCACGGGGTTTCCTCGTCAAGAATCCACGGGTCCGCCTGCAGTCCTTCCTCTTACCACTAGGGCCCAGCGCTTCAACATTGGAGTGCATAGCTGGCCCCTTGATAGAGACTGATCTGGCGTGAAGCTCCGCCCCCTCCGCTATTCATGTCAGTGGAAGTTGCTCAGTGGGGTTTTGAAGCACCCGGAAGGACCGTCTACTTCCACTGCAGTCCTTCCTCTTACCACTAGGGCCCAGCGCTTCAACGTTGGAGTGCCTCACTGGCCCCTTTGAAATACACTCCTCCTTGTGCAGAAACAGGAAACGGACACCATTTGTTGCCATGGTTACCATCATGCAATTGTGTTACCTTTTATTTTGTTTGTAGGCCTATAGTTATAGTGCATTGCATCGTGTATGTTTGTGTGACATGTGGATTTCATTAATATGGAAAAAGGAAATACGGCGTGACTGTCAAAAATGACATATCATATACATCCATGGTGTTTATAAATCATTGTGTTAAAAGTTGTTTTGTTTGTGTGGTTTCATTTATAGTTGTTCACGGTGGGGTAAATAAAGAGCCCTTGTGAACATCAGTTGGAGCGCTGTCTATTCTGCATCAGATGAAGATTGTTAAGGAGGAGTTTATTTATCATTTATTTGTGGTGGTACTTCCATTTGTAGGTCACGGTTTCCATGCGGACAGAGAGCAGGGCTGCACAAGGCAATCGAGTCTAGATCGGCACAGACTTGCTCTTGAGGGCTTTAAAGCCACTTCCACTCAAGGCTGCTTGGTTTCGGACGACACATAATATGGCGCAGCCTCGCGTGAACACGCATATCGAGGGCAAGTGTGTAGGGCGAGTGGCGAGGAGCTGGTTTCAGAAAGGGGCTAGGGTCCCTGATCGGTTATTAAGCCCTCCATGGGATGCAGATGTACATACCCTCCGTTCACGGAGAGCGGCACGCCGCTTGAGTGTTGGTTAGATGTTTCAAACATGCATAACACGGCTATAAGAGACAACGGAAACGTGTACGAATTTCAGAGAAGCCAAAACTTAAAAGAAAAAGATACTTAACAGCATCGGCGGTTAATGCGATTTCATACACGTTTCCATTGTCTCCTATAGCCGTGTTATGCACCTTTGAAACATCTCACCAACACTCAAGCGCACCGCTCTCCGTGAACGGAGGGTATGTACATCTGCATCCCATGGAGGGCTTAATAACCGATCAGGGACCCTAGGGTAGCGACGTCCAAACTTCAGAAAACCTAACCGAGGGTTCCAAAAGGGGCTATCGTCAACCCTAAGCCATTCAAGCCTGTCAAAGTGGGCAGGGGTGAGGTGGGTTCTGGGAGTGAGGCCAAGTAGTAGCCTGACCAGTTTGTTTTGGGAAGTCTGGAGCCTTGTTTTAAGGGCCTTTGAGGTGCTGTGGTACCAAGAGGTGCATGCATAGTCCGAGGGCTCCTGTTAAAGGGTCTTCAAGGTGTTTTTGTTGACCAGTGAGGAGATCCTGTAGGGCGGCTATAGGAATCTTGTTCTTTGGTTGACTTTTTTGATTACGTTGGTGGCCATTTTATCACCGGAAAGATTTGCCTCCAGGATGGAACCTAGAGGTAATTTCATCTTTTCGTGTGATATCTTTTCGTGTTAGAGTGGGTGATATTGTCACCCACTCTAAGCAAGAAGCCATCTGCCTGGCTGAGATTACTATTTGATCCAAATAGAAGTTCAGAGCTGAGGGCCTTTTCAACCTGCAGTTTGTTCCTGTCCGAGACCAGCAGTGGAGTGCAGAGTCATCTGCGAACAGGAACAAGTTGCAGTCACAAGCTGATGCCATGTCGTTTACGTACAGTATATTAGGAACAGTAAAGGCCCTAGTATGCTTCCTTGTGGCAGCATATAACATCCAGCTCACTGATGAGCTATCAAAACCAAATGTACACACACACACACACACACACACACACACACACACACACACACACACACACCGCAGGTATCTGGTGTTTCTCTTGCGTAAGCACTAGTCACCCGTGTGAATCAATAGGGCATCATTCCACTGTTCTCATTTAGCAGAGTGCCAGCTAGGATTAGGCTGCTGACAGGACTGGCAGTGTAGACAGTGGTGTTTAGTTTTACCTTTGATGTCACTCTGCTTTCTTATATTGTTGCTGTCGGGCAGAAACCTCTTATTGTCATACCACAGTGTCACTCAAAAACATCAAAAGTAGCATCCAGTAGCAGATCTGCTACTTCTTATTTTGTCATTTGAATCCAGAAAAGACATACCGGTATGAGGTTTCTAGTACCCAACACAGTGCTGATGATATTCTCATCAGTTATTTAAATCGGTTTACTTTCGTGTGTGCGTGTACTGTGCGTGCGTGCGTGCGTGAGTGAGTGAGTGAGTGAGTGAGTTGCGTGCCAGTGCCAGTGCCAGTGCATATTTGTAAACAAACATTACTGTCAGAATTAGCTAGCTTTCATCCATAGTCTCTGGCCAGTTTCTCATGCTCTCGTTATCTCTGTTTCTCTCTGATTTTGTCTCTATCTCTCTCATAGATCCCAGTAACAGGGTGGGGTGTCCATTTTGTGGACAAGATGAAACGGTGTTTCATTTGTTTGTTGAGTGTCCGAGGCTAAGTAGATTTTGCAGAGGGGATAACAAGGCAAATAGGGGAACATTTTTCTCTTGAAACTTTTATGGTCCGAAATACAGCAGCAAGAGATGACCTGTTGTAGTACTGGTCAATTTTGTATACAGAATACGGATCTGTTAAGTTGGCAATTTATCATGTACTAGAAAAAGATTGAATAAAGAGGTCTTGAAAATCAAATCTCTCTCTCTCTCTCTCTCTCTCTCTCTCGGCATGTCTCTCTACTGTCGTACTCCTCCTGGTACCTCTACTCTCCTGGTGTCTCTCAGTCATCCTGTTTGGTGTACAATGCATCCTTGACTGTCTCAGACTCTCAGTCCAGTCCGTGTTTATTATTGATGATGAATGATGAGGGGCTGATAAGTGGTTATTTAATAGGTGCTGTTTAAGAGCTCTCTGTTTCTTGTCCTGGTGAGGTCACTTGAGGATAAAGCCCCAGTGGAGCTCTGACAGCCTGTTCCTCCTAACTGCTTCACATAAAAGACAATGAATGATGCACCCCATCAAATACCATCTGACGCCAACATCCACACATTTTAAAACTTGCTACATTGACTTTCTTTTACCCTATGGTGTAATTGTAAGGTGTTTTACTTTATTCGGCAATGTACTGCATTTTTTTGTTCTTAGCCACAAGGACCCTATAGCGTGACTGCCCTATTCCAGGGATAGCTGATCTGCATGACTCGTGTCATCGCAACGTGCTGTGAGCTTGTACATCTGCCATTTTCGGTGAAGATGAGGGAAAAAGGAGGCTCACATCTCACAACGTGTCGCAGCTGCATTGTGATGCATTGTAATTTTCGGAGCGCAACCAAACATTAAATGACTTGTCTTTTAGTTCTTCTCAATCTCTTCTCCGCTAATCCCTCCCTAAAAACATTTTAGTCTAGTTTGTATAAATTGTTGACGAAATTACTAATGGTCTTAGTTTTAGTCATCATAGCTTAGTTTGTATTTAGTTTCGTTTTTTAGTTTTCAACTTTTCATCAGTGGAAATAGGTAGTTGACGAACATCTTTTGTCATAAATGAACACTGGCACAGACCACATTGCAAAATCCAGTGTACAAGTTCACAGTCTACTCACTGCAGAAACTTCATGTTGAACAATTAGGCCTAGATTATGCAGAGCACACCGTCACCTTTAGATGCCCTTGGCTAGCAGGTTTTTAAACAGGCTCCAGCCAAATTGTCAACATCTGTCTCTGTCGTTAATAGAACGTCAGTGCATGTGGAGGCGGGGGGGGGGGGGGGGGCAGTGGTGAAGCACAGCACATCAACGTGTAACAGGGGGCTAATGGTCTTCAGTTAATGTAAATGTAACTGTTTGCGACATTATGCCGAGTAATGTGAGTGACTGAATGTACATGTATGATGGAGGGAGGGGCAGAGTGAGTGCATTAATAAGAAATACCCAAAATGAGCCACACAGAAATCAAGGAGAGAAGTTGCTCTCTACTGTGCTTTTTGCTAGTTTGAACACAAGGGGGAGCCCTGGCTCTGTTGTGCTGTTGTACAGTTAGATAGAGAGAAGAGAGTGTGTGTGTGTGTGTGTGTGTGTGTGTGTGCTACAAGCCTATTCTTTTTGAAAGTTTTCAAGAGTTGAATGTGTATCTTATTCAAATGGAGAGGGGGGGGTGGATGGATGGAGGAATGAGCCCCAAATGGGTATTTTGCTCTAGATCTAGTCTGAAAAATAATTTACAGATTTGTTTTTGTACTTAAGTAAATTTAGCATTAGTTTTACTACATTACAGACAGAACTAAGATGGCTTTCTAAAAGGTTTGTTGCTGTTGGGCACAAACCTCATATCTCCATATTCAAACATTTTGTGTATTTTCGTAAATGAATGCCCTACTTGATCATACAGTACTACAGCGTCACACAAAAATAGCAGATCTTTAAGCTCAAAACATGATCTGCGCAATCTGAGCTTGTCGATCTGTTATTTTTTAGTAAAAGTAAAAGACTAAAGTAACAGTTTTGGACATAGGAGGAAACGGATAACCCTATAGTGACCCTAGTCTGGAGTGAACCTTTAGCGAAAATAGCAGTAAAAGTGACATGCTTGTAGATCGGCTATTTTTGTCAAAAGGTATTTTGATATGTAAAGATATTTAGTGTAGAGTAGATGGGGGAAAATGGAGGAGGCTCAGTATAGACCCCTGGTGGACTCCGGCCAACTAAATTGTTTAAGTGGTTAACAACTCTCGTTGCAGAGTTTACCATATCACGAACATATTGTCTTTGTTCACCGTGACAGCCAACCCGCCATTTGATGTGTATGCAAAAAAAACAGCAAATCTGCACCTGGTTTGCTGGGACCAGATCACATAAATGACCATATAATGACCAAATCTGCTGTTTTATTTGCACATGCATCAAATGGCGGGTTGGCTGTCACGGTTTTTGGCGCAAAGTAACCACAGTATACCGCTAATCAACTTACAACTACATACTCTATATAGTATATGTATATGTATACGTATGTCTTACGTCATCATTTAGAGCTAGTCATACGTATACTATATACATAATCAGTAAAATAAAATAGCAAATTGTGCCTGATCTGCTGGGACCAGAGTACGTGGTGTGTGTATATGTATGACTAGCTCTCAATGATGACGTAAGAAATATGGTCATTTATGTAATCTGGTCCCAGCAAACCAGGCACAAATCTGCTGTTTTATTTGCATACGCATCAAATGGCGGGTTGGCTGTCACGGTTTTTGGCGCAAAGTAACCACAGTATACCGCTAATCAACTTACAACTACATACTCTATATAGTATATGTATATGTATACGTATGTCTAGTCATACATATACACACCACGTACTCTGGTCCCAGCAGATCAGGCACAATTTACTATTCTATTTTACTGATTATGCATATAGTATACGTATGACTAGCTCTAAATGATGACGTAAGAAATATGGTCATTTATGTAATCTGGTCCCAGCAAACCAGGCACAAATCTGCTGTTTTATTTGCATACGCATCAAATGGCGGGTTGGCTGTCACGGTTTTTGACGCAAAGTAACCACAGTATACCGCTAATCAACTTACAACTACATACTCTATATAGTATATGTATACGTATACGTATGTCTTACGTCATCATTTAGAGCTAGTCATACGTATACTATATACATAATCAGTAAAATAAAATAGCAAATTGTGCCTGATCTGCTGGGACCAGAGTATGTGGTGTGTATATGTATGACTAGGTCTCAATGATGACGTAAGAAATATGGTCATTTATGTAATCTGGTCCCAGCAAACCAGGCACAAATCTGCTGTTTTATTTGCATACGCATCAAATGGTGGGTTGGCTGTCACGGTTTTTGGCGCAAAATAACCACAGTATACCGCTAATCAACTTACAACTACATACTCTATATAGTATATGTATATGTATACTGTACGTATGTCTTACGTCATCATTTAGAGCTAGTCATACGTATACTATATACATAATCAGTAAAATAAAATAGCAAATTGTGCCTGATCTGCTGGGACCAGAGTACGTGGTGTGTATATGTATGACTAGCTCTCAATGATGACGTAAGAAATATAGTCATTTATGTAATCTGGTCCCAGCAAACCAGGCACAAATCTGCTGTTTTATTTGCATACGCATCAAATGGCGGGTTTGCTGGCACGGTTTTTGGCGCAAAGTAACCACAGTATACCGCTAATCAACTTACAACTACATACTCTATATAGTATATGTATACGTATGTCTTACGTCATCATTTAGAGCTAGTCATACGTATACTATATACATAATCAGTCAAATAAAATAGCAAATTGTGCCTGATTTGCTGGGACCAGAGTACATGGTGTGTATATGTATGACTAGCTCTCAATGATGACGTAAGAAATATGGTCATTTATGTAATCTGGTCCCAGCAAACCAGGCACAAATCCGCTGTTTTATTTGCATACGCATCAAGTGGCGGGTTGGCTGGCACGGTTTTTGGCGCAAAGTAACCACAGTATACCGCTAATCAACTTACAAGTATTATTACAGAAATTGAAGTTAGTGACACATATTACTCGGATCATGATTTAGTATTAATATCACTATAGTCCAAGATGAAATGCATACAATTTACAATAAAAAATAAAAAATAATTATACTGTATAACATATTTTAATTCAGTTTATATACCTTTTTTTTCATCACATATCAATGATTTATTTTTCTTTGAAAAACTAAAAAGGGATATTTCTAAATTGATAAAAGTGTATCTCTTATATAGATAGAAACTTGAACCATACTTAATAATACTAGGTGTTTATATGCATAAAGTAGATAGGTAGCAAATAGTTACACCTAATAATTAGACATTTCAAACGTTCCTTCACAGAGATACTGAGATTCCACAGTTTACAGCGGTCGAAAATACTTGCGTGATCTGCTTGCGCACTAGTTGGCCATTTAAGGCCTACTAGTGTGCAACAATCAAGTATGCACTCGACAGAGTGCAGTTCTAGTTCATACCTGTTTCTTTCATTCTTTCATTCCTTTTACCCACCATCCCTCAAGCCACCTCATCGTTTTTAAATAATTTCCTATACCAATTTCTGCCAAGTCATGCTTAAAGAAAGCCACTCTGTTTTAGTGTCACTATATATCTCCCCGTAATAGCACTGAGCCGACACAGGGGAACTTTGTAGTTCGTCTTTTCAGCACTTTTCTGTGTGTGTGTGTGTGTGTGTGTGTGTGTGTGTGTGTGTGTGTGTGTGTGTGTGTGTGTGTGTGTGTGTGTGTGTGTGTGTGTGTGTGTGTGTGTGTGTGTGTGTGTGTGTGTGTGTGTGTGTGTGTGTGTGTGTGTGTGTGTGTGTGTGTGTTCAAACTGCATAATAAAGTTGTTAAGCATTGTGTGTGTCAGTGACAGGTTGCTATCAGGGTGCAGCACTATCTCTTGCAAGAAAAAGCAATATACTGTTGTAGCGTTCCACTCCCTCCAGGCCTATTTAGAAGGTAGAAGAACGCAAGAGGAGACAGCATACAAGCGAGGGAGATAACAATGAGAGATTGTCATCCACAGTATATTAACCACCGAGCGGCTGCTGAAACCTGTATGCATGCACACATGCATGCACACACAGGACCTTATTGCAGTGTGGCTGATGTAGATGTAGACACACTTACTTAAATCCACTCAGACACAGAAACACACAGGACTTTGTCAATGCAAGCACACTCCCAAACACACAACTTTATGGTAGTCGCTGGCTGCTGTGCTTTAAGCACTGCGGTATCTGGAGGAATAGATTCTTCCTGAGGACAAATGGCTTTTGCAGTTGACAACAGCAGTTATAGTCTAATAATCTATTCGCCCACCATAATGTAAAGCTTTTTATTTTATTCTCTGTACTGGAAAAATGAGAAAAAAATAGGACACTGTCAGGAGTTTATTTCAGCTGAGTGACAACGTTTCGGTCTAAACGACCTTCATTGGGTATCCCGAGATACCTGATGAAGGTATCTTGATATATTACATTCTTTTCCAAACATTTTCTATCTACATTAACAAAAGGGTCAAAAATATAGCATGCTATGAGCTTGTAGATCTGCTATTTTTGAATCGCCAACATATAAATGGATAGAGTGGTTAGTGGTTACAATTATTGTGATGCTACATTAACAACATGCACCTTTGTGCACGTGCTAGTGTATTTGATAGCTTGCAGGCATGCGTGTGACTTAATATTCTGTGTATGTGTGTACCCTTATGACTGCCCATAATTAAGCATTTCTTAGGCTGTGAGTTTATGCATGGTGCTATAATTCTGCGGGGGCACTGGTGCACGATGTGTTTACAGAGTGCCTTCCTAAGTTCCTATTGTGCAATTTCACAGACTGATATTGTGGATTCAGTCTCACACGTTGACGTTGCTCACCATAGATGAATCCACCGATAACGTGAATCCACGTTATCGGTCTGGCTAATGCCAGGCTAGTCAATAATGGCCTATATCACAGTATAGCAGTTTTTTTGTAAATGAACGGCCTACTTGACCAGTATACTACAGCGTCAGCGTCACACAAAAGCATCAAAAGTAGCAGACATACAAGCTCACAACACAGTGCGAATTAAGCAAAGCGTTTTGAGCTTGTCGATCATTTGCTCCTTTTGAATTTGAATCCTGAAAGTTAGACAGTTTTGGACATATGAGGTTTCCACCCGACAGAGACTTTACCGCCAATGATTATGAGGCAATCACCGGCGTGTTCCATGCTATCAGATGGACATTGTCACTAGTAAATCGTACTGGTTTTGAGTTGTGTGTTGCTGAGGCTGTAAAATGGAGTGAGGTCAGGAAATCCCTGTCAGCACAAGCACTCATAGAATGATGGGGGCCTTGGGAGACGTAGAGGGATATCTTAAATCATCACACTGTGTACATACTGTGTACATACTGTACACACATGCACTGACACACAGTGAAATCCTCCTTATCCAATGTATCCATTTGTAATGAGAATAACTCTCACAGCAAAAAGATTTTACTGCATATTATAACTCACCTAATTCTCTCACAGAATAATGGCAATGTCTGGCAGGGTTTCAAAGCTCCTCATTTGACAATCTCACCTTCCCATTATCTTCTAGCATTTACAATTCAGGCATTTAGCAGACACTCTTAATCCAGAGAGATTTACAGTAAGCAAGAACAACACATATGGAAATACATCAAATACACAGAAATAGTTATCAAGAATCATAAGCAAGCTAAGAAAGAACGTACCTAACATCCGTACTGTATAACAATAGAATATCTTATACAATGAAACTATGTCTACATAATATGCTATCTAAATGACATAAGCCTTTGAATACGTCTGTAAGGTCGTCAAGGCTTGTGCTTGTGCAAGTGTTGCATTTAAATTCCATTTAAACACACAACTTACAGTATGCTCAGGGTCACTGTGGTGAACAGTAACAGATGTTGTGTACCTCCTCTGTATGCAGATCTGGCTCTCCATATCTCCTTTGCACATCTAATTTTGGTTCTTTGGGATGGATGGAGAACAAAGTGATGTGGAATGCGCGTGCGTGCATGCACCATGCTACTATTTTTTCGGCTATATTTCATAAAATTCCGGCGTAAAAATGTGATATCCTCACAAGTATAGTAATCCAAACCTGTGGGTGTGTGTGCATTTGTGTGTGTATGAGAAGCAGTTAATCTTTTTTAATGGCCAGAAGGAAAAGAAAACTGGTCCCTACAGATTGATGTGATGAAGAAGTACAACATGAGAACATGGAGGTCACATCCAATCAACCAGTGGAGGCTACAGAAGCTGTGGGTTCTTTATCTTTATGTTTTCACTAGTGCTTTATTGATGCAATTCTAAACTTAAAGGTTGACCATCACACTGGTACAGCCTACTGATCATTCGCCCCAAGTCTGGTGAATATCCATGTGTCACTCTCTTCTGAAGTTGTATTACACTCGACACACACACGCTCGTATAGGGCTTGGTATCGAGTTTTAATACTTTCTTGGCATCAAAATGAAAGCATCAATGTCTGTAATTGGTATCAGAACCCAAGGGTAACGAAACTATTTGCACTGATTTATTTTAATACATTTATTTCCTGTGTTTGTACTCGAATGTTTTTGTTTGTTATTAGAGAAAGTAAAAGATGAGTGTTCATTTCTTTTATTTTGCTGCTTTCTTTCGTTTTAGGGATTTTAGCATTTTGACAGGGGGCGGGCAGCGACGGCTCCAGAAAATAGTGACTAATCAAAAAAACAGCTATAATCCCTAAAACAAAAGAAATCAGCAAATTAAAAAAAAATTAACAGTCACCTTTTACTTTCTCTAGTAACAACCTAAAACATGAACCTTGGTTGAAAAAAACTGAAGCAACTCTGCTTGTGCACTACTTTACTTTGAATTTATTGTGAGAAGTAAGTTAAATACAGTACTAGCCTCGGAAACCCAGACGTTTTGGCTGTATTTATGCATTGCTGTGACTTAATAATTCAAAATAAAATGAATAATTTATTGTAGTTTCAATGGGTATAAGAAATGTTTATTTAAAAAATTGGTATCTGAAAAAGTTTTGAATCGGTAGATTATATATTATTTTTTTAATAAAAAAAACCTTAACCTTAGATCTTCGTAGTATTAAGTCATTTCTTCCTTGCTGTCAGTTCTCAAAGTCCCCCCCCCTTCATGCCTGCTTGTCCCCACGCACATAACGCCTCCATAGAGTTTCCATGGCAATGCTATTACTGTGATAATCAAGGTTTCTCTCTCCTTGGTACAGTCAGCTCTTCAGTCTGTAAGTGTCTCTCTGGAAAGATGCTGGCTGGAGGTCAGGAGTGAGCTATGCAACCCACGAGATAATGTTTAGCAGCTGGTATAGGCTTATTATATGGACTCATTATTATGCACTGCAAAAAAAACTGCATTAATTCCGTTTATAATCTCAGAGGCTAAAATCTTTGGTATTACATTTTTCATAGCAGCACACACACACACACACACATAGATCATCTACACACACACACGCACAGACTAGAAGACAGTACGTCTTCTAGTATTTGCAGGGACAAGCTCCAATATGGAAATTATAGGGTTCAGTGCTCTGGTCAAGGACACTTTACACTTAGTATCTGTTTGGGAGTGAACCAATCTCCCACATTATTTTAGTATGCAGATTAAATCCTTCTACATAATGTATATCTCATACAACATATTTTTTATATTATTATAATAAGATCGCCACACTTTAACTCACAATGGTGCATTTGTTCATCCAGGTCAATCAAAATTGCTCCTACAGTATCTACCAAAGCTGGATCTGGTCTGGTTTGCAGAAAACCAGATTCTCAAGAAACGTGACTTTGATCTTGGAACGCTCAAAACACTGTGAACTGCATCCAAATCAGCTTCACACTCGTTTATCTGTAACTGTAGAGCATATTTTGTAATTTATCCATGAGGAGAGTGACTCCCCCCGCCCCCCCCACAGACATACACAAACACACACCTTTGCTGTCATTGAGCTGAACTAAACTGAGCTAAGCATTAACTTGACACAGATAAATAAATCGCTGCTCAAACGACATTCTGGCTAAACAAGTTTTAGGGATACATAAAAAAAAAAACATGTTTTATTTGTAAACACACTTTTTAGATTGTGAAATTTGACACACTTGACACCCACCAATGTACCGCATGAGTTCCTATCACTTGTCATTTTGTGAACAGTGGGTGGTTCCCTTTGCATTCTGGTATGTATAAATAATCAATTAAGATCACAATAGGGATTCCCACACACGCACGCTGTCATTCATGGTAATCCTTTGTGTTAATGTCCTTGCATGGGGGTGTGGAAGGTGAAATGTGGAAGGTGAAAAACCACTAACTTAATGATGGTTAAAGCGGAAGGTCATATGACCCTATGTCCTTTTGTACATTATATGAGCCAGCTGTGACAGCTGTAGTTAGGCATTCATTAGAGAGAGAGAGGGAGAGAGAGAGAGAGAGGGAGAGAGAGAGAGAGAGAGATATTATGACCCTGGCACGATCTGGTAGTATTAGGTTTGGAACAGTTAATCGGACTAGTCAGTTTAATCAATTATAAAAAGTAATCGATAATCTAAAGGATAAAATATATGCAACGCAACCGTTGTACAACAAGCTGCCATCGTGCAGCCTCCAGCTTTTCACCAGAGATTAATGTATTGTCTCCACCAGGCCGAAGGCATGGGGAGAGAGTATTGCACTCCGTCCGTCCGTGTGTGTGTGTGTCCGTCCGTCCGTGTGTGTGTGTGTGTGTGTGTGTGTGTGTGTGTGTGTCCCCGTCCGTCTGTGTATAGCTAATCTCCGGCACCGTTAACCCGATCGATGCCAAATTTAAATAATTTAAATAATTATAATAATTAAGTAGAATAGAAAAATGCACTTCACAATTATTCATTTAATCAAAAAGAGTTCATCGCTAAGAAAGCAATTCATCGTTTTTCAGCCCTAAATAGGACTGTGTGTCAGCATGCAGGTGTGCTTTGCTCATGCGTGTGTGTTTCTTCCCATGTTACATTCATACGTGCCTTGAAGAAGAAAGTGAGAGCAAGCACTCAGTTGAGTAATTCCACGTAATAGTGTAACGGGTGCACGGTTCTGGAAGATATAAACTGTAGGAATGAATACCACCACTCACGTTATATCCTTTAGGATTCTTGTTTATTTTTCGATTCCCCCCAGCAGGCAACTGCTGGGGGAATGGACGTTTCGGCCGAGATGCCTTCTTCAGCTCAAATCTACACACAGCGTTTCTGTGTCACTTATAAAGGGGACCTGGGTGCGTTGCACTAAACAGTCTGGGTGCACGACATACTGTTTGTTTATATCATTACATCATTGTTATTTTCCATTAGGATAATTGTATCACAACAAGAAAATTAAAGACAATAACCACATACAAAATATACAACCTATTGGCACTGTTTTAAGATCCATATAGGAAACACTATATGAACCCAAAAACGGACCTGTCTAAGACCCCTCTATAAAGACAGACTCAGATTTTAAACCATTCTATGAAAGATAATTGGAAAAAGTATTATAAAAAACATCCTAGTAGTAACTCCTCATTGAGCCCTTTCGGGTGTTCCGTTTGTAAGGTGTGTATATACCACGCTTCTCTCTGTAACAGCAGTTTTTCACGGCCCCCTCCTCTTTTTAAGGGCTGAAGAGCCTCTCTATACCCTGGAACCTGAGAGAACACACTTTATGTCCCACCTCGTTAAAGTGTCTATGCACAGGAGATATTTCATCCCCGTTTCTAATATTGCTCTTATGTTCTGTAATCCTCACTTTTAATTCTCTTTTAGTTTTGCCTACATAACACAGTCCACAAGGGCACTTCAGCAGGTGTTCAGAAGGTGTTTAGATTATGATTGGCATCCGTGGTGTGTGTAAGAAAGGAAGGAAGGGAGGTTGTGTCCGCTGTTATGCATGTGGAGAGAGAAGTAAACAGACCGGTCTCCTAAATACTTAACAGCAGGTAAACCACAAATTTAGTCTCGCAGGTGATAATACCCTTGACATCAATCTTTTTACCCGAATGTGGATGTAAAATATGACTACCTCTGATCATTGCATTGCAATGAACACAATTATTGCATGGAAAATTACCCGTAGGTAATTCTGACATAAAGTGGGATGGAGGAACATGGCAGTCGGCTCTCACTACAGAGTCTCTTACATTCTTAGCACGTTCATGTGCTGTCCTCTTTAATCCCGAAGGATGATAACTTGAAAAATGTAAGTAATTGTTTCTGTCAGTTTGTTTTCTATAAACACAAGTTTGTTATGTTCTCTCCCTCTCTCTGTATTAACAAAAATGACACCGACTCTCTACTGTACGCCAAAGTAAAGGCTATTGAAGCCTGCTGGGGGAAATCGAAAAATAAACGATGATATAACGTGAGTGCTGGTATTCATTCCTACATTTATACGTGCACCATTTTTGTGTTATGTAAATTAGGTTTTTGTGCAATCTTGTGTGAATACAGTGGGCGGATGTGTACCCAACGTGTTTCTGTGGGTGCGTCTTATTGCTGTTTGTTTTTGTGGTTGTCCCACAATCCATCAATCAGCCAGGTGATTAGTCTCTACTGTTGCCTCAACCTCACACAGTTTTCAAACGCTTCCGCCTAACAATCATTACAGTAGCCTACCGTACATTGGAAGTGCTGACAGCCTTTGAATAGGGCTTAAGTGGCTACGCTTATAATTTAGCCATGCAGATGTTGATAATGATGAAGTAGGGATGGCTCTGTCTCCAGTTCATGTTATTGTTGGTGTCTGGCAGAAACCTATCTTTATTTTAACTTTTTGTGTTTTTGAGTTGTGCAAGTACCACTCCTATACGGAGCTATGTGTGTGTTTGGGTGGCTGCGTCCCTGTGTCCCTGGCTGTGTCCGAGCACAAAAATAGCGGTTGGTTGGTTTTCACAACCAAGTGACACTGTTGCACAGCCTAACACAAACACACATATTAACTGTTTATATGATGATTTCGGGTGTGACCGTACAGTATAGTACAGTAGAGGGATCCCCTGACCCCCACACGGTAACTCTGTCATTTCTCAACCGTTTCGGGGGCAGGCGGCTTGCCGGCACCCTGGGCGCGTTCCTGTGCGTCTGGAAGTTCCGTGGACCCCCCGGGGACCCCCACACGTAGGTGCACTACTCAGTTCACACGAGTGTGATTTTTTGTAAATGAATGCCCTACTTGATCATACTACAGCCTACAGCGTCACACAAAAGCATCAAAAGTAGCAGATCGACAATCTCGTGGATCTGCTACTTTAGCTATTTTTTAATTTGAAAAGTAACAGTTTTGGATTATGAGGTTTCCACCGACAGACAATTTGTGAAATGACAGTGGTATGTACAGTATGTTATATATGTACAACAACACAGCGGTGGTATGTTAGATTTGTGCAACGACAGAGTATCTTAGATAGAGGCAGCATTGCTGCTGTACTAGACAGCATTAGAGCCTTTCAACAATATCCTGTCTAGATGCAAATGAGTGAGGACAGCATAGAATGATTACTATTAGAGATGGGTTGACAGGAGCATCACCCCATGCAGAGCCATAACAAAGCACATCACTTTAATAATTATGACAGAAGGAGGCTAGACCTTGACCCAGGCTCTACCTTGCTTTATGACATATAACACTGAAGCATCCAGTAAAACCCACAGGGTTCCCAATTGCCATACAGTAAATTCCCACATGTTCAATTTAACAGGGAACACTCATACTGTGGCTTTTTAATATTTGCTGTATATTGCCAAGCATCTGGTGATATGTTAGAAATCACATGGGTTTGATTCAGTACATTGAACCCTGGCCTGTAGACAAGGTGATGTATTCTGATAAAATCAAATGTGTGCATAACCGGAAGTGTCGGTCCGGAACATCCGTCAGATTTATATCGCCCGGATACGATATTGTTTTGACCAATCACAACACAGAATGTAAACGGATTTGTAAATGTATTACAATGCAGTACAAGTGAGACTTCAATGCAGCAACGCAACACTCTTCCATGGGCTATAGACCGTAAGGCTATGAAGCAATATACGTATATGTAGCACTGGGCATAACGGGCAACGGACGCCCAAACCACACCTATGCATAATATAATAATAATAATAATGGGTAACGGTGTTTTAGGGATTTAGACAGGTAACCAAAATACCAACTTTAGTGGGGGAACACCCCTTCCCCACTGCTAAATCCCAAAACAGCATATTTAGAAAGATCAAACGAAAATGGAGCCCAGAGTGACATGTGATTCTACCAATCAGCAGTCAGTTTAGGCCTGGCTGATATGCTGTTCCAGCCACACAGCAACCTGTAAAAGCAGTTATTATCTCCTACCTGCAGTGCTGCACTAATCTAACCCACTAATCTAGCCAAGTGAAGTCAGTTTAGCTGTTGAGGTTAGAGACAAAAAAAGCCACAGACAGCAGCAATGCACAGCACATGAGAAGAGCACAAACCAGAGGAAAAGTGTGATTCTAGAATAATTCTTATGAATACAAACCACAGCGAATACAAGAACACACCTTGGAACTCAGAACTCTGATACGTACAGTTTTGGAAACCATATGGAACTTTGACACATAGGCTACACTGACACCTACTTGCAGGGTTTATCCTTGAAACATTGTCCATAACATGTATACTGGTTATACCTTACCCTTTCCATTCCATTCTTGGGAACTGTGACTTAAAGTGGTCAATTACTTACCTATTGAAAAGGTGGATGTTTGTGAATTGTATTGTCCTATTTTGATTATGATTTAACTGGAAAGAAACAAACCTTGAATTTAAAGGTGATAACTGAGGATTCAGGTTAGAAGGGTGCACCCAAAATAGAGAGACACAGTGAACTGTGAGAATTGAAATGGCCAAGTAATTGCTACTAGAATTTGTACCAAATTATTAGTATTTCCATATTGTATTGTTTATTATTTTTCAATATAACATCCAGCAATCATTTAACATTCAACTTCCTTGTGTCTGAGTCTCATTTAAACATTCCCCATAGCTCCAGCAGTCGAACCTACTAGTCCATACTGTATAGTGCCTTATAGGTGCTACAAGCTACTCCCAGAAGTGTCACTCACCTCCGTTTGGCACAAGTCGGCATTACATTTGGGAGCCCACAGCAATGCAATGTCTCTCTCTCTCTCTCTCTCTCTCTCTCAGCTCTTTAAAAATAATTATTAGCGAGTTGATATAAATAGCTGGATAGATGGCCTTATTGTGACGTACGCTATTCAGTATTCTTTTTTTATGCAAATTGTGAAGTGCATTCATGTGTCTAACTCACCGTTCTCCCTCTCTCTCTCTCTCTCTCTCTCTCTCTCTCTCTCTCTTAAAATTCACACAATTGCGCCTCCTCTTCAGAGATCAGAGATGATGGGATGGGCAATGATTGGCCATGATTAACCATGATTAGCCATCCATTCTCTCCATCCATTCACACAATTGGGCCTCATTCACACGTACCAAACACCAATCAAGCAATGTTTGGTCGTTTCTTAGTTTTTTTGGGCCACCACAATGTTTTTCCAATGGGAGTCACATGGTTTGATCAAACATTTGTGTTTGATTGCTGATTGCTGATTGCTCCCCCCTCATCAAACAAAAATGTTTGGTCAAACCATGTGATTGAAAATGAATTGGAGCAGCAATCAAACAGCAATCAGACATCGCACACTGACCGAACATTGTGTACTACTTGTGTAGGTGTGTACGAAGCCGTACACCTCCTCAATCAGAGATGATGGGGTGTCATAATGATTAACCTATTCACATAAACCTCCTCTTAACATTCTAGTCACATGGAATTTGTTTTACTTGTCATAAAGTAACCTTACTTGAAAAACATAAATAACTCACTACCATAGGCATGCAATCAGAGATGTGGGACCTGCATTTATTTGTATTCATCCAAGTCCTTATTATAACATGGAACACCATAGCACTACTTTTTTGCTATCTGAGCAAAGGAATTAACATGTACCTATCGGTAACAAAATAAATTAAAAAAAAAATGAATTGCATTACAAACCTGTATCAACATTTTCTTATACGCCTAGTAATTATTACTCTGAATTACTACAGTATGTGATTGTATTTATTTATTCTAGTGATCAGTTACAATTGTGATTTTATGACATACAGTAGTTTGAAATTCTGGAGCTACTACCTTCACTTTTTCATCAAAATGATAAAATATTATTTGAGGATATTTGTGAATGATGATAATTATAAATAAGACCTCATTCGGAATCCGGTACCGTATATCAACTTTGTTTATGAAACAGATTATGAAAATACACATTGATAGTGGCTCATCACCTTGATATTAGCTGTGGTACTGACCATGAAAATTATTCATGGTCAAAATAATATTAATATATGCTAATGATTATTTATATTCAGCCATCGGCACAATCTTCCAGTGAAATCGAGTATACTATGCAGAGAATTAAACCAGCAAGTTTTTTTGTGCGACTGTTAGTTAATACTATCACATCTCTCTGCAGGGTGTGAGGTGTTTCATCTGGGTATGAGTCAATTTTCAGTTCATGCATACAGTATTTCTAACCCCTAAGGTGACCGGTTCAGCCAATTAAAAAGGGATGCTGATTCTTCTGTAAATATAATACACTTTTAACCACATAAACGCTATTTTATGAACATGCCCAAAATGGGGACGGTTGGGACGCCATGTTTAAAGTTGTTCAAATTGAAAATGGCTGAGAGGTGCAGTGAAAAGTAGTAGTAGCAGCAGCAGTATAGTTTCTGTGACGAGGACCTGAGAATATATTCTGGACAGAGTGTGACACCCCCTGGCACAAGCCTGTCAACAGAAGTCATGACAGTGCATGACTGTGCAGAGCTGTTGCAGTGCGTTCTGCGTGCGTCTGTGTGTGTGTGTGCGTGAATACACATGCAAGCATGCATTTTTTGTGTGGTGCTACGTGTATGTATGATAGAAGAACACTTGATTCTTTATTTATTGAGGAGAATGATCCAGTATTACATGTCCATCTGTGAGTGGCAAAAGTATGTGAAATGCTCAGATTGCGCTCAGATTGAAGGAGAAATTATAGTCAGGTGTTTTAAATCAACAATCCAGTTGCTTTGTGAGAACATACCTTGTTGTTGTTTGAAATGACCTGCCAGATACACTGACCGGTCCATTTGGTGCATTGGTCTGTGCTTCATGATGTTGATGTAACCACGTGAGTGACACGTTCTTACATTTAGTTTCCTCTGGGTAGGTTGAATAAGTGCATGATGTGTGCGAGCGATTTAGGGCTGTGACACACAAATATTATTTTATCCAAAATACTGCCAAAATAACCAACGTACAACATTTACCTTAGAAACTAGGTCAACTGTACAGAAGTACAATAGTAGCACTTTTTCCAATGATATGTGTGTGTGTGTGTGTGTGTGTGTGTGTGTGTGTGTAAAACTGTAGATATGAAATACTCAAACTGAGAAATTATAATCGAGCACACACAAAATGAATCCCCCCTTGTTTAATAATTGACTGTACCTTCCCCTCGCCTAAAACTCAAGTGATAGGCAACTGCAGGGTGTTCAGAGCAGGATGGAAAACAGTCAATGATTACTAAACTATCATCATTATTGTTGATGGAACCTTGCTTACGTGTCATATCACTCATCCTTATGCACTAGTCTCCTAGCTGTTACTTTCAGCAGCCAAAAACGAAAATGAATTTGCAACTGCAGTATTGCAGTAATGTGGTGTCCTTGTACAGTATATCTGTATACTGTACATTATACTGCATGTATCTCTTATGCAGCTGTACATGTTGTGGCTATGTGGTACATGTCTTCAGTGTTGTACAGTAATGACATACATTTACTTGAGTAGCTTACTGTACTTAGGCTATGTACTTTTTGAGTATCTGTACTGGAATATTTGACTTATGACTTTTACTCCACTACATTTCAAAGACAAATTATTGACCACTGGGTATCATGCACACGTGTATGTGGGTTAAATGCCATCGTCCCGAGATTGCTAGTGACGCACGCATATACCGTAGCTTTTAATTCACTGTGAAGATTCAAAGCAAGAAACACGCACACTGGACAAGATGCACATTCACACGTACATGAGTGCACCCAGTATGAAGCACCCAGTATGAAGCATCTCATGGGGACGTGGATTTGGAATGCAATATAGAGCGTGTAGGCTTTTGCTGACAAGGCTTATGACCCAGCATGATCAGCACCCACACTGTCACACCCACGTACTGTACGTACAAATGTGTACACAGGTGTGACTGTACTGTAGGCCTACATATTCAGGTCTAATTCATCATGGGGGCTCGAGCCCCACGGAGTTGTCGTCACTGACCTGCCCTATTATTTTATGCTTAATTGTCTCCACCAGGCTGAAGGCATGTGGGGAGAGTATGTTTTGCACTCCGTCCGTCCGTTTGTGTGTCCGTCCGTGTGTCCGTGAACAGCTAATCTCGGCCACCGTTAACCCGGTCGATGCCATATTTTGCACACACACTCCCTGGATGCCAACGATGAACCTCTGCCCCAAACTTTCCAGAACGGCCTGTTATAGCGCCACCAGGAGGCCGCTTTGTGCAAAACAAGTTTTTGCACAGTACACCTACAGATTTTGTCCAAACATCACGCAAATTGGTACACAGTCTCTCTAGAGCCATTCAACGAAACGGGTCTTTCAGATTTATCAGACTCCATCCTGATTGGTTAAGATTGGCTTCCAAAGTTCACAGGAGTGCTCAGTTTCAAACAAAATGCTGCAAATCATGAACACATCGCGTGATTTCCGTGAAATTGTGCACCCACATTCCCACTAGGCCGAGGACGAAATGCCACATGAACAATTTCAACTCAGCCTCAAGGTGGCGCTATAACTGGCCGAAAAGTGTTTTTACCTCTAACTGCACGGATCTGTGGATAACCTGGTGGAGACCTGTGCCCGGAAGGGCACTTTTTCTAGTCTTACGAATGTGTTGCATGGAAATTGTGAGCCTGTAGATCAGCTGTTCTTTAAGTTTCAATCTGACAATAATCATCCTCCCTTCAGCCGTTAGGAGGAAGCCGTCCTCCATTAAAGTCAGAGGTTCTTTACTCTGGAATTCACACACATACAACCCTATCCACTTGATTCTAATGTAATGTAGCCTTATTGTGCATACTCAGACACAGACAGACATGCATGTACACTTAGGCACGCTCAGGCTTGCGCATGTGTGCACGCACGCACGCACGCACACGCACACGCACACACACACACACACACACACACACACACACACACACACACACACACACACACACACACACACATACTTCACACAAGTGTATTTGTTGTTGTATTTGTTATTTTCCATGATTACTTTGTCTACTTACTATTTGTATATTATCTTTAGTGAGAACTGAGAACCACATATAAACCCTCCATGGGTTTCCTTTCTCACCTTCACATATTTCTCTTTTTTTATGTTACTAAATATTTCTGCTGGCATGTGACATTTTTTGTAGGATATATGTGTATTTCATATAAACCACATGTACGTTCTCAATTTAATACTGGAAAAGCTGTAGCTTTTCAAGCTACATTTCTCCATGGGCATAACTGTATAAGCTGGTGAGCTACTTGTAGCTATACAAGGCAGCTAGTGCGATATGCTTTCGAAGTAGCTGACCCAACACAGTGTGCATGCATGTGTGTTCCTGAAATTGGCCGTCTAAATATCAGTACTGCAGTGCTTTCAGACACCAGTATTTGGTGACAACACAAAGACTGCATTACACAGCCAGGACCGCAGGCAAACGAATGTTTAGAGAGAGAGAGAGAGAGAGAGGGGCGGGGGGGAGCGAGAGAGAGAGACCATAATAACCTTTATTTTCTTATTTCTTGGTTAATTTTTTGTTTAATTACATTAATGGTATGTTGTTGAAAATACCACTCAAACCGTGAGTGTGTGTGTGTGTGTGTGTGTGTGTGTGTGTGTGTGTGTGTGTGTGTGTGTGTGTGTGCGTGCGTGCGTGCGTGTGTGCGTGCGCGCGTAACAGAAATACAAGACATTGAAGAGAAGCAGGGAATGTTTGTTTGTCAGCTGCTGCTTGGTTAGAAAATTTTAATAAGTCACTAACTGGCCAGAGGTCTGAACTGCTGTAT
>NC_139706.1:30724081-30755788 GCF_964188405.1 Protomyctophum parallelum
ACACTCACTCACTCACTCACTCACTCACGCACATACACTCATTCTTTATCTGTGCAGAGGAGGCATCGTGCAGTGCCGGGACCACATCAATCTCTCTTGCTGTCTCTCTCTTCATCTCCCCCCCCTTCCCTATCTCTCATTTCTCTCTTCATCTCTTCCTCTGTCCCTGTGTGTGCTGTGTCGTCACTCTGGAATCCCTCCAGCTCCTCTAGAATTCGGCTCAAATCGGAATTCCGCCGCAGGCTCACCCTGGGACTCCTGCAGCAACACTCTGAGATCACTCCTGACGTCCTGCGCAGCAGACGGGACACACACAGGAGGGAGGAACACCACGGCAGTGAGGGAGTTGTCTGAAGAACAGAAGGCAGAGGAAGTTCTAGCAGTACTACTACACACTGTATTTGGCTGGCACTGCAAAAAACATATTTTGGACTTTGCTGTTCCAGGACCTTGGCAGATACATTTGAACACTTTTTCTTCAATAGAAGAAGACACGATTTGAGAACTCAACCCTTTGGGATTTATCTCTCTCAGTCAGAATTACAGTCGTATACTATCCTCCCTCAGCCCTCCCATTCATACTTTCTTCTGTCTCGGACATTGCTACATTGCACACACAGCTTCAGCCATGCAGGTGTCCATTGCGTGTACGGACCATAACCTGAAACGGGGCAATGGAGACCACAGCAAGCAGAGCGCCTCTAGCCCCAACGTGGTCAATCAGGCTAGGGCAAAGTTCCGCACCGTGGCCATCATTGCCCGCAGCTTTGGGTCCTTCACTCCTAGACACCACATATCACTGAAAGAATCGACTGGGAAACTCACAGGCATGAAGTACAGGTGTGTGTCCGTGTGTGTGTCCGTGTGTGTGTCCGTGTGTGTGTGTGTGTGTGTGTGTGTGTGTGTGTGTGTGCAGACTATGCACTGTGCACGCTGTGCGTGTGTGCTTCTTGCAGACCTCAAGAAGCACACAGCAAAGTGGTGTCAACTGATCGTTTCAGTGCATTCTTACTAAATGACATGCTTTGTTGTAAAAATGTTTTTTCACAACAAAGCATGTTTCATTATTACACATTGTATGATCCAGCTGAGTTACTGAGTTCAAAAAGGTAGAGCCCACACACCAAAGCAGGTAAGAGGTAGTTCTTTATTACAAAATAACGTTGCGATCCGCTGTGGATCTTCTTCGGGTCATATCCAGCTTTTATTGGTCATATTATTTCTTGACATGAGAGTATGAATGACATTGACATGAATGCATTGGAAACAATACAGTGTCCTATACAGGAATGTGCAGAGTGGGGATCACATACAGTAGGTAACACAGGTGTTACATGCATTAACGTGTTTACTAGTCAGGTACTGGTGCAGTCCTTTGAATGATTTTGAATCTGTTCTGTGAGTTTCTCTTTTGTTGCTCAATTCCATTTCAACTAGAAACAGCCAGATTAACCTCCCCTTAATCTGTGTTGAAATTAAATACCACCGCATTTAATTTATGTCTTCAGATTGTGGCATTTAAAATAACGTCTTTACCATAGTTTGGGTAAGGCTGCTTGCTCCAAGCTTGCTTGCTTTACATTTCCTAAAATGCTACGGTGCAGTGTACAACTGTTGTATTTATTGTGATACCACAGGATGGTCACACTGAAGCAGTTAATTCCTAGAGTACGGTGTCTGGAATGCCTCAGGGTTACATAGCTATATCACAAAACGTCTGACTTTGCTGGTATCTTTCATTGACAATGAATGACAGGCAATTTCCTGTGTTGTGCCCATCACAAAACAAGTTGACAGTGAGTTCTTAGAGCCTCTATTTGCCCTTCACTCAGTCAACCTCTTGCTCCTTCACTCCTGCATCCATACATTACACATCGTCTTTCTCACTTATTTTTGAGTCGTGCAACCACTCCTATAGACAGCTTTGTGTGTCCCTGGGTCCCTGGCTGTGTCCCTGGCTGGCTGTGCCCGTCTGTCTTATCTAATGTGATCCTGGGCTCTACACACCCTCCGCCAACCTAGTCCCCTTATTATATGGGGGACATGTGGAGAGCAACGGATTTTAACTCATGCTTCCTTCATGCCTGAGTGTCCAAGTTGCTCCTTTACACCTGACAGGGGGAGTTTCCCTGGTTGGACGTAGACAGTAAGTGACAGTAAGTACAGTACAGTAGAGTGATCCCCTGGGGACCCCCACAGGGCCCACACAGTAACTCTGTCATTTCTCAACCATTTTGGACGTGGGCGAATTTTCTTTCTTTCTTTCTTTCTTTCCAATTAAAAAGGAACATAATATACATGTAGGCCTACAACCACCATTAAATTACTTTTAAATAAATACCAGACACATCAAGGCCCATTTGTTGCAGCAAAGGTGAAAAAAGCAAGTACCCATTTCCCTTTGTAATCATTGTCTGCCTTTTTATTGCCCAGTCTGCACTGCAGCTGTCAAACATTTAAGATTACGTTCATGAATAGCTTCAAGATGACTTTTGTGCGACTTTACTTGATCTAGTCCAGCTGACCTGAAGGCTGTCATTAATGCAGTGGCCTGGCAACTCTCCCATTGATCTAGTTTAGTCCAGCTGACCTGAAGGCTGTCATTAATGCAGTGGCCCATTGAATACATGGACCACAGTGGGGAGGGGCTTTCTCCCTGGGTTGACCTACTGTATGACCTTCCCCCTCACTTCCCACTTACTCCTTCCTGTTTCTCTCCACATAACAATGAAAACCAAGCATCTCATTTATAATGACTAGGCCAAGACAATGCCAGCTCGTTTACTTACAGTCAGACAACAGAATGAATATTACTCCCTGAGGAGGAAGAAGAGGTTGCACTTGCTGTTCTCATGTTAAAATAGGTTAATGATCCATGATGCCTCCCAGTACATATTCTTGGATTTTTTGAAAACAAGGTCACAGATTTTTTATTTCTCCCTCCCCCACCCAGCTACAATATATATATATATATATATATATATATATATATATATATATATATATATATATATATATATATATATATATATAATATAATGATTCAAATTGTTTATTTCATATTTGAACAGGGACAAACGTTTCGGCTATCCAGCCTTCATCAGTGTGGAGAATGACTGTAGGTGAATGTAGCTTCCTTTTAAAGCATGAATGAGGAATGTAACATCTCTGTTTCTGTGAATGGCATCGGGATATTGGCGATGCCTGTGGCCCAAAAAGGTACTTTGCCTGGCCATCCCCTTATATTGTTGACTAATTGGATTATTCATTCTAAATTTAAAAAAACAAATCAAATTAATCTAATCTATATTGTTGACTAATTGGATTATTCATTCTAAATTTAAAAAAACAAATCAAATTAATCTAATCCCGCAATGGGGATATCCCTGATGTATTGGATGATGTATTGGATGGATGCTATTGACGGTAGAAAAAAAGAATGTTGCTCTATTCTAATGTATGTAACTAATTTAGGAACGGCAAAAAAAAAGCCTGGTGTCCCCAGCGACCTACATTAGCTGTGTTTAAACAATCCTGTAATTGTTTTGCTTTGTATATATGTATATTTTGAGATGTAATTGCTAGTCACATTGTTGATTGCTAACAGCGACTTTATTACACAGTCCCAATCTGTGATTACCCACCGGGTGTGATGTGAGGTGATTAGCGGTGATTTTGTACACCTGCACCATGTCACCACTCCTTTAAAAGGAACCTACATTCAGTCACACTCCACACTGATGAAGGATGGATAGTCGAAACGTTTGTCCCTGTTCAAATATGAAATAAACAATTTGAACTGAAGTCTTGGTGTGTGCGACCCACTACTGTTATTTTTTTGAACGGGTAGCGCACCTACAGTCAGAGCGCGGTGGTCACATGAAGAGTAATATATTCTTTTAAAACCTTTTTTGTTTTAATGTTAATGATTATGGCAGTCATAACTTATTTTAGCTGCCTGTGCATTTCTTTCTGGGAGAAAGTTTGTATCTAATTTCTTTGAGATGGTGTATAGCACCAGTACCGAAACATACAGTATAAACATTGTAATTTTATTCCTGCAGAATGCATCTCGCTATGAAAGTACATTAGCCCCCAATTCTATTATATAAATCTACTGTGGGCAGAGTTCATTAAAAGCTGAAGTTATTGCTGTGATTTGTGTTTTCATCAAGGCACAGTGGTGGTGGTGGTCTGTGCACACTGCACAGTGAAACCCAGTGTTCATTTAGAGCAGTGGTTCTCAACCAGTGGTCCGGGGATTGAGGTAGGTTCCAGGTGGTCCCCAGCTAAATGATGGAGAGTTGGTTACCAAATGAACGGACCATTATAGATCTTTAACTCTTGAGTGTGTGAAATTGAACGGTTCCATTTTACACTCTCAAGAGTTAAATTATTGTTAAATATCTCCATTAATTAAGTTAATTTACAAGAAGTCTACACAATTAGATAATGTAGAAGAATTGTTATTTCGATCAATGTTTGACTTATCTCTCCTATGAGATAAATACGGTATAGAAATGTGGACATGCTCTTTAGTTTTGGGTCTGCAAGGCTAAATATCATCAAATGGTGTTCCGTGGTTCAAATGCAGAATAGATAATGGGCCTTGATATGAAAAGTGTTGAAAACCACTTTATTTATAGGACCATGCAGGCGGTCTGGCATGGTTATCTTATTGACTACGACTCCCTTGACATTACTAAATGACCATTCTTCAAAGCATATACCGTTGTTTCTTCGAGGAACCCGTCATTTTCCATTCAAATCATTTCATTTCTGTACAGAAAGGAAAATCAACTTGCAGAGACTAGAAATGTTCTTGAGTTGGGTGTGCAATCACCACACAGAATGTAGTGGCATATATATATATATATATATATATATATTATATATATTATATTATATATATTTTTTTATATATATATATATAAAAACAGCGACCTGTTGTGAGTTAGCCTGATTATCAGACTGTAGCAGTCCACTCAGAGAGTGGGCGGGGTCTTTGGGCTGGATCCAGGCTAGTTGTGAGTAGGAGGCGGACCCGCGCACGTGCATGCAAGCCGTGCATGCGAGAGACGGAGAGAGAGAGAGAGAGAGAGAGAGAGAAAATACCAGACTTTTACTTGTAATAAGTATTTCTACATAGCAGTATTGATACTTTTACTACAGTATTGATACCATGTTACATTTACATTGCAATTATTTAGAAATTGTATTTAGAAAAGGTGAAAAAAAAGTGATTGGCTGGAATTGGTGTAGACTGTACACAGAGATGTTTGATGCACTACATTTTAAATTCTGCCTCCAGCATATTGCACAGTGGTGGCATACCGTTCATTTTGAACTACTTTCATGTTATTTGTGAACCACACTGTTATATTATTGTTTTTATGGATGGAAATCGATTACAAATTGGTGCTCCTTAAATTTTGGTGGGTGCTCCTATTTTCTTTTCTGGTGCTCCTTAATTTTGAAATTGGTAGCATCAGTGCTACCAGTAAAAAAAGAAAATCGAGCCCTGAGATAGTTTATACCGATTTGCATATGTATGGACAAAATTGTGTATATGAGTAATATAAAGAAATGTGTTTTGCAAAAATCGGCCTCATGGTGGCACTATAACAGGCCATTGTGGAGAAATCGGGGCAGAGATTCGTCATTGGCATCCAGGGAGTTTGTGTGCACAGTTTGGCATGGACCGGTCCCGGAGATTAGCTGTACGCAGACGGACGGACGGACAGATGGACGGACGGACGGATGCACACACACAGACGGAGTGCAAAACATAGTTTACCCACCATGCCATCGGCCTGGTGGAGACAATAACACAAAAACAAAACAAAAATAGCTGATCTACAAGCTCACAATTAAAGGTGCATCAAATAGCGTGACAGCATTAGCATTTGACTGCTGCTCTTTCTTTCGCCTGTGCATTTGCATAAGATAGATTCAAGAGACACAACTATAGAACATTGATTGATCTTTCCTTTCCTAAGGGATGTGTCAGTGCACATTTTAAATAGTGCACTGCATGTATCTGCAGTCTGCGGAGGCAATTACCCTTATCACCTAATGAAAGAGCCAAACATAATAAAAGGGGTGAAAACGATGGATGTATTCAGATGTCAGTTTGGCATAAAGCGCTGCCGTTAACTCAGTCAGGGTCTCCAAAGTGAGCTGAGCACACACTTATGGTGTGGAAGACCAGATAGCAAGCTACTGCAATGTGTGTGTGCGTGTGTGCGTGCGTGCGTGGCTGCGTGCGTGTGTGTTATTGGGACAGTATCCAAAACAGAGGGTAAAAACTAGAAAAATAAAGGGTTAATTAATAGAAAGAGAACTAAACGTCTGGCTGCTTCATAGGGACACTCAACAGCACGTAACATCTGTTGTTATGGTGACACGTAAAATAACCATGTCCTTGGGTCTCGGTGTAGTCTTTATTAAAATAACCATGTCCTTGGGTCTCGGTGTAGTCTTTATTAAAATAACCATGTCCTTGGGTCTCGGTGTAGTCTTTATTAAAATAACCATGTCCTTGGGGCTCGGTGTAGTCTTTATTAAAATAACCATGTCCTTGGGGCTCGGTGTAGTCTTTATTAAAATAACCATGCCCTTGGGGCTCGGTGTAGTCTTTATTAAAATAACCATGCCCTTTTAATACACTGAACTGTGGCTGACAGACTGCAAACCATGTATTTGGCTCTCTGTGCCCTTGAGTGTCTTGGAAGATGCTTGCAGTGTCCTCTTTCTGAGATAGTCCTCCTTATACTGTTATTTCACTTTCACTTGTAATTGTTATGCCGGTGAAGTCGTATTTATGTTTCTTTGTTTTTCCTTTCAATGCGATATGACGCTGGGCGTCATGCTGTCGGGACATCAGTGTGACCTCTGTCCTGATGAGGTGTTTTATACCTAGCTCCAAAGTACAGGGGAAACCTTTGTTACAGCTTGACTGCAGGTGTGGTGGTCTCAAAAACACAGGTCAAGTTTTCCTCAAAAACACAACAAGGAAAACTGGCAGAAAAATACTTGCTCCCCGCATAAATTGTAAAGAGACCTTCGTCAGTGTTATCCCTAGCTCCCACATTCCTGCTTGCAAGTCTTGAGCATGAATATATAGTACTAAGGTATAGAATAGTCAATAAAACCTAGAATAATCTACGTCCATTTCTGACGGACAGATTACTCCCCATCGTTTCGCCTATCCTATTAAATAGAAAGAATGGGGTCGGCAGGTAATTGTGTCGATTAGGAAATGAAGTTGACCAGGAAGTCCATTGTTCAGTCATTGGCAAGAGAGATGCATTCACATTGAAATGTGATATTTGATCTTTTTTTCCTAGAACTCAACGTCCAGTTCACCCGAAGGTCATATGTTTCTGTTCTTGATAGACATTGTTCCTGAGTGACTTGCAGTATCCAGGGTCTAGCTGAACCAAGCTTTTCTGTTACTGTATGATGTAACCTCTTGGTGGTGAAATATCATTTGCACTAATAACTGCCATGTGACATCATCCTCTTTCTATTTTGATGTGACTGCCGTGACTGCCACGGCTTTGGAAGTAGAGCACGGCCACTTGGGAATAGGAATCTTTCCGGGTTGATCCCCAGGTACCCCTGGTGTCCAAGTGTCCTTGAGCAAAACACTGAACCCTTAACTGCTGCTGATGAGCAGGTTGCCTTGCAAGTTTTTCTCCACTGTCGGTATGTGAATGCGTGTGGGAATGGGTGAATGTAATGCATATACTAGGGATGCACCGAAAATTCGGCCACCGAAAATATTCGGCCGAAAATGGCTAAAAATTTATTTTCGGCCTATTCGGTTTCGGCTCAAATAGGCCGAAAATATATCACCGAATAGTCAAAACACCGGGTCGGTATAAACACAACACGCGATTGTCTTGAACGTAACCAGAGCGCTCCGCATCTGCCTCTCTCTCACTCCCAACTTCAGTCTCCCCCCCCACACACACACACACAGCGTCAAGTTGCTCTGTGCTGTGGCTGCGATGCGCTCCGCGAAATCTGCGAGCTCATCAACAGGTCCCAAAACATGGTATTTGTGAGCACCGCCACTGTCTATTCTTTTGTCGTATGACAAAAAATGCTCCCCAATGTCTGAATCTGTGAGTTTGCAGGCAGGCTACGACGAACACTAGCAGTAGCTTGCTCGTTAGCTCCTCAAATTTGTTGCACCTGTGTGTAATCTCAGCAGCGCATTGAAGTGGGCACAGGCAGGGCAAAAGCAGAAGCAGAACGTCCGTGAACGTTTTGCTTAACAATGATCAGTTGTTCAGTGCTGTTTAACTTTGGCAATATGTGATACTAGAGCCTAGAGAACATGCTAATATGGCTGCTAAATAAGAACGTTTTCCCCTATCAGCTAGCATGCTATTGTGTGTGTGTGTGTGTTTGTGCGTGCGTGCGTGCGTGTGCGTGCGTGCCCACACACTGTGTAGGACAGTGGTTCTCATAGTGGGAGTTCCAGCTAAATTATAGATAGTTAGGAAGTAAACCAAGTGGGGCCGGTCTGTAACAGAGTGCAAAAATGGAACCAAATACACACTCAAAATTTACATTGATTTTTACAATAGAAATAAAAATAAATTGGGGTCCCAGAGATAGAAATGGGAAGAAAGACAGTCAGCTATACACAGTCAACATTACAGATTACAGTATCATTACAAGTACAAGAAATGGCAATGAAATCAAATTGTATTAAAAAGGGGGTAAAATATTAATTTTGAAGGAGTATTCATTTTTATTGTCTTTATTGTTAGTTACAACATGCCTACAATAACTTGAAGCATTTTTTTTAAAGGTAATTGCAAAAAAGGTGCCATAATCCGATTAATCGTTTAAATAATCGCCCGATGAATCGATTATGAAAATCCATAATCATGTCTTTTGCCATAATCAGGTAGCTTTACAACAAAGCTGTATTCGGCTATTCGGTATTCGGTTTTCGGCCAACTGTTTCCTATATTCGGTATTCGGTTTCGACCAAGAATTTCCCTTTCGGTGCATCCCTAGCATATACAGTAGTAGTGCTTTGGATAAAAGGTGCAAATGAGTGTGTGCTCCCTCTTTTGTGTTTTCCTGACAATACTGTACGAATGAACCATTTACAGTTGTGTCTGTAATGCAACGCATTCACAGTTTTGATATACTGTAGAAGACATTGGAGATATGGTGCAACAATGCTGTACTTTTTCAGTGCCAGCCAGGGTGGCCAAACGCTGGCTATAGTCGACTTTGACATGCCCTGGCTGGCATGTCATGTTGGCTCTGGGAGCCATTCTGACTTACTGTGTTCCATGAGCTGTAACGGCGTGAATGTGGACAGATTGAGAGTGTGGCCTCCGCAGGCCAGATTTGCTGACTTTGTTCCCCTTTATCGAGCCACTGCCTAATTGCTCCAATGACTGGCCCTGTCCTGTCTGTCTGTCTGTCTGTCTGTCTGTCTGTCTGTCTGTCTGTCTGTCTGTCTGTCTGTCTGTCTGTCTGTCTGCTCTCTATACTCTATGTTTTGCACACCTTCTAGTGTGGTACGAGGCGTCAAAAAAACAGCTCCCGTAGGATTTCTGTGCTAAAATTGATTTTTTTGCAGATCTTGGTTCTATAGAGTCCAAACTATGAGAAAATGATGGGGTTCAAATTTTCCCGACCCCCACTCCGTTTCTGGGGGGGGTCATCTATTTGGGACCTCCCAGAACAGTATGCCAGCCAGTTAATGTCTGATTTTCATAATATTAGTATTGTTTTAAAACATTCTGAGTTGATTTCTTAAACTTTTAAAGTGGTCAGAAGAAACTTTTTTGACTTTTGGTAGGGGTGTTTCCTCACCTGGGACCTCCCGGACTGACCCCTGGGCCTATCCCAGTTCTCATTACATTCCTTGCTCTGCTCCTGCTACAGAATATTGTCAAATTAGATCATAAATGAAGCATAAAAGTATTTGTAGCTGGGCTCTGATCAAAATAGTAGTAGCCAATACCAGGGGTCTTCCACAGGGGGCACATGACCCCTAGCGGGTCCTCAGAGTTACTATACAGGGGCCCACCAAATCATTTGTGGGATAGGAACTTTTTTTCTTTTTTTTACATTAAACCACTTGAACCATAGCATCCCTTTTCCAAGGAGAACTTTAGCCAACAATAGCTGATCTACAAGGTTGTAGTTTGAGCTTGTAGATCAGCTATTTTCAAAGTAAGGTGCATCAGACCCAAGTGTAGCAAATATTGGTGCTAAATAAAGATCAGCCAGGCTGCTGCTGTCTTTCTCTTTTCTCTTTGTCTTTCTGTTGTCGGTCAGGTGACTGGGAGGGCTACTTGTCATCCTTAGAGGAACTCGTCAAGTATTTCTTTGCCCGTGATCTCCTTAAATATGCTCGACTGATGCCAGTCTATCTTGCCCAAATGAACGCTCTTGAACAGGATGACTCAGAAACATGGAACGCACTGAAGTCAGGTGAATTTGTGGTGGCAAAGTCAGACATACCGTTCACTCATCTCTTCACAGAGCAAGCCCTTGAGCAGGAAATCAAGAAGCTAAAGGGACATGGTGGGATGGTTGGACTCAGTAGAGATGAAGCAGCTCTGGACCGACTAGTCACTATACCACACCTCATCTTTCTGGTCTAGTGAATCAGTACCTCAACAGCTTCCCAAAAGCTTCCAGGTCTTCAAGGAAAGAACATTACCACATCAGAGGTCAAGAGAAAATGCTCTCAAGCAATGTAAATTGATTGAGTTGCACTGTGGAGGCAATCTGTTCAAAGAGAACACACCATTGAAGAGTCTGGTTTCATCAGCGCTTGTGTCAGATGGGGCAAAAAATTACATTCTTCCTGGGCCTACACAATTTTCCTGGGCCTACACAATTTTTCTGGTGCTGACTGGGGAAGAAAATTAGTTGGAATCTCCAAGAAGACATGGGTCAATGCCTACTTGAGGCTTGATGATGATGATCCTGCCATTAATTGCTTCAAGGACCTTGGAATGGGTTCCATTCCTCCTGAGCTTGTTAACGGCAAGCTTCCCTCACCATTGGAGTCATTGGAGCATTTTGCATGCCGTGTTTACAGTCCAAAAGGCCCAACAACCTTGCCATTACTCAGATGGGAACTATTTCGGTCAAAGAACTTGGAGGGTGAGATGCTACCTCCAACTCATGCTGCACTGCTACCACAACTCTGTGCCAACTACGTCACAATGCGGGATAAGTCATTCATACCTGACAAATTTCCCTGAGCTTCCACTAATCGAACAAAATGGATGGAATTCAGATAGTGGAGGGTATGTTCCAGTCAGGTGTCTTGCCCTCCCTGCTCCAAAGGCAGTACTTGAGCTCATCAAAATGTGCTTGCAAAGCAGGTTGCAAGGGACGGTGCAGCTGCTCAAACAATAACCTGCCTTGCACTCCTCTCTGCAAATGCTATGGTGGAGACTGTGTCAACACTATTTGGGAGGACATTCAAGATGATGATGACGAAGATGAATAGATCCTGCAAATAATGTATTGTAGGCATAATTGACCATGGGCTCTTTAAGAGGATAGGTGTGTGTGTGTGTGTGTGTGTGTGTGTGTGTTGTTTTGTTAGTGTGAGCGCAGTGTGTGAAATGGACACGTTCGTGCCCAAAGTGAGAAGTTGCAATACCTTTATTCACTGCAGTAACATCTGTCAACAATAATGGTAGCATACTAATAAACTATCAAAGTACTTTACATAAACGCAAGATATTCTAATACTATTCGAAATACTTGCAAATCACATATATGGGTGCAAGAATAGGGGCAAAACTAGTCCTGGCCCCCTGTGGAAGACCCCTGGTATTAACTACTACCCTTTTTTGTAATCAGTGCCCAGCTATAAAAACTTTTAATGCTTAAATTATTATCTAATTTGACATTGTTCTGGAACAGGAGCAGAGCGAGCAATGTAATGAGTACTGAGATGAGTCCGGGGGGCCCCGGGTGAAGAAAGACCCCAACCAAAAGTCTGAAAAGATTATTCTGGCTACTTTCAAAGTGTAAGAAATCAACTCAGAATATTTAAAAACCTATAAAACAACCCTAATATTATGAAACTCTGACATTAATTGTCTGGCGTACTATTATGGGAGGTCCCAAAATATATGACCCCCCCAAATAAGGGGTGGGGGTCGGGAAAATTTGAACCCCATCATTTTCTGACAGTTTGGTCCCTATGAAAGCCAACAAAGCAAAAGAATCACTTTTAGCAAAAAAATCCTACAGAAATACACCTCGTACCACACTATAAGAAATAAGATGATATTCACACTAGAGAGAGAGAGAGAGAGAGAGCGAGAGAGCCTGAGATCTGTGTCATTCTGTTTTCCCTGGTTGAGCTTCTTCCTGGTACGTCAGGATGATGCGTCACTAGTACTGGTTCAAATTGTACTCATAATTAATTCATGGCATTTACTCGCAAAACACTACAATCAGAATCACTTAACACCACCACCTAACCATGAATGGTTGTATGACAAATAGCATACATTTCCGCCTATAATGACATGTGCAAAATAGGTACACCAGCGTGATAATAATTAAGTAATTTGCCTGAGCAGGAATGGGACGTTTCATAGTGTGTACGATGACACTTGCAGTGTAAGCACAGCATGACCCCACTTCATACAATGCATAATGGTGATATATGATACTACACCACTCTCTCATGCTACATATTGTTTTCCATATCTACGTTCAACACTCTACAGCAGTGTATAGTATACAGTAAATTGATCCCAAGTTAATTTATGTATGACTGGACTCCAGGCAGTCCTCTCTTTCAGGAATTTGATCCATGTAACCTGCAGGAACCTCAGAGAACAGTAAACTACAATCCTGGAGTGGAGAGACACTTAGTTCAGCTAATGTGACAATTAGATCATAATATATTGACTGGCCGGAGGTACTTTGATTTCTTTAACCAACTGTAACAATAGGGCATCTATATAGTTGAGACTAAAGCCAGATTTATATTTAGTGGTATTGTCGTGAATAGCAGATCCACAAGCTCACAACACGCCGTGGATTATTCAATGAGCATGACACCGGCACGCAGCTGAAATAAAAATTGTGCTAATTGCTAATTGGTACAGTACATCATTTGTATATGCTGGTCCATGACTCCATGAACAAGAAACCTTCCTCATTGCATAATCCCAAAACCATCCCGAGGCACTTTCAAATACTGTACATAATATATAATTTAGTATAGTATGTATAGTTGACATAGATACTCCACTGTTACGTTCTTAGTTTATACATGATTCATGATAACTACTTTTTATATATGTGATATGTGATGTATGTATGCCATGCTTTTGTTTTTGCTTAATGTAAGTCGCTCTGGAGCGTCTGCTAAATGCCTAAATTGTAAATTGTACAATTAGAGGTGCAGCTGTCTTTAAAAAAGAAGGGGTCTACGTTCACCAGTCGAGGTCTTTATGGTATGTAAAGCTTCCAGAACAACAGAGAGGAAGCTGTTTGGAAAACTGAGATCATTGAGATCACTGTAATCCGTAAGGATGTCAGGGTGATTGTTGTTGAAGTTGAAAGAAAGGTTCTTGATGACAGTACGAATGACCTAGCCAGCATAATGATTGTGCAATATGTGGCAATATTGTGGTAAAACTGCATAATGTGGAATTCTATTATCTATTCTGAATTCCTTTCAATGCTTCTCATGTAGCTCACAATAACAATGCCAAGGTGAAGAAAGGTGCTGGCAGCGACTATTTCTCATCTTCCACACTAGCTCAATGCTGTGAAGTAACTGCGTTGTGTTATTGGATGGTTGGCATATGAATAGATGCATGATGTATGGTTGGGAAAAGACAATAGCTGCTACTGCACAAAATCTATACTGGACCGATGTGGCGTTTATGTCAACAAACAGCCTCCTGCACTGGGGTCGAGAAATAATGGTTTGTAGATGGGCAGAGCGGTTTGCTTTTGTCTTGGTCAAATACAAGATCTATTTCTGCCCTCTGTTATTCTGTGGTCATCGCTATAATGATGGCAATTTATTCTCTGTGCTCGCTTCTGTCAGTCCTGGAGGCAGATGCTTCACAATTCTCCCTGTTCACATACTGTAATCATCAACTCTACTGCTCTCTGCAATGTCCGAGGAACAGAACGAGCCCCCCTCTGTATCTCTTTCTCTGTCTTGTCTTGTCTTGTCTTGTCTTGTCTTGTCTTGTCTTGTCTTGTCTTGTGTTTCTCTCTCTTTCTCTATCTCTTTCAATTCATAGGAGCTTTATTGGCATGAGAAAACATTTACATTGCCAAAGCAAAAGTGGAACAAAACAATCAAGATAAAACAATAAAATAAACATGTTGTGGTTTAAAATCCCTGATGTGTGTCGTCTCAGACCAAAGTGTAGAAAGGGAAGGAAAGAGGATTCACGTGATAATGTTCTCAGAATCTCAGCATTTATTTGGCAAAACACGAGATGAAATCGCTACAAAGCAGCATGTAAAAAAGGTACAAGGTTGTCTGTTTCAACCAAATCTCCGGAGCCAAAAGTGAGACAGAGTTCAACAGCCCAGAGAAAATTAATACAGCTTGTTATATACACACAAAGACCACAGCTCAAGGTCCCTCTCACCGGACATGAAATAGGCGCTTCCTGACTTTTGACCAATGAGATCTGGGTCAGTAGCTGTTTCCGGTAGAGAGAGGCAGGCCCTGTCAACAAACATTTGAAATAAAACGAAAACGTAGTTAAAACATAACGGAAATAAATTAAATTGTACAGACTCTATATTAAGAAATGAATTAAACAGTTTAACCCAGTAAATAAAACTATAATCATTAAAAAATACCCTGTCTGATAGTACATTTTAAATCCGTACAAAATGCACTCACTTAGTAACAGTTTCTCATTATTCTATAATGACAGAAGATTGTTAAAAGTCATTCTTTAAGTTAAATGTGAAACAGCTACTCAGTGAAAAAGATAGAAGTCGCTTTCTCCAGCCAAATTGGCACCAGAAGATTCTAGATTCACAACAGGGGAGCAAGCTTCAAAAGCCCCTATAGAGACAATAGGCCTTTTGGTTAAGGTATTATAGTGTAAACATTCTTTACTATGGTAAATAACGACTGTCTTTGGGTCTATAGCCGGTTTCACATGAGAAGTACAATTAGACCAGTTTGAGCCATGCCCAAAGGTGGTCAGTTAAATGATGTCGGAGGAGAAGTTACAACTATGACTAACCATGTAGTTATTAATATGCTATATGATTCACCATATACCACATTCCCTCCTACTAATAGTCCTTAAGACTATTAGTAAAAAAAAAGAATCATAATTGTTTTCCTTTTACATGTAACGTGGCACAGCCTCTCTCAGGTCTTTAGCACAACATATTCCACCAAAATGTTTGAATGCGCAGCATGACAGAGTTGATATTTTACAGCCAACTCTCTTCCCTCTTTCCTTTCTTCCCTTCCTACCATTGCTGTCAAGTGGAGATGCTGGTGTGTATTTAAAGAGAGGCTGTCAAAATAACCTGTCACGGGTAATATGAGAGAGAGAGAGAGAGAGGGGGAGAAAGGAAAGGAGGGAGAGAGAGAAGGAGGGGGAGAGAGAGAGAGAGAGACTTTGCAGATGTACAGTATCATGCAGAGAACATGGGATCATCCTGGGGCCACAATTAGAGTATTCGCAGAAGCCAGATCAAAGATAGTCAACACAGCAGTCAGGCACGGTGCTGTAACACATTTCTCAGTGTATCACCACTCTGTAGAGAGACAGGATACACACAGTGGCTGAAAGATAGATGGACTGAAACAAGACACATACACAGAGCCAGGGCAGAGGGTACACAGTGAGTATTAGTATCCTCAGCGTTGCTGTAATTCAACTCCAGTGTGAAAATGAATAAAATACCACTGAGGAGTTTACTGAGTACTGTAGACAAACAGGCAGAGAGTGTATAAAAGATTGGTGGTTATACAGATTAGCTCTACAGCCACTGTAAATGTTCTCAACGGACAATTATCACGCAATACACCTTCTGTGAACGTATTTTTCTCAACTCTGTTTAAGCCCACAAAATATCCCCTTTCACCCAGAGGTGTGTTATATATATAGCACCTGACCTTCGTCAGTTGTCTAAATATAACACTGTTGTTGTCTATACCAGGGAAGACGTTCATCAGAGTGCTATTAGATTAGATTGAGTGTAGTTGACCCACACCTCCGAGACCATCAAGCTGGTTTCCGAAAGAATAGATCCCGCATGTACCAGAGTCCAGATTGCAATGTTGCAGATCATTGGAGTGGAACTTGCCTCTCTATGTCAATATTATTGACTATGAAAAAGCGTTTGACAGTGTGGATAGGGAGACAATCTGGAAACTACTGAGACAATATGGGGTGCCTGAGAAGATCACCAACATTATCAGGAACTCCCCCGTCACACTAGAAGGTGAAGTACTAGAGGAGGTGGAGAGCTTCACCTCTCTAGGCGGTGTCGTTGACAAACTTGTCGGGACAGAAGCCGACATGAAAGTTCAGATGGGAAAGGCATGAGCAGCTTTCCATCAGCTGAAGAATGTCTGGGGATCCTCAGATCTTCCCATAAAAACCAAGATCAGGATCTGTAATTCCATGATTCCATGGTGAAGCCTGTTCTGCTGTATGGAGCAGAAACCTGGAGAACAACCGTTAACACCTGCCTTAGAAGAACCCTCTGAACACAATCAGTAACCTGGAACCATCCAACACCCTGTGGAAGAAGAAATTCTCCAAAGACGCTGGCGATGGATTGGCCACACTCTTCGCAAGCCTGCATCTAGTATCACAAGATATGCCCTGTTCAGGAACCCACAAGGGAGAAGAGAAGAGGGGCAGACCAAGAAACACCTGCCGGTGTGATAACTAAGAGAGCTATAACTATTTGTGAAATCTTGGCGTAAAGCTACAGTATGCAGATATTTTCATAGCTTTACATGGCACCAATTAGCCTATAGCTTTCACAGATGTGACCCCATTTCACAAAAATCAAAACAATCATTTCATTATCGAGTTGGCATGCAAATGGCAAAAATATTGCCTTTCACGTGCATATGTGTGACATGTGTATACATTTTGCATACACACATTTTTAAGATTATGCTTTTGGGCTTTTCTGCATTTTGTGATAGTACACAGTAGAGAGAAAGACAGAAAACAAGAGACAGAAAACAGGAAGAGAGAGACAGGGAGTGACACGCAGCTAAGCTCATCAGCCTCGAGAATTGAACTGTGCTGTCAGGCTTCATTACAGCCTATACAGTATGTGGCATGCGCTTAACCGCTAGGCCAGTGGCGCCCTGTGTGTGTGCGTGCGTGCGTGCAGAGTCAGGAAGAGGTATCCTTTACCAAGGTACTTGGCGCCTATATCTGTGATCTGTGTCCTGAAATATTGAGTTAGTTTCCCAAGCCTGCAGTGCACTACTACTGTTTGTGTTCAAGAATTTCAAAGAAGTTAAATGTGAGTGCTTATCTGCACTCACATGATGGTGTGTATCTGTGTGTATCTGTGTGTGTGTGTGTGTGTGTGTGTGTGTGTGTGTGTGTGTGTGTGTGTGTGTGTGTGTGTGTGTGTGTGTGTGTGTGTGTGTGTGTGTGTGTGTGTGTGTGTGTGTGTGTGTGTGTGTTCATTTGAGAGTAGCTGTTATGAAAGGCCATGCTTTTGACTTCCTGTCTCCATGGAGATATGAAATACTGTACTGAAGGGCTACGAGCACAAGATACCTCTCCTGAGTGTGCTTGATTTGTACTGTGTGTACACAAGTGGGACATAATTTTCAGATGTACACCCCTGGGCATCCCTGAACCCCGCTGTCTGAGGGAGCCTATTGATTCCATTGAGTGTTGAGTACAATGCAGCTGTTACTGTGAGTATGACAATCCAAAGTAATCCTATTGATTTTGTAGACAAGGTTGTAACTTAACTTTGAATTGGGTAGGCGCACGCACGCACGCACACACACACACACGCACACACATTGATTATCCAGGCATGGTTACAGCTTTGAGAAGCATTGGCAAACACACTCAAAAGTCAAAACACATTTGTGCGCGCGCCTGCACACACACACACACACACACACACACACACACCCTTAAACACACACACATTTGCAAATACTTTGACCTCTAAATCGATAGCAGAGTTCACAGAGCAAAGAGAGAGAGAGAAGAGAAAGTGGATACAAAGAGAGATAAAGACAGCGTGTTCTGTTCTCAGTGTGTGTGGAGGGTACACAAATAAACAGACAGCTAACACTTGACTTGAAGAGACGGTCAGAGGCAGAGCAAAGTTGAAGGGGCTTTTACTTCTTCTCCAAACCAATCAAGACAAAATTGTAAAACTGAAACATAATGACACAAAGGAAGCACTAATTAAATAATGCCTAATTGTACAAACATTCAAAGAAATAATAAACAGCATAAAACATACAGCTACAATGTCTACAAGCATTATGCATTAGAGACAGTAGACTATCACTTTTAAATGACATGAAATTACTATATAAAATGTAAATAGCTTGTAGATATATGTAAATAGTTTTTAACCTGTTTTTACAACACTACACATTACTGTGAAATGAATTACAATAATACAATATTACTGTCCATATGAATTGAACCATGAAATATAAACAGCATTAGGAATTGTTATGAACTGTATCATAAAATGTAATCATTAATTGCTGTACTACGTATGAATTGACAAAAAGTCAGAAAGGCTCTTTAGAGCTTGCATAAAGCTATTAAAGTTGACAAAACAGTGAAATTGTCACATCATAGCAATGCACAGAGAAACACTGAAACTAGTATAAGCTTAGCAAACAACCTGGATGCTAGCGCTAGCTTAGCATGATCAAACAACGTGGGCTCAGTACCAAACACAAATGCAGAGGGGGAATCTAAACAAACACATGGCTACAAAAAGTACAGAACACATCAGAAAAGATTGCAGTCATAGTACTCACAGACGATGCTTTCCAAGACATGAACAGAAAGTGTATAAGGAATACTGTTTAAGCAGTTGAACTGTGTGACCGCATGAGCTGACGTCTTGCTTGTGAATGAACTAGATTACAAGGGAACCCAAAGTTAAGTAGTGTTCTGAAATAGAACATGACACTCCTCGCCTGGTATTTGTTATCAAATGCCACTAACTAAACAAACGAAAAATGAAACATTGCATTACTCTCCTAAAGCTAGAGGTAGCTAAAGTGAGTCCAAAACCTTGACTGAAATACGGAAGACTGTCTCAAAGTCAGGCCTTTTGACCAGGACAGTGGACCTTTGGAAGGTACTCTTGCGACAGTCCATTCTCATAGACGTTGGCGAGACAATGTACCTGTCTCCACCGCTGGTGGTGGAAACCTCCGCCGTCGAATGTCTCTGGAGGGGGCAGGGGGGCATACCACTGGCGTGTCAGTATGGTGACAAGTGGCATGAGAAAGGGGGTGTCCTGGGTCTCAGAAGTGAGGTGTGAGGGACTGCGTATTGAGTGGGGAGTAGGGGATGCTGCCCTAATAGCAGACAGATACTCTGGCTGGTCGGCAGCCTTCCCGAAGAGCTGCAGGAGATTCTTGTCTGCAGGAGGTGGGATGGTTGGGCTGAAGAGATGATCAGAAGGCTGCGTGGCAATGCTCTGTGTTGAGGCATCATAGTGAGAGCTTGTCTTAGACCAAGGGTTGATATGGACTGATGCTGAACTTTTGTGAAGCAGTGTAGGAGCCTGAGGTGGTAGCTCCAGGAATGACTCTGTGTTGTTTCGAAGCGCAGACGCAGAGTGTGACAAGGGGCTACAGAGAGGCTGAACATGGGCTGTCACATTTGGAGGGGTGACCGATACTGTGGACAGTGATCCAGATGTGCTGCAGACTGCTGTGACCGTTGGTTCCATGTGGCTGCTGACCGGGTTGACAAGTACGCCTGAAGTGTAGCTTGCTTGGCTGGAAGTTGGGATGGTCGACGAGGAGTCTGTCTGTTGTCTGTCCGCTGTGGAGCTGAAGGTTGCGGCCGTCTGGACCTTGACTTCCGCTGTGGTGATGAAAGTCTCCTTGACTTGAAGCTGAGTTGAGCATGGAGTTAAGAAGGATGGACATCCGTCCTCTCCGTCCAAGGACTCTGCTGTGAAACCTGTAGCTCTTCTCCCATATGTCTCCGTAACCCCAGAACATGTGCGGAGGGTGTATGGAGAGTTCGATCCGGTGAGTTTGAAAAGGTCGTAGACCTTTGCTGCTTTGTCTGGGTGAGCTTTGGGATAGGCCTTCACCAGGCAAACTTTGGAACAGGACCTGGAGCTCTGGTCTCCGACGTTGGTGCATGCTGAGGTGACTGTTGGCGGATCTGTCTCTCCATCACCCTCCCCGCCATTCTCGGTTGAGCCTTCTGCGTTCCAAGGTGGTGGTCCAGGATGTAAAGCTGCAACGTGTCTGTCGCTGTTGGGCTTTGTAAAAGAGGGATGGCCTGTATGCGGCCTTACATCTGGGAGGACGTTGTTCGCGGTGGCCTGTTGGTGATCTGCGGGCGTTGACCAGCTCAGCTGCTGAGCCGCATTGACACCATGACCGTTGTTGTCCCGATCCGCTCTGGAGTCGACATGTTGTCTCTGTCTGCTTGGAGATGTCGAGTCATGGTCTCCGTTTGAATGGGAGTCTACAGTGGGATGAATGAAAGGAAGTAATGGTGTGTAAGGTTGAAGCCGTGGGGGTTCCTCCACTCCAGGAGACTGCTGTGGACGTTCTGTGAGACTAGGAGGCTGCTGAGAGTGACGTGGGACATAAGCTTGTGTGCGTTCTATGGCAGTTTTAGTTGTGTCCTCCATGTCCATCTTACTGCCCTCTCCGTTTTCAGCGTCCGCTGCCGCCTCTAGAACTTTAGCCTCTGCCTCGGCTGCTGCGGCGTCTCTTTCATACTGTAGTGAAGATAACTCGGCAGCTATACGAGCCCTTTTGAGTTTCATTTCAGCCACTTGAACCATTATTTCCGCTTCTCTCTGAGAGAAGGCAGCACGCACTTTGGCAGCTTTAGCTCGTGCCCTGGCGGCTGCTGCACTGAAAGTGGAACATTTGCTTTGTTTGGAAGTGGTGGACTCACGATCCTGAGAGTGAGAAGGTGTCCGTTCTTCGACTGCCTCTCCTGTAGTCGACATGATGACTCACTGCCTCTCGAGGGTGGTTGTGAGAAGATGCAGGTCAGAGTGATGCTGTAGTTAGTATCCTGTTTTCCTTTGCAGTCGTGCCCGCCGGGAAGACGTCTTTTTACTGTTCTGTTCTCAGTGTGTGTGGAGGGTACACAAATAAACAGACAGCTAACACTTGACTTGAAGAGACGGTCAGAGGCAGAGCAAAGTTGAAGGGGCTTTTACTTCTTCTCCAAACCAATCAAGACAAAATTGTAAAACTGAAACATAATGACACAAAGGAAGCACTAATTAAATAATGCCTAATTGTACAAACATTCAAAGAAATAATAAACAGCATAAAACATACAGCTACAATGTCTACAAGCATTATGCATTAGAGACAGTAGACTATCACTTTTAAATGACATGAAATTACTATATAAAATGTAAATAGCTTGTAGATATATGTAAATAGTTTTTAACCTGTTTTTACAACACTACACATTACTGTGAAATGAATTACAATAATACAATATTACTGTCCATATGAATTGAACCATGAAATATAAACAGCATTAGGAATTGTTATGAACTGTATCATAAAATGTAATCATTAATTGCTGTACTACGTATGAATTGACAAAAAGTCAGAAAGGCTCTTTAGAGCTTGCATAAAGCTATTAAAGTTGACAAAACAGTGAAATTGTCACATCATAGCAATGCACAGAGAAACACTGAAACTAGTATAAGCTTAGCAAACAACCTGGATGCTAGCGCTAGCTTAGCATGATCAAACAACGTGGGCTCAGTACCAAACACAAATGCAGAGGGGGAATCTAAACAAACACATGGCTACAAAAAGTACAGAACACATCAGAAAAGATTGCAGTCATAGTACTCACAGACGATGCTTTCCAAGACATGAACAGAAAGTGTATAAGGAATACTGTTTAAGCAGTTGAACTGTGTGACCGCATGAGCTGACGTCTTGCTTGTGAATGAACTAGATTACAAGGGAACCCAAAGTTAAGTAGTGTCCACTAGAGGGCGCAAAAACACAGAAAGTTCAGTATGTTCTGAAATAGAACATGACACAGCGCTTCATGTGCTGGCAGAGACTGGTGGAGCTAAAGAGAATTAAACATTCAATGAGGGGGAATGAAAAGATGGTGAGAGAGGGGGGGGGGCAATTGGAAAGCATGTCATTTATTAATTCATGTACTTTTTGTATTTGTGACAATTAATTAATCAATTAAACCCACCCCAAGCTCACAACGCGTTGCGATACGTTGTGAGCTTGTAGATCTGCTATTTTCGGTGAATGTACTTTGGTGAAGGTTTAAGTGGTTAGACCAATATCAACCTGGCAACTGTATGTTGGGCTTGTCATTATTGTCAAAATGTAAACATTTTCAAACCTCTTTTGAAAAACCTTTAGATCTGCTATTCTCGCCAAATGTTTTTGCAGAACGTTCGCCCATTCTGGCACGATACAGCTAGGTTGAAGACAGTATGGGTTAAACTCCTTCTTAACAACTGCAGGACCATCTTAAATGGCCCGCCTCTTCTCATCAAAGCACCGCGCTTTCCAAACCATTGGAAGCTAATTCTGTGGTTTTCTAATTCTCTGCTATACTCATCCATTTGAATATGTCTCCTTTAAAGTAAATGTGCGAGGACAGGCACGGTTAAATGTGAGAACATGCAAAATAATCTTTATGATTCCCATTAAGCAACGGCCGTCTCCCCTGTCATCAGACTGGAATTCTTGCACGGTAACGCTAACAAGTATGAAGAGAGATTAATGCCCATGCCAGCTGGAAGAGCACAGTACAGGACACTGACATCCTGCCTGTTTGTCCCTTTTCTTTGAACAGGGCTCCAAATTGCACACATTTTTGGAACACATGCACCCAAACCATCCATCATTCCACCTACATGTACTGTACCATCCTCCTGCCTCTCTTTCAGCTCCACTATAGTGTGTAGCACCATGGTCTGCACTGTAGCAGCATGGTGGTAGCTGTGCACACGTCTGCATGACAAGTTAACGCCCTCGCACTCTTCATTAATTACAGCGTTAGCCAGCGACCCTTCTATCATGCTTTTTTCCTTCCTCGCCCATTATCTCGTTCTTGTTCTCTCGACATCGCACTCTCACGTCTATTTTCTCTGTGCTTTGCTCTGGGCTTAGTGGTATGTGCGATTTTTGTATGTGTTAGCCTTAGCCGTAGGTGTCAATATGTAGCCCTCTGAAGCACGATAGCATCTCTCTGACACCAAAGAGCTCATGCATGAATGTGGTGATTCCACAAATGGCCGTTTTGTATTAGCCGAATACTGTAGGTTGTACAACTCGGCTCACAAAACGTTAATGATTCTTGGTGTCGCATGCCGTAAATAGAAGATCCACAAGCTCACAACGCGTTGCATCACAGCACATTGTGAGCTTGTAGATTGGCTATTTTTTGAGTGGTGCAACCACTCCTACAACCAGCAATGTCCGTGTACACCTATGTATGTGGCTAGTACCTATGTGCCCACCTATGTGGCCATGAGCACGAGTATATGACTATAGGGTACCAGTAGGGGGCGCCTGCTAATATGAGAGAGAGAGAGAGAGGGGGGGGGGGGGGGGGGGGGGGAGCTGCACAGAGAGAGGGGGGGGGGGGGGGGGGGGGGGAGCTGCACAACTCTGTTCACACGGGTGTGAATTTTTTACCATAGAAGACAGAATGATGGCAGGGTGATTGAAATAATGAATATTACGTTTATGTACATCATTGTAACATCCAAAAGTCATGATACAGCCAATACAGCAAGCAAGCTTACTTCTACTGTGTGAAGTGAAAAATAAGATACAAAGATGCCTACTTAAGATAACTACTTAAGGATGGAAATTTGACCCCATTGTAATGCTATGCTTACCCATTCATTCTGCAATTGCTTTTTGCGTTAACTTTGCACAATTTATTTGATCTCACCCTTGTAGCCAACATTAAAGATTGTATAGCATTAACAGCTGCCATACGTGCACTTGTCCACACATCCACTCCACATACACTCACACATGCACACAGACACACAACCACACACACACACATGCACCTGCACACACACACACACACACACACAACCCTCGACCCCCTATAAGCAAGGGGAAACGACGAGTCAGCGACTTTAGTTTTAATAATTGGATGGGGGAGCGGTGCTCTCGGTCTAGTTTGTGTGCTGAATGTGTATAAAGTTAAATCGTGTGCCCCTATGGGCAACCAGCACCTGCGCACCTGCATATTGTCACTATACATGAGAGGCGATGAATAATGGAACAGATTAGCCTCTGCAGACATTTGTCTTTGATGCTGTGCGTTGTTACACGCATGAACCCTCTTTCCTTGACCTCTGTTGATCTCCCACGCCGTCTCACTGACACTTTCACACGCTGCGTTCGTTGCCCTGGTCTTCGCCTTGTGTCTGTGTGTAATACATATTCTAACCAAGTATAGCCATTAGGGTCTCAGAGTTAAATTAACACTGGAGTTTTCTTATATCTTGTTCACCCCCTTCTCACTCTCTCTCTCACTCTGTCTCTGTCTGTCTCTGTCTCTCTCTCTCGCGCGCCTGCACGTATGCATGCACACACACTTTTTGTATACCAGAGCTATTGAAGGCATGCCATGGTGTAATGGTTGGCGACTTGGCGTGGTCTCTGCATTATGCAAAATGCAGTCTTCCATGGATATATCGGGGGCCGATATGATGATGAAACAAGCACAGTGCAGGCTGCTCTGCCACGGTCTGTTGAGTTCATTACAGTTCTGCTTTGTTCAGTCCATTAAGCATTGCTTTATTCAAAAAGGAACTCAGGCATACAGGGAAGGGAGCTTTATCGATCGCTGGGGAAAATGAGTTGTCACACACAGGAGCATTCATGCTGTATTCATGGAAGAAAATCATTAACTTATCGTCGCTGTCAGGCAGAAACCGTGTATATCCTAAACAGTTCATTTTCAGGAAATGGGGAAAAATAAACTTTGTTGCAATTGATCCAATGTAGTTACAGTATTATAAAGTCACACATGTCACGATTCAAGTCAGGAGAGCTTGTAGGACCCAAATGCAGGAGGAGGCAGAGGCACTGAGGCAGAACTGGTCAGTTCAAAATGTTTAATAAATCAAAAACTAGAAATACAAACAAAAAGACTGGAAGCACACTAGGGGCTGTATTTTGCGTGTCTTAAGTACCAGGTCTTATTACCTAACTTGAGTAAACTAAAGACCTGGAGGCGTGATCAATGCTCTTTGGCCACTCAGAATAGCCAAATGGCATTGATCACGCCTCCAGGTCTTTAGTTTACTCAAGTTAGGGAATAAGACCTGGTACTTAAGACACGCAAAATACAGCCCTAGGTGTCAAGACAAGCGACACGTAACATACGACACGAAACACTGGGATCAGGGCCGTATAAATACACAGGTGAACTCAACTGAAAATCAACACTGGGATAGGCTGGGGAACTAACAGGACAAGGTGGAAATACTAGGCTAATCACAGTACAGGTTAGACAAGGCAGGCAAACAGTAGCAAGGCAGACAGGAAACACTAGGAACAATACTACAAAATAAAAGCACACAAGGGTAAAGCTAAACTCAAACTGGAACTAGGAAACCAAGAACACTACAAAAATCTGAGGAACACAACATAAAAGTAAAACACCAACCATTACTAGAAAACATGACATTACCACAGCCATTAACTACACATGCACTTGAGTTCTCTTCAAATACACTTGATTACTGGCTATTTAATGACGCAATTTAGTTTTGGCCGTACACACATGCAAGATGGAAACCTGAATGATGGTTTGAGATGCATGATGAAATATCTTGCCCTGCTTGTCGAAGAGTTGAGTTGAGTTTCAGTCCACTGGAGTACTTTCTACGTTGTACTGACAAGACGGTGATGATGAGATTAATGCGGTTATAATAATGATGAGCAGAGGTCTCTGACAGGCCTGTAAATGGAGCTTTTTCCATTACTTGTTGTGTGTTTTATGTGTGTATGTGTATGTGTGTTTTCATGATTATACTGCAGATGTGTGGTCTATTAAGCAGTAATTTAACTAGAATCAATCAATCACGTCAGGTCCAGAACAGTGGGATTTATTGAACATATCGCACGCACGCACGCACAGATAAACAGAAAATCTGCTAGGGCTGACTTTCCTGTGTGTGTGTGTGTGTGTGTGTGTGTGTGTGTGTGTGTGTGTGTGTGTGTGTGTGTGTGTGTGTGTGTGTGTGTGTGTGTGTGTGTGTGTGTGTGTGTGTGTGTGTGTGTGTGTGTGTGTGTGTGTGTGTGTGTGTGTGTGTGTGGGCGGCGGCTCAGGGGTAGAGTGGCTGGATGGTAACCGCAAGGTTCCCAGTTCGAACCCGGGCTCCCCCAGAGTTACTGTCGAAGTGTCCTTGAGCAAGACACTGAACCCCTAATTGCTCCTGATGTGCTCGTTGGTGCCTTTGCATTGTTTCCGCCGCCATCGGTGTATGAATGTGTGTGTGAATGGGTGAATGTAATGCACAATCTATGTACAGCGCCTTGGATAAAGGCGCTATATAAATGCACCATTTGCCGTGTGTGTGTGTGTGTGTGTGTGTGTGTGTGCGCGCAGTGCATGCAACGGTGATGCGTGGGTGATGCAACCTTGTTTCTGTTGACATGCATAATTATGCATATTTGTATGTGATACAGTATGTCATTCTAAGCACGTCATACACTATAACTGCGTGTGTGCGTGCGTGCGTGCGTGTCACAGAGCGAAAGCTCCAATTCATTAACATGATAAAAGGCTCCCACGCCAATGTCACAATGTCACAGCCTGCCAGACTAAATATGTTCTCCTTCAATCTTACCTCGATATAAACGGCTTCACGTTTGTTCGCGAGTGTTGATGTGACTGAGAGCCGCATACTGTAGGTCCATGTTGATGATGGTAACACATATACAGTATTCATGTAAACACTTGATATGATGATGGGGCCCTTTTATATGTGACATAATTAATGTTCAAGTTATATTTTTTTTTCACATTGCGAACAACAAATGTTTGCAGCAGAATAATGGTCCTCTAGCGTCCATGGGGTTAATTGCTTGTGTGCTTACACATAGTGTATGCAGCATCTCATTTATCTGGGTAATGTTTGCAAACGTTGGTGTCACGTCCCCGGTCGGTATAATCACATTTAAATGAGAATGTGTAGCATAATCAATTAAGTTCCCATACAATAACTCGTACAGCTGCACCAGGACTGATATGATATCATATGACCCATATCTCTTTTACAATGCAGCTCTCACTGTTCCTCATTCAGGCTTCCTGCATGGAATTCAGCTCATGAATGACAATTATCTTCAGTCCAGCTGGAAAACCTCCTTGTGGATTCCGTGGCATCATTAATATGATGATTCGTTGGATCAGCGATGATGATCCCGGCTGACATCCCTTTAACTAAACAAAAAGAAAGGCCATTTCTCAATGCTCCCGGAAGTACATTTCAATCAGTGAATATCATCATTTTAGACATTTAGCTCAGTGATTCTCAACGTGTGGGCTGGCTGGGGCCTACTGGTGGGCTGTGACCGTGAAGATATTGATATAATATATAGCTGGAAGCCTGGAGGAGAGGGGGAGTGATTTGGCCAATCACTCCTCGACTGGAGAGTGTAGTGGTTGAGGGTTGAAACACTCTAAGAAGGTTGGAGCCCACCTGATGACCCTCTCTTCCGGGCCAAGGCTTTATACATTAGAAATGGATTATAATCGCATCTTTGATGTATTTACAACATTTAAAAAACATTTGATTAGGACTTTGACAAATTTGTTTTCATTGTGATACAGATGAATAGGAACTTAATGTTAGTTCCATTGATCCAAGCTGGATCAAAATAGTAGTCCAATGTCACCAACAGCACACAAAAAAGTTTATAAATTAACAGTATACAGAAAGTACTGAGCATGTGACTGAAATGTGTGTCTTGGATAGATAGATTGTTTTATATAGTTTTTCTGTTCCCCATGGATTCAATGCTTCACAGGTTGAGTAATTGAGGTCATTTTGGGGGTGAAGTTTCCTTTTAAATAAAAAGTGTGCCCAGAGCATCCTGGTGGCTCAGGCTCCGTTGGTGCATGGGCAGAGGATTGTTATAATGCTGGGCTCTGGCTCTAGTCTGGCTGATGTCCCGTCACTCCCATGTGACATGTCATCTCTCTCGGCTCCCTTTCTCTACAACAGAACATTTATTTAACCCATTAAGACCTGAGATCCATTCTACAAATTCCTTCTGAATCAGTAGTTCTCATACTTTCAAGATTTTTATTTTCAAAAATAGCAGATGTACAAGTTTCCAGCGTGGCACCTTGTGACATGCTGTCACCTTTTATATCTGCACATTTTGGACAATCTTTCAATAGCCAACGCAACATTACTTGAAGTCTTGAGTAGATTCACCGGTAGAGATCTCAGTTGCAAAGAATCAGAGAAAAGTATGAAATGAACGCCGTGCATATGCATTTTTATTTGGAATAATCCTAACAGTGTGGGAAACGGTTACCATCTGCTTGTCCCAAACATCTGCTGAGCTCCACAGAGGCAAACAGTTGGAGGTCGATATAGGTCTACTCTGAGCAGCTGCTATTTTCTACAGAGAATATGCAAATTAGATAGTACTGTTGCAATAATATGAGTAACCGCACACCAGTCAACATGTTGACTGATATACCCACTGGAGGAGAAATCTCAGAAGATCACTGTGGCATATGAGGGTTGCAGTATCACTATAAATTGGTAAATATATGTTTATTATGGTGTGTGTGTGTGTGTGTGTGTGTGTGTGTGTGTGTGTGTGTGTGTGTGTGTGTGTGTGTGTGTGTGTGTGTGTGTGTGTGTGTGCGTGTGCCACAGCTGTGTACAAGCAGCAGTGTTGTTGTTTAAGCATGTGTGAGACACTGGATCTAATCATGTAGCGAGAGCAGATGTTTGCAATCAAGGAGAAACAATTTGAGCTACTTCATATTTGATAAGGACTTTATGACAATCATTAATAATACATGGGGTTGTGTACATGTGTCTAGGTACAGTAACAGAATGTCCTCATGTGCAGGTGCATTTTACATTATGGTTTAGTGGGCAGATTACTGACTATTATGGAGATTAGCTGGAGCAGGCTGTTCAAATGCTCAACTCCCTGTTGAGCTCTCACCCTAGGAGAGTTGTCTCTACTAATACCTATAATACCTTTACACACAATTTTATACAGAGGTACAGCTGAAAAGTGCGTCACTTGTGAACTTGTTGGAGATCGCCAATGTTTTTATATTTGAATAGGGCTGAATTGGTTAAATAAAACAAAGTTCTCTTTTATGTGTGTGTTTTATACAGTATTTAATCAGTCTGGCATTGGTTGGGCTCTAGAGTGCCTCCATGCAGCGTTCATCTCTGGGCAGCGGCAGCGCTGTGGCATGGTGCTTTGGCAAGAACACAGTGTACCAAATGAGGCTTGTGTTCCCCATCACAGCCCGGACATTTAAGAACAGATCGCCAGCCACCCAAACAATTTGGAGCCATCGGCAAGATTAGAAAAGGTTTTTGGAGTCCTGACAGAAGATTCTGCCGAGTTCTGACTCAATTATGCCGGCCTTACACCAGCCTCTCTCTTCTATCCCTTCATCTCTCTCCTCTCACTCTAAATCTCTCTCTTCATCTCCCTAGTTTGGGTATCTAATTATAGGCAAAATGTTTAGAAAATCTTGTACATATATATATATATATATGTATATATATATATATATATATATAGCTAATCAACAAGCTCACAACACATAGCAACGCATTGTGAGTTTATCGATAATCTATACTGTAGTGTAGCTGGAGGGGCGGCAGTTGCTCAGGGGTAGGGTGGCCGGTAGAGTGGCCGGATGGCAACCGTGAGGCTCTCAGTTCGATCCCGGCTCCCCCAGAGTTGGTGTTAAGGAAGTGTCCTTGAGCAAGATGCTGAACCCCTAATTGCTCCCAATGTGCAGGTTGATGCCTTGCATGGTTTTCTGCGCCATCGGTGTATCAATGTATGGGTGAATATATAATGCACTATCTATGTAAAGCACTTTGTATAAAAGCTCTATATAAATGCACCATTTACTATTTTGAGTTCTAGTGCTTGGTGTGGACAGAACTTTACTTTAACAAAATCAACAGATCTGTAGGCTTCACATTGTTCACACTGCAGTGTGAAAGAGGGAGTGAAAGAGGGAGAGCTTTTGCATGAGTAAATATTTTGATTCATGTCTCCAAGCTAGCACACTTGCACTCTGTCCTGTGTGTCCTCTGTTTTCATCCTAAACTCTGTTTGCTATGTGAATAACTTCCACTCGCTTCTGTGCGCACGCACGCACGCACGCACGCACACACACACACACACACACACACACACACACACACACACACACACACACACACACACACGCGCAACACACAACTGAGGATAAACAAGGATCTTTGATGGATGTCAACGGAAACAGCATCTGGAGTCTTGGCGAAGACAACAATAACATGGCTGGGAGTGTACTGTATACCTCACTGCAGTGCAATAGTCGGTAAAACATTCTGAACCCGAGTCTCCAAGTGTTTGCACTTGTGTCTCTGTCTGTCCCAGTGGTCTGAACTGTGCTCGAAATGTCACTCAGCCTGCAGGTGATACTACAACTAAAGTCTTCAAAAGAGAGCTACAGTGTGCAAACCTTCATTGTCCCTAGTGTTTTTATATCACAATCTTGCTGTTTTGTGAGCCAAGTTTAATCAACACTCTTGTTTATCCTCCATACAATGTAACACAGTAGTTTCATATGTTACCTTTGTAGTCCATACGTGCTAGTAGTTCAAGATTGACAAACAGCTTTTTCCCCTACGCAGTCAGACTGCTAAACGAAACGATCGATCACTAAATGAGCATTGACTGTCCCCTCATATGCATCATGCACTCTGACTCTGGACTGTGATAACTTATTGGTTCTCTTTTTTTCATCCATCATGCACTTTAAATATCACCATGCACTTTACTCTGTGTTGTATGTTATGTGTATGTCAGTGTTTTATGTACTACGGTTATGTGGGAGCTCCCTAGAAATGTCGTTGTATGCTCAGTGTATGCTTTGTGTGCAATGACAAATAAAAGTCTATTCTATCCTATTCTATTCTAGTCACACTACCATTTGACTCCAGCTGCATTCATTCACTGAGGCTGTGCTAGAGGTCATTTAAAGGATAAAGGATTAGATTTATTTAATGTTCTGTAGCATTTTGCACCCAAATTAGTTTTTGTTATGCAGCAGCAACACTGCTTAAGGAGCTCTCCATGGTGCTGATGTTTCATGCTGTTTCTGCTAATCGCCAGAGGTGGACAGTAACTGAGTACTGTATTTTTTTAAAATACTTATTACTCTTATTCAAGTATTTCCAAGACAGTACTGAGTATAGGTTGAC